>NW_026000037.1:13228563-13233689 GCF_001458135.2 Marmota marmota marmota
AAAAAAAAAAAAAAAAAAAAAAAAAAAAAAAAAAAAAAAAAAAAAAAAAAACCCTACTATTTGTGTGCATTAGTGCCATTTCACAGATAACTAATTAGATTGATCAAGGTCCTGAAAAGGTACAAAGACAAATAAATATATCATCAGGATTTTCTTGGATAGATGGGACCTAGCCACGGATAAAAGATAAATGTAACTACTATGAACAACTTTTGTCTGATTGTCATTCCAAAGTTCTGGAAAAACAGGTAGAGAAAGGAGCATGAATTATAAAGTGAAGATGATGATTTTCCCAGCTCACACAGTTACTCAGCTCCAAGCCCAGACTGCTCAATTTCTTGCATAAATTTCACTTATTCATATTCATAATGCTACAAGCATTTATCAAGGAAAAAATTGAAAATATTGGAAAAGGGCAGACCATCCTAAACAATACAGGAACCTTAGCTTCCATAAGCAAAATGGAAGGTATATGGCACTACATGTAATTGAAGTATGTGGCAGAAGACACCAGAAGCCAGGATATAAACAAAACTGCACATGCCCAAACCACAGCTTATTTATTATTGTAAAACACCACCAGGGCTTTGCTAGCCAAGGTATCAAAGTAAATCAGCTATTATCACTCTATTCCTGCTGCTCAGAAACTAATACAAACATTAATAATATTGTATAGTTAAATATATAAAACCAAAAGTAATACAAAGCAATAGAAAAAGGAAACATTATACAATTAAATACACATCTACACAAAATTCTTATAACTGCACCTGTAATGAACACAGAAAGAGATCAATTTATGATAGAGAAAAGAAAATGAATGAGGCCAAAATACATGTGTACAACAAAGAGCTTATGGGACACATAAAGTTCTCATATTGAATGCTTGCTTTTTACAAAATAAAAAGGGCTGAGTATTTCAAATCTTTAACAAAAAATAAACAAAAATAAAAAGTAACTTGCCAAAAAAAAAAGAATCCCCACAAGGCAAACATTGAAACACCACCTGCACATTCTCTATAGGATTCAGCCAGGCAAACAGAATTGACCATTGTGTCTGAATTTCCAATGTGCCTTGGATTTATAAACAGAGGTGTCCATTGACAGTGAAAAGAGTGTATAACAATAGCCAAGACTCACACACTCAATGTTTAAAGTACATGAAACATTGTTAAGTTAGAAAAATAGAAAAATAAGGCAGGATGTTAAGTATCTCAGTCACCAAAGAATTCTTTGAAATTATTTGAAAAGGTCTAAGACAAAACCTACTATTAATAGTCAATTTTCTACGAATTTCATATTTTAACTTAACATTATGTTAAGTTAAAACATAGAAAAATAAGGCAGGATTAAGGAACTCAGTCATCAAAGAATTATTTGAAAAGATCTAAGACAAAACCTACTATTAAGAGTCAATTTTCTATAAATTTCATATTTCTATACATGTGGTAAGCAAAAACACTGCTTTAGTTCCAAACCATTTTTTTAAAGGATGTTAGTATTTAAAAAAATCTTGGAAATTAAAGATAGTGTCTTCTTCCTCTATTAGGTAGTAGGATGGAGATAATGACTGACTTAGGAACCTGACAGACATTCTTATTCTTCATTACAAAAGACATGAGTTCCCTGTGTTTAGTAGTCTGGCTCACTTGGGCCCATTTGCATGCCCCTGTATTACTTGAGAGAAGTGAAATTGATGTGCTGCCCTGTTGACTGCTGTGTCATGAAGGGTCAAGTCCCTTGTCTTTGACCCAGGAGTCTCACGTTTTCCCCCTCCTCCATGAAGCTGTGACAGATTAACTTATTATCTTGCAACTAGAGTAAAATCTCAAACTATTTCCAGTTCAGTTCATGAAGCTCATTGGTTACAAGAATGGAGTGGTTTTAAGGGTAAGGCTTTTGCAAAGAAAGGAGGAAGCCTTGTGAACCAAATTAAAGGGGGAATTGGCAGCACGTATATGGTATTTTACAAAAGTATCCCTTTACAAAGACAGAAAAGAAGGGAGGGAGAAAGGGAAGGACTGAAAGAAGAAATAAAAGGAGGGAAGAAGGGATGATGGAAAGAAGGAAAGCTAGGGAATAATTTACCACTAATTATTTTTAAAATACTGCTCTAAAATACTCTGCTAAATCCAAAAATGTTTGCAGATTGTTATAAGAAAAAGATTTGCTGGCTTGGTGAATTCAACACTATCAAGCTGCTTTTTGCATAATAAGTGTCTTTGTACATTTAATACACTTTCATTCAAGGTTGTGTTTGCTTAAAATATTCTGATTGTACAGAATGCTAGACCTTGCAAACTTCAACTCTAGGCTTTTCACTATTTTTAATTAACAAGATTGACCCAGATACCTTCTCCTATCAAATGTGCCTTTTTATTTTGATATTTGCTAACAAAGTCATTCAATCTCTTTGAATATGTATATGATTTGCCACAAAGTGATATTGTATGTGTGTTTCTGTGATCTTCCTCCTCCTTCTCTATAGGAACAACCCAAATCAAAAGATTTATGTCAGGTTTGAAATTCTAAGTTAAAGTAAATGAGAAGAAACTCTAATTTACTTATATCACAAAAAACGTGAAAAATTTGTTAAGGTAAGCAAAATTATTATAATTTTGCATATTACTTATGACTGTATTGATCAAAGACTGGGGAATATCTTAAGTAGGACATTTTTATCTATACAGAGTCAAAGTCCACATATTAAAGAGGTTTCCACAAATTCTGTCAAAAAAAAAAGTAAAGAAGATGATTGAAAAGAATTACGAACATATTCATGTGCTAGGTTTCACACTGAGTCTTTTCAAATTCTGTGGCTTATTTGAGCTTCCTTTTTTTTTCCTTTTTAAAATATTCTTTGGTTAACATTCATTAACCATACCCTGCTGATAGCAAGAAATAAATTTAATAGGCAGCTGGGTGAGAGGGAATATAGGAGAGTTAAAATTACTCTGGACTAGTGAAGCAAAGACTTCTCCTCCTCCAACTCCAATGCTTATTAAAAACATGTTACCAATTAAGATGTATATTAAAATGCCCTTTCAATCCTTTTGCATGTATTATTACATTATCAAAGATGTACTCAAATAAATATTGATTAGCTAATTTATTACTTTAAAGTAATATATGTGTGTGTATATAGAGGAGAGAGAACATTATATGAATATGTGCATGAATACTTTTTAAAAATTTATATATCCATACATACACATTCATATACATATATGCATATAATACACACACATATGCATCATTAATCTGTTGAACTTCACATTTGATTAATCAGCACTACATTTCTAATACCTGACATTCATAACCTTATATTGAAGAAGCTGAATGACATACTGAAACTTTCAAAAACATGGTTTAAATAAAAATTCATAGTTTCCTACTTTAGTTGACTCCACAGCTTATCAATTCTCTCAGGGCAACATTAGGTCCCACATTCTTTAGCCATCTTCTATAAATATTTTTTTATCATTAAAATTCTTTTATAACTATATCACCCCATTCCTACATTTGCATCTATACAATATTTTCTTCATCTTCTCTCTTTCGTTGAAGACTGAGTTGTATAAACTTTATACCATTTTTAGACCAAAAATCTGTTCCTTATATTCTCTTTTTTCCTCTATAGGAATCACTACCCCTTTATTCATTTATTTCTCCTGTACTGTAGCCTATTCAAGGTTCTAAACCATAACGTGACACTCCTTTATATCATTATCTATTCTTCCCTTCCATCTCAAACACATATGTTGAAAAAATAGTTTTCAAATTCCCACTGACAATCACAGGCTGTGGCAATCTAACATCTACGCAACACTACTGGCCAAGGTAAGCAATGATCTGATTGCTAACTTCCGAGGAATTTCTCTGTTTATCTTTTTTTAACCTTTCAGGTGAGTTTAAATCTCTCTTTTTAAACATTCTGAGCCCATAGAAGCCAGACAATGTGCCCTCCTGATTCTTCTTCTTTGCTTTTCTCTTAAATGTCAATGTCTTTGATAATTGATCCTTAGAAAAAGAATTTTTGAGCACTAACAATCATCCTGGAATTTTAGTCCAACCTTTGCAACAATAGCTATTAAATCTTTTTCCAATCTAGGCCACCCATATTAACAATTATGGGTTTTTTAAAGTATATATCCAGTAATTTACTAAATAGCTCCATTGGATATCCTCAAAACATATTAAATACATCATTTCTGAAATTCAACTGATCATATTTTCCCTAAATCTGTTATTATTGCACATCCATTTTGGAGACTCCTTCTCATCCCAAGCACAAGCTTCATATTCACGATAGTTCCCTCCTCAATCCACTCTCCCACACCAAACTTGTCAAGTCCTGTCAATGGCTTTTCCTCATTATGTATCATATCTACCCATTACTCTCTTTTTTACACATTAACACAATCTCCTACTTTTGTCAATTATCTCTTATTATTAATCAATAATTTTTGAAGCCTCTGGCTTCTAGTCTTGCCCTCTCCTCTGACTTTATAGTTCCATTGCCACCAAGTTGTTTTCTCTAGAACACAAACCTTGCTCCCAATGCTTTATGGCTCCTAATTGTTTGCAAGGTAAAGCCTAAACTCCTTAGGGAGCTTACAAAACCCTTTACGGTGTGATACCCATCAAATCTCTTGCCTCATCTTTCTCAAAAATACTTCAGTAGAGCGGACATTGTTGTGGCTGTTTGGATCTTAAATACTACCCAAAGGCCATATGTTGAAGGCTTGAGATCTACTCTGTGGTACTACTGGAGGGTGCTGGAACTTTTAGGAGATGGAGCCCAGGGGAATGAAGTAAGGCCACTGGACATATGACCTTGAAATGGATCTTGGTACCCTGGCCCCTTCCTGTCTCAGTCTTGGATTCCTGGCTATCATGAAATAAACAGCTTCCTCTACCATGTACTTCTGCCATGATGATGTTTTGCTTTACCACATGCCCAAAAGAAACAGACTCAAGTGACTTTGGATTGAAACCTTGAGCAAAACTGGATCTTTCTTCCTTTTAAAGTTGTTGTGTCAAGTATTTTGTCACAGTGACGGAAAGCTGATAGCTGACTGTGTACCATATATATATATATATATATATATATATATATATATATC
>NW_026000037.1:13234765-13246233 GCF_001458135.2 Marmota marmota marmota
ATATATAATACTTTTTAAGAAATAATTATAATACAACTTTGTCTCCTTGCTTAACACCTTATCAGCCTGGCCAGGATAACTGAAAAAGCTTATTTACATTCATACATGAAGTTAATCACTTCCATCTTTATGATGGTACCTTGCATTAAAACTGATTTTTATTGCTGAATTGCCACATTGAACTACCATATATTTGTATTCCTATTTCTTTGTCTGCCTTCATGTTCTAGAAGCTACTTCATCCAGAGAATAGCTTTCATCCACAGAATAGCTTATACTTTCCTGTATCCCCTGTGCCTGGCATGCAGAGACTCAAAAAATATATGATAAATAAACAAATTCATAAGCATTTATCTTTGTGAGGAATGACAAGACACATTGCTAGTGGGGAAAGAACAGAAACCATCATCGAAATATACACTAATAAAATTTCATGGTGAATTGTGAACATGCTACAAAGATCACGAATGCTCTCAATTAGTGTGTAAACTACTCCCAGTTTTGTTCTGTCTTATTACCCATGGAAAAAAAATAAGACTATCTGAATTGTATCCTCCTCTCACTGTAGGTGTAATTGAAAACGTAGACAACCCTCCTCATATTATATGAAGATTGCACTTCAAAATTTTAATTCAGTCATTTTGGAACTCCTTTTTTTTTTTTTTCCTATAGAAGTAGTATTTCAGACTGTTCTGCATTTTTCTAGGCAGGTCACAAAAGACAGTTCTACCCATGGGAGATCTGATTATAATGTAAATTGCTACTTAACTGAATTTTATGTAACAGAGGAATTCAAAATAACACATTTTTTTTTTTGCCCTTTTAAAAAACAGGGAACCTGCTATTTCCTGCTGTTCTTTATCAGAAGTCTAATTTTTTTAACAAGGAGTGTGACTTGGTTTAGAAGTTTCCATACTCCAACAGATTGCCTATGTTTTTAGAGAGGTGGGTTTTCATGCAGTTGAAGAGATAACTCTCTGGTTTCAACTCATGACATTTACTCCCATTATAGTCTATGTGATATGGTGGGTACTATGGAAAAAACTGTGATCTACATACAACAGTGGCTAAGTTTTAAGGGCATTAGAGAACTGGGGGACCTAGTGCTCCCACTTGTCTATCACAGAAAGTGCACAATATTTAATAAAAGGTGAGGTTGTGGAAAGTGTGAGCTGAGGATATTTCATATGGGTTCTCAAATGTCATGCTAACAATATTACCCTTAAATAGGATTCATTAAGATGCCACTGAAAGCTATAGATACATCCTCTGGGCAGTTTAATCAGGAGGTGGTAGGATGACTGTTGGCACACTGCAACAGTAGGACCCTTGTCCTTAAAACTAAGAATGGGTGATCAAATATCCCCCCTCTAGGAACAAAAGCCTACATGGGCAGAAAACTATGCTGTGAAATTTTATATATACTGTTTTCATTAGACAAAGAGTGTCACTAAGCCTTCTAAAGTTAATACTTACTGGAATTACTATATTTAATGTATACAAAAAAGCTCAAACATTACACATTAAGAATCTTTATACTAGGCATCTAACAGAAAATAACTGTTATTTGAGAAAAGAAAATCTTTTTTTTTTTCTGTCACAATGATATATAATCAGGCTTTATGGAAATATTCACCATGAGGAAGCCTTTGGGAAGAAAAAAAAAAAAAAACGTGATTTCCCCTGTCAGTTACACAGAAAACACAAGCAATTCCATACACTATCACAGATACATCAATTCCAGAAGTCTGAAAACAGTACTTCTGACTAATAAAAAAAATCATATTACAATGAAAATTAAAGTTAAAATCATGAAAAGATACTTAGAGAAATCCTAATGTCAATCACATTGAGTCAAGTCTAATCTTTTGGATCACTGAGATCTCACTTTGCTGGCAGCCTATGAGAAGACCTTCAACTCCATGAAGAAATGTGATAATTAGAAAATTTGGTGGCAACCATCACAGTCTGGCATTTTCCTTTCTCACATCAGAAGAAACTCAAGCATGCAGTGGTTTATACCATCCGTCTCCCTCTATCTTGAGGAAGAGAATGGTTTCTTATTTTTCCTTTCTATACGCATATACACACACAAGCATAAGCACGTGAAAACTGTTACTCAATAAGCTGAAAACTTCTAATATGCTTAAATTAAAGATATATATTATATATACATATATATGTAAGCCTAAATCGAAAATATTGAAATGTTTCAAAGGAACTTTATTTCGACATAGAAAAGTCCTAAATGCCATCAGCTTGCTGAGCAACATTTTCTTTGGCAAACTGAAAGCTGTGCGATTTCGGAAGCTGAACCCTTGTCCTTGTAAGCTGTAACATTAAGAAATATGATCTTCCAAAAATTGTCCTTCCAGGCCCATGAACAGAAAGTCAAGCCATTGACCAGGAATTGTACATAGGCTCACCTTCTGTCATTTCTGCTTTCTTATAACGTACGTGGCCAGGTGTAGCACTCGCAGTTCTGCTCAGTGGGATAATCCTTTCCTCAAGGTTTTTCAAAATTACCCCTGAAAGTGACTGTAATAGAGCTGCCATCCATTCTCAGCTTCTTCCTTCATATTGAGCTGACCTATCTTGTTCATTGGACATGGAACGCGTACTCCACTTAGTCACTATTAGCTCACCCAGCACCTCTCTCCCCCAGTATGGTCATGGGTGACCTCTGGGGAGGAGGCTCTGGTGTTATTGGAGTGGGTGACTTGGGGTTCAGGTCAGCCTGCTCCTGCTCATGCGGCCTGTCCACGCCCACCATCCCTGCTCAGTCTCACACATACAACTTCTATTTTTGGATGAACTATGTGAGTCCATTCAACTTTATGACTTAGAGGGTCTGACACAGCCCAGATCATGAGGGCAGCTCTCTCACTTGGTGGCCTATCATCAACTGTTCCATGACTGCAGAAGCCCAGCAACATGCCAAGAGACATTTCTAAAAAGATACACAAATCCCTGCTGAGGATGGGTTGGCTTTGTTCCAGAATTCCAAAGTACTTTGTTGTGATTGTCTCAAGGAAAGTATTATATTTACTGCACATTTTCTAATCTCTGATGCAGCTAACACCACAGGACTTTGTGGATCATATGGACCCAGTGGCAGGACAGCTTGACCCTGCTGCAGAGCCCTTTAGTGGCCAGGTCATACACAAATCTGCAGCCTTCTGTGTCAACGTGTATATTAGACTAGGGCCGTATTGCTGGGTCTGAGATAGAGTGCCTTGAGAAAACAAATAGTCCTGTACCAAGAGCTATGTTTAATTCTAAGGTCAGGTACTGGCCTGCCCTCACCCTGAAGAAATTGAGGGCAGTAGCAGATCACTGAATTTTCACAGTGTTTATTTTCCACCTGCTACGGTTAGATATGAGGTGTCCCAAAAACACTCCTGAGTGAGACAATGCAAGAACATGGAGGGATGATTTGATTATGACAGTTATAACTTAGTGGATTGATCCACTCATATGGATCATCTGGGGGATAGTGTAAGTAGGTGGGGTGTGGCAGGATGAGGCAGGTCATTGAAGGTATGCCTCTGGGGCTTCTATCTTACCCATAGTGAAGGAATTCTCTGGGATTTTAATTTTTTCCCCTGGTGAGCAGAAACCTGTGCTTCTTGCTTGTCACGTTCTGAGCTGTTTTCCTGTGCTGTGACCTTCTACCATGACATTCTGCTTACTTGGTTCCAGAGTTCTGGAGTTGGCCAACCATGGCCAGAACTTCTAAAACCATGAAACAAAGTAAACATTTTTTCCTTTAAATAGTTCTTGTCAGGTATTTTGGTCACAGCAACATAACGCTGTCTAAAACACCACTTGTTGGAACATATTGGGATGCACAAAGCTCTGAGGATTTAGAGTTAGCCACCTCTTGCTCAGCCTCTCTTGTCAGGGTGAGATCATTGCTTAATGATCAGTGTGAATCACATGGGGTATCCAGGTGGAGGGACAGATCTTTCAGAATATATCATAATAGGGGGCAAGAGAATTAACATAGTTCTGATGCATAACTCTCAATGAACACTGTGTCCATTTGAGGTTAATGTAAACTCTTCCAAATCCTCTTGGTGCATGAGAATATCCATATTCCATGTACCCGAGGCCTTACTCATCCATTCTACAGACAACCCAACATCTGCTACCCCAGCGGTGAGTAGAGCCACCATTTGACTTAGTTTGTAGACATCCATGATCACTTCTATAGTTCATCCAGTTTCTCTAAGGAACCAACTAGCAAATTAAATGAATCACACAATAAAGAGCATCATTCCTCTATACTTTCAGCTTTCTCTGATAGAATATCTTACGTACCCACCCATCCTTCTCCTTAAGATGCAAAACTACTTTTACTTCATTTTCTGGAAGTCATTTTCTAAGGTTTCCAGTTTTCTTTTCCCCAAAGCCTCCACCAAACATTCAATATGAGGTTTATTCCAACTGCCAACTATGTCATTTCAAATATTATATTTAGGGACTGGGAAAGGGACTACTAAGAGGTCATGAAGACTAAGATAGTCAATAATGAGCAGGATCTCAGCCAAGACTGACTGTCCTTGAGCCCCCGGTTCTGAAAGTGGGACTTTGACTCTCTAGATATCGGTGCCAGTGCAAGCCTTGTATTCAATAATCTTCAAAGGTACAAGTGTCACTTTCCCCAGAGTATCTGAGTAAATAGGTTCTTTTGATCAGAGACTAGAAGAATCATATTCTTCATATTAGGAGTCTAGCCACCAGTCAGCAATAGATTTCAGGTTTAAACGTTAGTTTACGACTGAAACTAAAGCAAAAAAAAATTATATTTCCAGTTTACCACTTTTAATTTCTAGCTCCTCCCATACTTCTCCTGGGTACAATTGTGACATGACACTGCATTCTGCTGGCCATTCATTTTTGTCCTGAGAACACCATAGGTTGTGAACAATTCCCATATTTCTTTGTGGGGCAATCCTGCTGTCCCTGGCACCTACCCTTCTCAGGGTAATGGCAGTCTTGTGGCTTTCCTGTGGTTAAGTGATTGCTTCTGTCATCTCAGAGGCCAGTCATCAGGGTAGACATTAAAGAACTCCACTCTGTGACCAACAACCTCTCCTATTCTCAGTCCTTGTCTGCAGAAGAAATAATTCATACTGATAATGAACCTTCTCTCAAAAACTCATTCCTTATGTTCTTCTGGGTTCCCTTGGCCAACCTAATTTTGTAGTTCTCTTATTTATTTGTTTTTGTCATAGTTTTTACTTCATATAATGTTCCCATTATAACCTGTCTGCCTCGCACGGCCTCTTCATTCCTTGCCCTATCCTGCAAAGCTAATTCACTTATCTTCATACCACTCCACACTGCCTGTTGTTTTCCCTCATATTTTAAAGATATTCCTACAGATAATTTATTTCATCTCCCAGTGTCTTGGCCAGGGTATTGAATCCTGTGTACCCAGAAAGTGCCCCAAAGTGAATGACTCTTTTTCCTTATTCCACTCATATTTGGTTAAATTCCAGTCTCAGGGTAGTTCTGACTCTTGTACATGGTAGATATTCTTACAGTTACTTGGGTATAAAATCTCCTTCCTCCTCTATCATCTGATTACTCATCTGATTAGCAGCTAGGAGAAGAGCTGGTGACAGTTCCTGAAGAAACTATTGTTCTAAGAGGGAAAAGTTCTCTCATATCTGCAGCACAGTTAATGTCCTTGGCTGTACAAAGGAAGAGTGAGCTCTTCTGCAAGCTGTAAGGTCTCAGAAGGTGTTCGTAGGGCAAAATACAGATATTTCCACATAATAATTCAGACTCCCAAGTTAACCTAGGACTCTACCTCAGTATATAGCAGATGTTCTTTGGCTGTGCACTGAAGTGTCTCTAGAATTCTGTAACCTTCAGTTTGCTGCTCAGTTGGGCCTGTTCTTCCATTGCAAAAGATGAAAGTCTCTTTTTAAGCTACCAAAAAAGCCACTCTGACTCTTACCTCTAGCATTTAATTGCTGGTCCTCAACTTCTCATTATCCCTCTGCAAACCATCAAGACAACTTGACAGTAATCAGCCAACTCCATTGTCTCTGCTGGTCTTATTTCTTTGTATCCTTCAAATACCAGAGTTATTTCACTTTTAAAAGTTTTCTCCTCAACTGGAACTTTTCTCAAGGTTACTCCTAGTGGAGTATTTGGCAATGGTGCTTACCAACTCTTTTCAGGCACTACCTGTGCCTCACATATCACTCAGATGACCTCCACTTGCTCTTCAGATATTCTCTTGCACGTTTATGAGTTAATCTCACTGCATCATAAAAGATCTTATATTGCAGTTTGCCTGGCACAGCCCTGATTTCACCTGTGGTTCTGCCATTATTGTTAACTTCATTCTGAAGTGTATCTGCATGATATTTTTACAGTCGTCCCAATTAAAATATAGTGCCCTCTACATTTAACTCAGAGCACAGAAGTATATTCTAGAACCTTGATGATAATGATAATAATGCTATAATTTATTGAGCATTCTGCTCCAGAGAAATATACATTATCTTATTTAACTCAATAAACTACCATTTCTCATTTCGAAAATGAGGAGCCTGAGTCTGAATGGGTTTAAATAATTTGCCAGATATTGTCTAGCCATAAAAGGTAGGCACAGAATGCAAAACCATCCTGATGCCACAACTTCAATGTTATGTATCCTAATCTCTGTTGTCACATTCTTCTAACAGGTAACTGAAACTAGTTCAATTTCTGTGACCATTTTCTCTGGGCCTTAGTTTCCCCCATCTAAATGAGGAGGCTGGCTCTATAATTTCAAAGGTTCTATAGAATCAGAATTCTATGATCTAAATTATGAAATTGGCTTTATAACCAAGGTTTATCAAAGTAGCTTTGAATTTGTCAAACACAGGAGGAACATACTCAATTAAAAATATAATTACATAAGTATTCTTTTAAAAGCATCTGCTACAAAATGAGAGCATCCCTATCCTCATTTCTCTAACACCTTAGAGATATCTTAAAATTATTTGCAGACCCCATATTGAAGCATAGATATTCTTTTTCTTTAATTCGGTTTTTACTTTGTACAAAGTGTCAACCATCAACAGAATCTATAAAGCTTATTAAGAGCAATAGCAGTCACATGCTCTCATTTATTCTGCTAGCCCCTTCTATATGCATCTATGTTCACATCTATAAATAATATGCTTATATTGCTCTTCTTGGATTTTTTTAAAGGTGACCTCTATTGATTTCTTACTATGAAATTTAATAACAAAGTTCCCTTTGTCTCCCCAGATATAGACCATTTTCTCTGTGTGCAATCATGCACAAATATATCCTTCCCCTCACTTCCTTCCCAAAATATAGTTCCAACATAATTTTATTAGTTTAGCTTATAATGAAGGCTGATATTATGACAAAGTGTGAAGGCTAGTCACCATTAGCCTTGGTAAATATCAGAATAGTGATTTCCTCTGGCTGAACTTTAGTTTTTAAAACAATTTTCTTATCTTATCCTTTGCTTAGATATCTGAGAACTTACAGTTTCTTTATGCCAAAATCTCTGCTGTTAATATCAATCTCCCTTAGCAAATTCAAACATATTAGATGTTTTGTTGACTTAAACCCTCAGAGAAATCTTTCCTCAGGACTGCTAAAGACCTGCAGTCTGTGTTGATTGATTCTGGGGCCCAAGACTCACTTCTGCAGGGAAACTTCCTTCTCCTTTATTTGAATCAGGTCTGCTTCTCAGGCCACATGTTTTCAAGTCTCCTCATTTCTTTTCTTTTTCCTCCTCCTCTTCCTCTTTTTTTCTTCTTTTCTCTCTTAGTCTACTTCATTTTATAATTCTGTAGAAAAACATTCAATAGAATATATATAAAGAGGATCGTCATAAGGAATTGGTTGATGTGGTCATTGAGGTTCAGACATCCCATGATCTACCAGGCAGAAAGACCAGACTCAGAAAAAATAATACTAGAAGTCAGTTCCAGTCCATAGACCTGAAAATTAAGGAAGATCATGGTATAAGTTTTGGTCCAAGGGCAGAGGACTAACACCCCAGCCAAAGTAGTCAGACAGAAGGAAGGAGAAAGCCTCCTTTCCTCTAATTTTATTCTGTTCAGGTCCTCAGTGGACTGGACAATGTCCACCACATTGGGGAGAACCAACAGCTTTATTGAGTTCATTCATTCAATGCTAATGTCATCTGGAAAAACAGATACGCTCTGAAATAAGACTTAGGCAAATGTCCATGGACCCTGATCCTGTCAAGTTGACCCCAAAATTATTACAGATAGAGCACATAAACCAGTGTCTTCCCTAGAAAAGAGATGAATGAGATAACTTTTGAGATTATTTATGTTTAAAAATAATTCTGTTTTAATATTAAATATAGAATTCAGGAAACCAGTTTTCTTAGAACTTTGAAGGTGTTTTTTGATTATTGGTGATGATGGTGCTTTTGGTTTCTTATTTTTTTAAAACTTTCTTTTCTTGGTTGCCTGTCCTCTGTTGAGATCTCTGATGCCATTCTGATTCCTGGCCTTTTTCAGGTGACTTATATCTCCTTCCTATCCCAAAACTTCTAAGATTCTCTCTTTGCCATATTTCAGTTTTTGAGAATTTCAATGTGATATGCTGTGTTAAAGGGACCAGGTGGTTCCTTTGTACATGGGTAACACAGTCTGCTATTCTGGAAAATGTGGAACAATTTTGATATTTTATATCTCTTCTTGTTTGGTTTTTGTTCTGTTTTGGTTTTTAACTTTTGGGAATATTATTGTCAAGCAATGGAGAACCAATTTCTCATTTCTCTAATGTTGTTAATGTCTCTCAACTATTTCTTAACAATTTTTCTATTTTCCGCTATTCTAGGCTATTTCCCCAACTGTACTTTCCAAACTTTCACATCAATATTTTAAAAATTTTCTAAAGGCATACAGAACATCTTCAGAATACACAAGCTCTATATTTTTCTCCTGGAATAGTTCTTAGTTCTCTCACTTAGTTTCATGGCTTATAATATCTTCTCTTATTTCTCTGAATATATTAATAATAAATTATTTGAATTTTTATCTCTTGCTTTGTTTCTATTTGCTCCAATTGATTTTTCTTTTACTTTTTTTATGTTATAGATTTTGGCCTCCATCTTTCCTGTTGAATTTTCCTCAAAATAATGATTCCTAATTTTTCACTAATATTTATGATTAAAGCATTAAGAAGAGGATTGGAAATTCTCTGCTCATGAGTTTAATTTATGGGCCTGTGGGCTCTTCAGAGACTGTCCTGTCCCCTGATCATGAGGGTTAAATTTGTGAATATTCCAATAGTCAAGGGAAGAAAAGGGAAGGAGTCACTTAGGATATGAACATTTACATCATCCTCTAAGTTGAAAATGTCCTTTTAAATGAAAGATAGGGGAAAAAAGGAAATTTCTCTTTTTTTTTGTTTTGTTTTGTTTTGTTTTGTCTTCATTATTCAGATTATGCTACAACTATTCGGGATTTATATGATAGTTAAATATGAATAGGTTTTAGATAAGCATAGTCCACATATAAATAAAAATATAAAGAAACGCTAGAATTTGTAGGTAAAGAAGTAAAGGACATGAGGAAAAGTATCCTATAGTGTGGTGCAGATTATGCCTTTGTTTGAACTGCACAACACAAAGGTGGTGCAGTCCACACACCATACTCAAAAAAGTGTTCCATAAGCACTCTGTTAGCACTCAAGAGAGTCAGTCCTGCTTCTCCCAGGCTGATAGTACCCATAATTCTGTTCTGTAACAATAAGTCCATTCTACATCTTCAGTCTGATTCTGGAGTAGAATGACCGTGTTGCTTTATAATTACACTCAATCTTACCTGGACTGGACTGTGCATGAGGAACCATTGTTAGTTTCTTCATGATAAAGATGTGGAAAGTTCTAAAAATTGAACAGTCTATTCTTTGCATCTTTATATTAAAGATATGTTATCAAAACGTTCCTCTGCATTCTCTTCTCTTTATTCTTCAGGACTGAGATCAAAGATCAACCTTCACATAAGAAGATTCCCAACAATATAATCTTTCAAAATTGTCAGTGAAGATTGCATTTTCAGGTTTGAATCTCTTGTCTCTTTGGATAAAATTCACAGGCATTGTCATAGGATGTATGATGAGTGATGGAAAGAAGTTGATGAATTTAAAAGGACTTTTCAATATGAGAGAAAGTGGTTTAAAGTATATACACATCTTTATAAAGTGTTCTCCCTTGAGCCAAATGTGGACTATGGCAATGTCAACTTCTATGTAGGTAAAAGATCTCATAAAATCAAATCTCATAAAATTCAGCAAACCCAAAGCACTTCCATCTTCTCTAAATTACATGGAAATCTCACACACTGGAGTGACTAATACAATGCATGTAGCAGTAACTTCTGCTTCACCAATCAGTGGTGAATTTGGTACTGTAATATATGTTTTCTGATTCTACCAGGTTTAATGGAGTATGACAGAGCCCTAAGTTTAATGGTGTCATCAGAGCCCAGATGATGGAGTCTGTTTTGAGTTATAAATAGCCCCCCGTGATTATGTGTTACAGACAGACCCTCTAATATTTCCCACAGAGAAATAGGCATTTGAGTTTCATTATGTTCAGTTATTCAGATAACCTTTCTGTGCATTCAAACACCTGTGACTCCTTTGACTTTCTTTCATCTGGGCAGAGAGACTTGATTACTCAAAGAAAATAGCCCTGTTTGTTTATCTGATCAGCTAATGCTTTCCAACAAACGAAGATCTAAGTCGTAGAAAGACCTGGGCAATGCAGTGAATTTATTCCCCAAATATCCTAGGTTAAATTGAGACTGAAATGGTTTTGAAACCATTGGGCTGATTTCTCTTGCTACACTTTGACTTTCCATCATTTGCTACATCTTCTCTCTTAATATGAGAAATTTAACTGTGTTTACACATCTCATGTTAATATATTTACCATATTAAAACCCACATTTATGGTGGAAGTAGAAGCTTGCTTAGACAAACAACTATAAAACAACAAAACATTGTTTTGTAAAGACAACAAAAGCAACCAAATTTGTACTCATAAACGTGTTTCCCACAAAGCTCATCAGCTGTATATCTGAGGTAATAGGTTAAAACATAGTTTATATTGATTCATGTTAGGGTCTGTAAACAAGTCAAGATGGCGCCTGGCAAAATGCCAGAGGGAGTGGTTTGTGTAATGTATATATACATTATATATATATCCCACTCCTGCTGTATCAATGTACACAAGTTGTTCGTCACCCCCCCCACCCCACCCCCGCTTAGTTCAAACTAACAGCAGGAGTGGGAGCCGTTTATTGTAGGACAGCAGGGGAATATATACATTACACACAGCTTATCTTAATTAACATAAACTAGATACAGCAGTCAACCAATAAGGAATCTCCGCACTTAATGGCTAGCTGGCGTTACTTCACAAACCACTCCCTCTGGCA
>NW_026000037.1:13253435-13327203 GCF_001458135.2 Marmota marmota marmota
GCCGCGGGGCGATTTGCTGAATAAGCAGTTACCCTCCGTGCGACAAACCTCTCGCGTTTGAGTCCCCGTAGCCGATCCTCGTGCGATGGAAATCCTTCCTCCAGGTTCCGGAGCACCCCACTATTGCTGGAAATTCCTAACAAGATATCCTTTAGCCGTCCTGACTTGTCATACTCCCACACAGTGAAGCAGCACACGGGGGTAATGCACTCCCCTCGCCGCCATCTTCCAAAATCCTCTTATTTATGTTTTTATTCAACCTCCAGTTCTGAACTCTCTTCTGTCTCTCTTCCCTCACTCCCTCCTTCCATCCCACTTCGTTATCTTTCCACCATTCTGTGCTTCTCTCCTTCCTTTTTTCTTTCTCCCCCCTTTCCTTGTCTCCTTTGGGAAGTTGACTACATTTTAGAGTCAGAACTCTGCTCTATAGAACTTGTCCTTGTAATTCAGCTTATTGGTGGATACACAGTCTCTGCATTCAGCTCTTTTTTTTTTTTTCTTATCAGTTGGAACCTCATCATATTCTGGACTGTGACCACCATCCTAGAACCATGACCCATCATGACACTGGGTAACAATAACGGAAAGTTTTGTGCTTCCAAATCATTTTGGCTTTTAAGAATTTCTTGATATTCTATGGCTTGCCTTCAGTTTTGATCCTATATTTGTCAGGTGCACAAGATCACCTTCTGTCTTGTCACTAAGCATTCCTGTTTGGTGACAGTGTACTTGGGAAAAGGCCACACGACGGTTCTGCCTCCACTCACTGTCTAAGATACCCACCCTCCTCCCTTTGCTTGCATCCCACCAACTATTTCCCACATCCCCTTTACTGCAGCACATCTCTCCTTAGTTGATGAGATTGTGTTTATCTCCCTGTAACCCTACCAATCCTGAATGGTCTGTCGTTGTCTGCCTTTAAAATCTTTCCTCTTCCTCTCTTTAAATAATGATGGGGCTGAGTTATATCCAAAGCTCACCCTGCAGAATATTTCCTCAGTACTTTACAGAAAACACCAGACAAAAATTCTATTTTAGAGTTGCATTTTTCCCCCTTTTAGAATGAAATGCTCTTCCTACCATTGTCTTTGATTCCTGTCTTTAGGCTCACTTCATGCCATCCTTTGTCTGACATTCACAGGTGAGTCTTTTAAATTTTACCTCTTGATACCATTAGCTAATCTCTTATATCCAGATTGAATGTTCCATATAGATTTAAAAAAAAAAAAGTTAAAAAGTTTCTGCAGTATTCTTAAGATCTGTGCAGCATTAAATATTGCCTTTAAAATTTGTCTTTTGCCATCAAAACTTAATCAAGAGGCTTATATGGGGAAGTTAATATCTACAATTATTATATTTGGGGATAACCCTTAGATATTTGAGTTTTCAGAAATTAATCAGAAAAAATGAGGAGCCTCACCCAAGATTATGCTGCAATTGCGCTGTATATGATGCACTCTCTCATAAACTCTCCCCAGCACATGAGAAAGCAGCTTCTTAGCCCTTATCTGAAAACTGTCCTGCTCTGGGTGCTCCATTGCACAACTCCAGGAAGCCTAGAGTGATTGCTGAATGGGAAATGTTCCCTGAAAGGTCTGTACTAAAGGCTTGGTCCCCAGCTTGGCACTATTGGGAAGTGGTGGAAACTTTAAGAACCGTGCCAACTAGGATTCTCCTGCTCATTGGGGGCATGCCCCTGAAAGACTAATGGACCATAGACCCTAGACCCTTTCTCTTTCTCCATTTCACTTCCCATCTGCTCTATCCCACACTGCCAGCCATGATATTCTGCCTCACCACAGGCCCAAAGGCAGCCAGGCCCACTGACCACGGACTGAAACCTCTGAAACCATAAGCCAAAATAAAAAGAAATTGTTTTTCTCCTTTTAAGTTGATTATCTCAGATATTTTGTTACAGAAATGGAAAACTGACTAACACATTTAGTATATTACAATAAACTCCCTCCTAGACAAGTTCAGGAAACCAGGATATGATTCCATCCATCACACACAGAGCCCGTCAGTCTATGAATCAAGCTTCCTGGCACTGTATTAAATTTATGCAGCTTGAGACTGATTACTTCACCAAGATACGGGCTTGAAATGGTATTTCCATTCCTAATTATTTTTCTCACCAGTGCAGTAGCTTGAATTCCACTTCTTCACTTTTCTGAATTCAGAGGGAGGTATCTTTGTCACTGATGGGGGAAGGGCAGTCATAAAGCAAAGCTGCCCATGCCTCAGAAACTTACAGTGGTGAGAGTTGTGGGGTTTGTACTTGCCATGATGGCCAACTAAATTGCCTTTCATAGTTTAGGCTTGCACAAACACTAACAGAAATGAGACCATCGTGACAACTGTATCTGGCTGCCACTGTCAGAGATCTCACTGCCAATATTACTGCTACCACTTCAGATATGACAGGAGCACCTCTGAAATTACAACAGAGGATACAACATAGGCCACCAATTTGCAGTGAGGTGCCTTTCATTGCTCACCAGTTCATTCAAAGTGTTGTTTGTTACAGTTTGTCCAGTGTTTATAATAATTAGCACAGGAGAGATAGTTCAAGAGAAGGTAGGTTGTCATTACTTTAGAAAGATACTATAATACATATTGAATTCTTCCTTTTATCCAACATACACACCCAATAGATTTTTGCCATATTCTAGCTTATTGTGGGCAAATTCCTTTAAAACAAATTGTTTTATTCAAATCTAAGATTGCATCCAAACAAATTCAAATAAAGTAGTCTCACTCTCTCCTTTACGTTTACAGTTTCTTCTTATTTCTGTTTAATGTGCTTTTTTTGTCTCATTAATTTTCACAGCTAGGTGCATTCTCTTATCATTAGGATCTTGTAAAGTGTTTTCCTTCTCCTGGTCTAATATGTCATATGCAGAATATATGAAAGATATGCATTCAAGGATATGGAATGGCCAAAGATAACCACAATTCTAGTATATCTTATGCCATATATTTTCAACTTTGCAAAATCATTAGCCATATTTCATATCAAATACTTTAGAAATAAATCTAAAAACAAGTAAATAAATACTAGAGAAGAGTGTATAATTTGGACATTTATTGCATGGACAGTAAAAGTTAAATTGATTCATTTTATTTTCTATCGCAAAGACAAAAGCACAGCGCCAGAAGAGCTTTTTAAGGTTGCAAAGGAAACATATCCCACTCTTAGAAATGCTGCTTTGCAGCCCACATACCAGGAGACTCGAAAGGCTGGTAGGCTTGAGCAGGGTTTGGAAGAAGAAAGAACTTTGCAGTGTGTCCTGGCTGCAGTTCAAGCAACCCTCAGCTTGATCACAGACTCTGGCAGACTCTGGAGTTGGTGAAACTATCTCAGTAGGGAGAAGATGCCAGTGTAGTATTTATAGTGCAATCCGTGGACAATTAAAACACAGTAAAGCCTTATCATCTGCACCAAATGATTAACACCTGTCAATAAAGACTTCTGGAGTGGTATTAAGCCCTGATACAAAGAGAAACCTGTCTAAGGAGCAACAATTAAACTTATGTCCATAAACATTCATAAGGAGGTGGTTTTTATCAGACCAACTGTCATAAAGTGAGAAGCAGTCCATGATAGGTTGGAAATGGAACATGAAGGATAGGTGAAAGCTGACTAAGAGAGCAAGATGAACAGTCCTCCAAATCAACACACCTCCCTCCCTGCCTGCATCCTCACCTATGTCCCAGAGATGGCAGAAATGGAAGGTACAAATGACCCAACAGCATATTCTGTGTACCAAGGTTGATTTAGCCACCATCACGCCAAATTTCCCACCTATCAGTGACAGATACCAAAGCAGACATCCACCATGGTATTATTTCTCAAGAAAAGCACGGTCCACTGGGTCACCGAGTTTCATACACTGGTCTCCTGTCCCAAAGAATCCAGTGGCCCATCCTCAGCAGAGATGGGTTTTACATTCTCATCTAGCCCTCCATCCAGTGCCTGTAAAGGGGACTGTCAGGGGGCTGATGGAAGACCTCATCTGTGACCATGTGGGACCTACAGAGCAGTGGCTTTCAGCTGGAATTCTGAAACTCTCTCTCTTGCCAGCTTTAAAGCTTAGCAAATTTTCAAAAAGTGAAAATATCAACAACAGGGTAGGGCTCACTTCTCCACATCTCTGCCCTTTATGTAGGACCTTATCCCTCCAAATCCTGGCTGCCCCCAACTCAAGTTTTTGTCCCCAGACACTCAGCACTTCCAATTGTTCTGATAGCCTCTTTGCTCCATAGCTATTGTCTTTTCCCCCTTTCTCCTTTCTACTCACAGAAAATAAAGCATTTGCAAGTGTCCTAGGAAGAAAATCAAATTACAGAATGATGATGGTTTCTTTGTGGTGCCCTTCTATGGCATTTTGGCCTCAAGATTATTCTTCATAGCTCAAAGCAGGAGCATGTACCTTATGTGTGCTTAATACAACTGTAAGGATCAATGGCAAGAGTTACTGCTCCATAAATTAATCATTTAGAAATGACATGTGTAGCTAGTTGTGGTTGTGTACACTTGTAATCCCAGTGGCTCTGGAGGCTGAAGCAGAAGGATAACAAGTTCAAAGCCAGCCTCAGTAACTTAGCAAGAACTTGTCTCAAAATTAAAGATAAAAAGGGCTGGAGATGTAGTTCAGTGGTAAAGTATCCCTAGGTTCAATACCTTATAACCTCTTAAAAAAAAGAAAGAAAGAAATGACATTTGTAAATTTTATAGTATTTCTTAGATAGAAAATCAATATCACTTGAAATAGAAGCAAAATAATAATAATATAAAAATGTATTTAAGCTCACAATATGTAAAAGAAAATATGTGTTTGAAATTCATTAATGAATAAATGTATCTCATTATGGTCTAATGACCCTCAAAAGTATCAATAGTACTATTTATTTTAAAAAATAAGAGCACAGAGAAGTTAAGAAACCCTCTTTGGTTTTCTGAGGTCATACAGCTAGGTAATAAACAGTAGACCCAACAATTGAACCAAGGAAGTTTGGCTTTAGAGCCCAAAACTAAACTACTATATTTAGTTACAAACATGAAAAATATTTCAATGATATTACATTTTATTCAGTTCTATTTTTTGCTGAGATAATGGAAGTGTAGAACAATGCTAAAACACATTAGTAATAAGATTTTTTTTGCCTGACACATTGAAAAGAATTGAAATAGAATTTAAATATATATATATATATATATATACACACATATACATACACACACACACACACACACATATATATATATACTCAAGTCATTCAAGAAACTTATTGCTTAAACATCTAAACTTATCTAATAGATAAGATTAGTGCTAAGTCTATCTATCAGCTAAAATAAAATTGTTTACATCTTTCATCTGTTTTAACCAACAAGTTTTAGTGAAAATTCGTATGTAGTTCAGTTTTTCTAAACAAATCAAGGGATATATATGTTTTGTTCAAAAACAAAAAAAACTACAAGTTCTATCAGATTCATTTTAATAAAATTTCCATTAAATATTTCACATAATTTATTATGTACTAAAAACTATAAAATAATAGTAAAAAGTTTTTTCCAAAGTCTCTCATCCTCTCCAAAGACTACATTGGTGTGAGACCATATTGTTTGGGTGCTACTCAATGCATGTTATGTACACCAATTAGTGAATATTTCTTTATGACAAATATTAATTAATGTGTCATTATTTTTTTTTATTTATTTTCAATGAAAGCAAATGATTGGAAATCACCTGGCTTGAAATAAAGTTTGTTAGACCATTTATTGTGTCAAATTCTACTAAGTACTCCAAAAAACCTTTATTTACCCAGATATATCAAATAATTCTTCTTCCTAGCTGGTTTTCTTTTGTTTAGAAGAACCATGTTCATCTAGATGCATTAGATGCATTCAGAAGATTTTGAGAAATTAAAAATCATTATTTTTCCTATCCTCTGCTATCCTCTGCTAACTGCCTGTGACTGTAAAGATAGTTTGCATGATTTGTTAAACTCTTTTGAGTAATTTATGTAATTAATTCAATTGTGAGAAAAATCATAAACATAACATCCTATCATAAGCCATTATATTTAATTTAAAGCTTAAAGTTAATTAACTGAATTTTCTGATACTCTTAAGAATGTCATTAAAGTTTAGAACAACATGGAAGAGAGTTTTTCATCTGAGAAATGTATTAGATATCAGCAATATCCCCCTATTTCTCAACACACATAGGCCTTAATTTTCATTGTCATTTTAATTTTGAATATTTCTTTGGTATTATTAATATGATATATTAGATATACTCAGGTCTGCTTATAGACTAATAGAATAAGGTATGGCCTACCATCACTCCAAGTTTGATGAGTTATTAATTCTATTTCATATCATAAAGCAAAGCAGGGAAAAACTTTAGGCACAATTTAAATGGTGTTTTGAATATCATTACACATGCCCAGACAACATAGGACCAATAGCTGCTACATACCTTTTCTTTAAAAATCCCCTAAAGAAAGCATTTCCACTTAGTTCTTAAAACATAATTGGTCTTTTTGAAGAAGTCATTCATTCGGCTCACAATGAATAGAAAACATTCTAGATCAATGATCTGCTTGGGATAGCACTTAAGTACTGTATCTGAAGTCCAAACAGATCTTTGGGGAAGGTACTGATAATGGGATCGAAAGGCAATGGAGAAGATGAGAGATAGAAAACTTATAAAAAGGCATTAGCAGCTGAGTCTCGGGTACATGATGTTATAGCTAGGAGCACAGTTTTTTACTATGGGAAAGCTTTGCCTGCAATAGAGTAGTAATAGCAAGGTTTGCAAGCCCCTTATAATGAAGTGGAATTTTAAAGAAAGTCTTCTCTAGCTTTTGTTTTAACAAGGGAATTTTATAGGCATTCAGGAAATGGAAGTTACAATAATTTCCCAACCAGGTTCCAGGGTGTATTGCACCCTTCTTTCAATGCTACTGACTAGTTTCAGTGTGGCTCTGAATGATTCATGTCTCAAACTTTATATTTTTCAGGAAGCAGATTTGGTAAAGAAGCCTGTCCTATTCCATTGCTGACTCACTCGATTCCTTCTTCCTTCCCTCCTGACAAGTATGTTTCTAATGGAAATGTGGAGTAGACATTTTCTGTCCAAGAAAAGAAATGGAGGAAAGTAGTTTATGGTTCATTTTATTTCAGTTTGACTGCTTAAAATCAAAATTAGATCTTTTTGAAATTTGAATAAATAAAAAATAGTAAAGTCACATTTGTCAAGTCATATACACTGTAGACTCATTTATTATAAGAAATAGGTTGTTATTTTCTAAAATAAAGGCTTTTTATAGTAGCACAGTTTGTTTTATATATACCAGATGGATAGGTGAAAGAGTGATGCATTCTGTATGGAATGCTACTAAAACCATATCGGGCATGCTACACTATTAAGAAAACTCATACACTTCTTCATTATTTATAATGTAAAAATTGAAAAGTTGGAACAAATTTCTAAAAACTCATTGCCAAATGTATAGGCTCTTGGAATTTTCAATGTGCTCAGAGCTTAATGGACTGCTCCTTACACTACACGGCTTCCCTCTCTAACTGCCTTCTCCATTGCACAGTTAATCATCTTCATTCCCAAAAAAGCCTCTTTCCTACCATGTCTATTTCTGTTAATGTCACCCTCGCCTTGCAGTCCCTCGGGCTCATGGATGCTCTTGTCATCATTTTTAACTTCTTTTTCCTTTTTTGCTATCCACATATAATAAGAAACCAGTGCTACATATTCAACTTTGATTTTTCTTGCAGATATCCCTCCTTTTCCATTCTCACTGCTATAATTTGAACTTTTATTAACTTTTGCCTGGGAAAGAATGGCCCCCAAACAAAATCAGGCCTGCCACCTGTTTTGTAAGCTTGTATTGGTATGCAGCCCCACACACTCCTTTGCATATGGTCTATGGCTGCTTTCATTCTACAACAATAGACTTGAAAGACCACATGGCCCACAGCACCCAAAATATTTAGTATCTCTAGGGATAGATAACTGTAGGAAATCACAGGGATGGTTGCTGTGTTATAGAATGACATTTGGTCACTTTCCTGCGGGCCCAATGAAGGAATGTATTGACTGAGAGAGAAATGAGGTAGGAAAATAGGGTAGAGTGTGGTTGCAGTGATTCAGGTTAAAGAATGAGAGAAACAATGACAAAGCAAGAGGGGACAAATTCAAGGGGTACTTGTGAGTTAATAGTGGTAGTATTTGTTAAGTAGAAATGAGGATTAAAACAACCATGTCATCAACCCTTTACCTAAAATCCACAAGTAGTTTACCACTTCTTTTGGAACCTTTAAGAGTTCTGCTAGGACAAGTGTGTTCTGTGTGTTTGTTCTCCTTTATCCTATCTGTGATCTCATGTCCTTAGAAGCCTTTCCTTTGTGCCCCTAGGACCTTCTTTAACTGCTCTCCCATGCTGTGCTTCCTCTGGCCCCACAGACTCCCTAGTGGAGTTGCCCACCTCGAAGGCTCTCTTTTCCATCTCCTAAATCAGTTCAGTCCATATCCAAACTTAAATCTTGGCTCAAGTTTCTTTTCCTCTAAAAAACCTTCCTTGATCTCCATGACAAGGTTGACAAAATATAGTAGGAGTGCATAAGAGAGAAAGAGAGAAAGGAAGGAAGGAAGGAAGGAAGGAAACACAGACTTAGCAAAATCTATGTGAAAAGGTCATTATATATATATATATATATATATATATATGCTATCCTCAAACCAAGTCTTCCTAACCTCTTAACATACCTGGATTTTCATGGTATTTTTTTCTTTTCTTTTCTTTTATTTCCTTTCCTTTCCTTTTCTTTTCTTTCCTTTCCTTTCCTTTCCTTTCCTTTCCTTTTCTTTTCTTTTCTGGTTGTTTAATATCTGCCTCACCACCTAGAGCAAAATCTCCAGGAAGGTAGGAGACATTGCTACTATATGCTCAATGCAGAGAACAACTGCTGGCACAAAAAAAAAAAAAAAAAAAAAAAAAACAAAGAATTGAGAGACTTATTTGAAATACTTATGCAGATCAATGCATAATTACCATGTATTAAGTATCATGGAAGTAAAGTAAAGAGTAAGAGTTTTAATTACAGGGGTTAGAATATTCCCTGGGAAATTGCTCTGTCATCAGAGATCTGAGGGCTAAGGGCTAAGTAGAGAATTGATACACGATTGCGGGTGGGGGAGGCTTCTGGCAAAGGCAGTGTATGTAAAGACCTGGAGCAGGAAAAAGTGTGTTGGAGACTTTAAAATAAGGTAAGTAAGTAACCTTTCATCCTGGAGCAAAAGAGCTACATAAATGAGCTCTCTCATTGGAGAGAGAAAAATAAGCCTGATACTGAAGACCATTTCAGACTCTTTTTAAAACGCCATCTTTCTCTAGGAGGAATGATAAAGCACCAAGGATTTCAAGTAGAAGAGTGATCTAATTTAATTTGAGTTTAAAAAAAGAATTGGGGAACTGTAGAGGATGCTAGGAATGGATAGATGTAGGCAGATTAACTGGCACATGCAGGAGGAAAAGTAAAAGGTGGCTTGGACGATGGCTAAACTCTATTTCCAACGTTTAAATGTTGGATGGAGGAGAATGAGCCAACCAAGCCCCTGGACAAAGAATAGTGAGGGGGCTGGAAGAAAACCAAAGTTATATGGTGTTAGAGAAGCCTGGGGCAGGGTCCAGCAGAAGAGCCAAGGGTTGTTAAAATGTCAAAGATTTGATAATAAAAAATGCCACTGGAGTCAGGGACATGGAACTTGTTATCGTGGGAAATGACTTCTTGGTTTTTATTGTTCCCAGGGATTTAGTTTTTGGTTCTGCTTCTGATCACCCTCTGTTTATTTATTTGTTCCGGTTTTACAGTTTTCTTTTCAAACAACAGTTACCACCATTGAACTTTAGAGTAATTGACAAGGATATCTCATGTATAAAAAGAGAATATAACTTTCTCCTTTATCCCTATGCATTACTAATTAATTAATTTTGTAACTATTTCTGGTCTAAATATATATTTCACTAAGCAAGGTATAGCACTCCTGTAACTCCAGAGACTCAGGTGGCTGAAGTAGGAGGATCAAGAGTTCAAAACCAGCCTCAGCAAAAGCAAGGAGCTAAGCAACTCAGTGAGACCCTGTTTCTAAATAAAATACAAATAGGGTTGGGGATGTGGCTCAGGGGTTGAGTGCCCCTACATTCAATTCTCTGTACCAAAACAAAACAAAACAAAACAAAAAATCTGTATTTCCTTGTTCCTAATAATATCAAAAGTTTTTACTCTCATTTTAATTCTCTACAATAAATCACTGATAAATCATGCATGTATTCAAATATTCTTAGGAAAACATCTAAAATATGAACTCCACTTCTAACCCTCTATTTTCTCACAGCGAGCACAAGGAGTTATCATTGGAATTTGTAAGCACACGAAAGTATACAGTGTAGTAAGGTAGAGGTTTTCCTAAGTTAGACGAGGTTGACCTTACGGAATGTACCTGAGACCACAAGGTAAAGAAGAAGCTGCTAAAGTGGAAAGAAAACAAGAAAAAGAAAGGAAAGGAACTTAAGCAGTCAGACATTTTAGGGCCTGGAGGAGCGATGCCTTCCCCTTCTCCAGGACCAGAATGATATTTATGAAAATATTGCTCTTTCTGTGCTCTGCTTTGGTCTTTTGGTAGTCCCCCTTTGGCTTTTCAAGTGTTGCAAAAAGCGGAGCTCCTGTTGTTGCCATTCTTTCAAGCCAGCTGCTTGCACATGGACAGAGATTAAAACCAAACTAATGCATTCTTACAAGATTGTTTTAATTTTAGGAAAATATGTATGTTAATACCAGGAGAAGGACAACACTAGGCGGTGTCTTCCTCCTATGATGAAAGAAAATAATAAGACATAAGCAATCTGCTGTTGAGGAAGACATTGGGGAGGCATTTCTTCAATTTTCTTCTTCTCATCCTTACATTTCCCATATCTTCTAGTTCTGAATTTCTTACGGAAGAGTTTATTTGGGGAAAGTTAGGCCTACTGTTTCATTTACTCATTTTTTTTTTTCAGCCATTGTTTCCTGAGCATGTACTTACAATTTGTTAGATCCTGGGCAACAGTGAAGAAATATGCACCTCCCCTGCACTCTCTTGGTATTTTTATCAGGTTGCAAAGAATGAACAATCAAGTTATCAGTGAAAGTGCCATAGTGCGCTTTCACCACCTGTAAAGGAAAGGTTCCCAGGGATTTGCTATAACCAGGGGAGCCAGGGGAGGCTGAGTCTATGACACTCAGGAATTGGTCATAGAAAGAACTGGCTCTACCTAGAGGGGAGCGAAGATGCAGGGATGCTACAAAGAAGTGGAGGGGGCACATGACACAGAAATGATTTTACCCTGGCTGGAGTGGAGGAAAACAACGAATCAGGTAGAGAGGTGGGTGAACACAGATCATGGAGAGCTTCCCAGACTGAGTTAAGAATATTGTTTTTATGCTAAGAAGAATTGCAAGGCCTTGAAACATTTTGAGTACATGATGGAGTTTTGAAAAGGCTGCTGTGATTGCACAGGGCAGAGCAGATCATGAAGAGGACACTCTAGTTATGGATACGTCAGTCGAAGGTTCATTCTGAGTGTTAAACAATAGGGCAAATGATATCTTGAATCAGGTGGATTGGAAAGCTCCTCAAAGCATAGAACAGAGAGTGGTCATCAATTAGATATAAAAGTCTTCAGGAAATACCAATTGTATCAGGCAAACACCTTTTTTTTTTTTTTGACTGGGGGCTGTTATTCTATAAAATAAATGGATTTGTAGCTTTGAAAGTCTAGAAGTGGACTGTTTAGTTGGATTTTGTAGATGTTGAGTTTATCAGGAAAAACTGACTTTGTTCTCAAAAACAGAGGTCACAAAACCTGGTCCAATCCAGGATGATCATTGAATGCTTCTGTAAATATAACTCACTGGATCCCAGCCAAACCCACCCCTTTATGCATCACCTACAGATGCATAAAGCACAGTGCTCAAGTTGAGTACTTCCAAGAGAGATTATGTGGCCCATGAAGCAGATAACATTTGCTATTTTTATATAAAAGGTTGTTGGCTCCTGCTCACAAAGATGAAGATGGTTTTATTTTTACTTTGTTTGTTACCTACTGCATTGATTTTTATAACTAAAAGGATAATCCCTCCTTCTAAATGCCACATCAATAAATTTACTTACTCATTTAAGAAATTATTCTTAAAATTTCCACTACCAGTTCTGGATTGGTCTTTTAATTTTTCATATGATTTTTAGGACTGTTTTTTCTAGTTCTGTAAAGAAGGTCATTGGTATTTTGATGGGAATGGCACTGAATCTGTAGATTCCTTTTTGTAATATGGCCATTTTTGACAGTGTTAATTCTATGTATCCATGACCATGGGAGGCCTTTCCATCTTCTAAGGTCTTCCTCAATTTCTTTCTTCAGTGTTCTCTGATTTTCATTCTGGAGAGCCTTCACTTGTTGCTCCTTGCTTAGATTTAGTCATTCATAGGTTTTTGTTTGGTTTTTTGTTTTGTTTTGTTTTGTTTTTTGAGTCAATTGTAGATGGGATTGTTTTCCTGATTTCTTTCTCAGCAGATTCATCATTGGAGTATAGGAACACAGTTGATTTTGTATGTTGTCTTGTCTACTGCTATTTTGTTGAATTTGTTTAGACAAGTTATGGAACCCGCCTCGGTGCCCATCAACAGACTAACAAATAAGGAAAATGTGATATATACACACAATGGAATTTTATTCAGCCATGAAGAGAGTGAAATTATGTCATTTCTGGTAAATGGATAGAAGTATAAAACACTGTATTAAGGGAAATAAGCCAGATATGAAAAGAAAAAGATCAAATGTTTTCTCTTGTATGTGGAAGCTAGAGAGAGTGGGAAAAAAACAATAATAATTTTTTTTAAAAAAAACAGGGATCTCACAGAAATAGAATGGAAACCACTAAAGCAGAGGAAGGTGATTCAGAGGGAGGAAGAAGGGGAGGAGATAGGGAAGTATTGGGGAATGAAGTCTATCAAATTATTTATGCTATGTCCATGTACCAACAAATCACAATAAGTCCCTCTCTCTCACACACACACCGCACACACACACACACACACACAGCACTAATTAAAATACTGCTACTAATAACAATAGAGGGGATATAATTAGAGTAGAGCAAGAGGATGGCAGAGGGAGGTGGGAAGGGAAAAAGAAGGTACTAGGGAATGAGATTGATCAAATTATGTTTTGTGAATGTTCAAATATGTCATAATTGAATTCCACTATTGTGTATAATTATAATGCACTAATAAAAAAAAGTCTAAAAGATGTTCCCCCAAAGCAAAACAAACATTCAAGTCTAATTTCACTTTAGAAAATATTTAATATTTTAGGAAGTTATCAAAGCATAACTTAATTTTATGTTTTTAAGTACTTCCATACAATATCTCTTTTTCAATCTTATGAAGTAAACAGGAAGTGTACACATGGTCATTCAGTAGCAGAACTAGGATTCTAACCTACCTTATGTGATGAAGAAACTGTCCTCTTAAACTCAATCGTTGACTTAATGTTCTAGAAAAATCACGCTGTCAAGATTCTAAAGGTTTAACTGAGTACGTACTGTTGTGATCCAGTTGCTTCATTCAATTCAACCAAGAATAACTACAGAACATATCGAAACTTGAATGCATACAATTGAGGAATAGATCTCTCTTCTTCTAGAATGAAAAATTATTCGGAGGCATATACCATTAAAAGTGTTTATGCACCCTCCATTGCAAAGACTGCTCTACCATAGTAAGACCTCTAAAGTATTATGGAGTGAAAAAGTGTGCTGAGTTAGTTAATAGGAAAAGCATTCGAGTAAGCCTTCTGACATAGTCAGAGGGGCAAACCATATTATCTTTCATGTAGTTCATTTCAATTAAGCTGTTGTGAGCAGCATGCAGCCTCCCTGGGGTGAAAACACGCATTGAACACAAGGGGAAAGAGATATGTGAATCATATTGTTTAGTGTATTCTCAGCATCATTCTTCTTGTGTAAATAAGACACCTACTTGAACAAGATTATACAAAGAAACAGCCACTAGCTTCTAGAAACATGAGAAATGAAATACACCAAAATATTAATTTGATTTTCTTTGGTGAAATACTGGTGCATTTTCTTTTTGTTTAATCTGTTTTCTTTAAATGCCTGGCCTTTTCAACAAAAAAATGATTTTTATATAAAAAGGTAAAATATTATTAGATTTGTTTCAAAGTTTTGTGCCCATTAAATTTAATCACCATTGCATATCCATGATAAATGAATATTATTAATTTATAAATTATAAATAAAATGAATTGTCAAGGGCAATAGAGAGGCCAGGACATAAATGTTAACAGAAATCCTCTCTTGATTTTCAAGTCATAAGAACATTGATATTCACTTAATTTCTAAAAACAGCATAGCATTGTATATTTAATCATAAATTTAGTATCTCTATCCAAAATGCTTGGGATAAGATGTGTTTGAAAATCAAATTTTTAAAATTATTTTGGGATATTTATATGTACATAATGAGAAATCTTGGGAACAGGATCAACATCTAAAAACACCATTTATTTATTCCATATATACCTAATACACATAGTATTAAGATAATTTTATACAATATTTTCAGCATCCCTGTGGGGTTTTTTAATCTTTATTTTTTTTTATTCTCATATGGTGCTGAGGATCAAATCCAGTGTCTCATATGGGCTAGGCAAGCGCTCTACCATTGAGCCACAACCCTCATCCCTATGTTTTGACTACAATCTAGCACACTAGGTTGTGTAAATGTCACAAAAAGGGCATCAATCGTGCATAGAAAGTTTTGCATTTGGGGCCTTTTCAATTTCAGGTTTTTGGATTAGGAATGCTCAAACTATATGCACAAATCATTCTTAAATTATACTCACCATCCAGTTTGTGACAAGCAATACCATAAATTCTGTACATAGATGTATGGTCATTAAGAAGTTCATTTGTTCTTAAGTGTGTATTAAATGATCTTAGAGTGGAGGTTTAGAGTAACCTGGATCTCTGTAATCTCTATTTGTTATTCCCAAACTTGAAGTCTTAGCCTCTTCATCTGTAAGAATGGGATTTAAAATCTCTGATATTATTCACTAGGTATTAATTCTTATTTGTAACAAAATAGCTAGCTTTTGTGGAGTGTTTTCTATGAAACAGGTACTTTTCTTTTATTAAAATTATCTAATTAAAGAGATCCTATTTGAATACTGGTGAACAGATGGGAACATTCAATATCCACGTGGTGGTGTGGTAACTAGTAGGAGCACCTCAAAATCATCTGACAGTCTGGTTCATCTGAATTCAGACTTATAACTGTGCATACCATCTCTCATTCTCAGAGAAACTCGTTTTATGCTTTTTCATCTCAACTAATCTGCTAATACTGATTTCCAGATTTTGATTGACTTCAGTTTCTTTCCTATCGAAAAATTTTTAAGGCTTTCTGGTCTAAAAAGACTGATATATTCAGCAAATCTTCTGTACTTCGTTACAAGTATTTTTTTCTTGACTTAGGTGAAAGCAAATCCCACAAATGATTTTATGGCAGACTTCTGTTATTTCTTGCTGATAATTCTATTGGAAACAGCAAAAGGAAAAAAAAAAAAAGAAAGAAAGAAAAGCTTTTTTGTTTTTATTTTTTTGACTTGTTAATCCTCACAAAGTTCATCCTGCTAGGAAGCTGCAGGGTACTTTAAACCAGGTCATTTTAACCAAACATAAATACAGCACAAATTGGATGTCCCCTCAGGCCTTTGAACTGACTTGAAGCTAAGACTGTTCGCAGGCCTTTGGTTTTATCTATGCATGTCCTTGGACTAGAGCCAGATTCTCAGCAGAAACACACATTTGCAGGAAAAGGACCAGCTGCAGAAGGTTTTGAATCTATGAGCACTAGCACTTTTTAAAAGCTGAAAAATACGAACCATTTCTGAACTTTAATTACTCGACTTTTCCAAAGGCCCATGTAGAAACCCCCCTGTCTGTGCCTAAACTGCTCACTACTGTGGGGTGTGATGGAAAGGCAATTAGCTTCAGAGCTGGACTTGTTTTGCAATCATGGTCTACTGTTTAGATTTGGCAAGTTATTTATGTTTTATCCTCAGTTTTATCATAATTTAAGGGTTTGTGTGTATGTTCCTGGAATAGAGAGGAATACCAACAAACAGTTATATGTTGAAACTGACTACTTCGCATTTCCAGTATTTGGTAGTATGTCCGTTCAGAGTTTAGATATTCATTTATTTAATAAGATTTTAAACATCTATTCCTTTCTACAGATTTCTTTCCTTTTGCAGTGGGAACTGCCTTCACTGTAGCTGTCTTTCTGATGGCTGTATCATTTCTGATTTCTGATCATTATACAGAAAGTTTATCCTTTGCAGCAGATAAAACACTCAAATCTGTAAGCATTCATAAAACGCACCTTCAAACTTCTGGAAGCTGACTTGAGATGGCATCAAGTATGAAATTCCTAAGAAAAATCTGAAAGGTTTTGACATTACATGGTGGGAATGGGTGGGAATTTTCTCAAGTCTTATGAAAAGAAAGGTATATAAACAGTTTAATCAGAAAAGGAAAAACCGATTTGCTCTTCTGAGTTTTTCAGTGGAAAGAGACATCGTGCCAGGTAAGGTCTTTTGAACTCGGGCATATCTTAGTGAATTCAACAATGATATCCTATAATATCAATATTCTACCCAGGTTTAATGGTGTCAAACTGAGAAACAGGCTGAAGGAGATTTTTACCCACTTCTTCTGAGAAATGCCACCTAAGTATCCTGGAGTCCTTTCAAATTAGTCCTGTAATATATAGTCACTTAATAACTGAAAATACTCAAACCAATATTGATTAAAAACTCCTGACTTCCAGCTGTGCTGAGCACTCTGAGGTTTTCCAGTACTTTCTAGGATATACAAAAGACGCCCACAGCTGAAACTCTGGGACACAGAAAAGAAGACCTTCAAAGTCTGATGAATTGTATGCCAACCCAAGGCCCTTGGACCCGCAGACTAGCCCATACTTAGAGGGATAAATCAAAGCTTTAATGGGTCTTGTCAGTAAAGCAGGTGTTTTGACTGCCTTTATGGTTCATTTTCATGCAAAAGCGTTGTGGGACACAGAAATCACAAGGGATTGCAAATAAATGGCACTGACAGGATTGATCCCAACAGGCGAGGGGGCTGAAATCGGCCTGTCTTTTCATATTATGAAATATACCTAATAGCAGTGCCTTTTTTCAGGCTGGCTTCACAATAGCCTATTTGTGGCTCAGAATTTTTCTTCTCTTGTTTTTCTTGTCTTTTCTTTTTTTGATATGCCAAAGGCATTTCTTTTCTTTTCATGATAAACTATTCCAGCAACCATAGCAGGTTCAGAATGTTAAAGAACCATGGTGCACAAGACTTGACAAAAGGATTTTTGTTTTAAAAGGACTTTGAGGACAGGATATACAAACTGTGTAATCTGGTTCCAAGATGGAAGGGGTGGAGAGAGGAGGAGGTAGACAGGCAGCATTCATTCCACCCCCGTTTCAAAATTCAACCATAACAGAAATATCTTTTTAAAAGTTCAGGAGCTCACAAGTATTGGTCTGCTTGAGCCTTTATATTTTAAAGGGTGATTACATTTGAAAAAATGATTTCAAACTTGGGAAATCAAATAAGTGAATGGTTAACCTGGCATTCAATAGAAAGGCAATTTTGATTTATTATTTCATAATATGCTATTTTGGTTTACTATCATAAAATATAATTCAAAACAATTGAAATTAAAGTAGTAAATTCTCTAGCACATTTCATGATTATTCTTTTGAATGGTAATATACATTTGAATAAATCCCAAAATAAAATGGCAACTTGTTATTAGATAATTATTAAGTATTTTCTATATTCTGGAAATTATTCTAAGTACTTTACATAAGTACTAATAACTGTATGTGGCAAATAATATTATTATTCCCATAAGGAAACATAAGCAGACCAAGGATAAGTAATTAGTTCTAGGTCGTAAAGTTCCTAGGCTGGAATTTCACCATCTGATTCCAGAGCCCTGATGCTCATGAATACCTCTTCTGCCTCTAGAGATTAATTTATCAGATTCCTTGTTTTTATATAAATGTTAACAGCTTGAATTATTACCCTAAATACATAGATGTTTTTGTAATACCTTTGAAAGAAAGCATGCTACGTAAGAGGAGAGCTTCTTAAATCAAATCATGTTTTCCACATAGCTTTACAGAGAACACCTAGTTCAGAATACGTAATAAAATCTTGCTGGCTGGTTCACATTATCTTTTCTAATGTTGATTTTTAAGAAAACCTCATTTCCCAGCATGTTCTAGAACCTATGGTTTAGGAAAAAGAAGTGGCCTTGTAAGACAAAGAAACTTAAAGGAGATTTGAATCAAGCAATACCTCATCTTGCAATTTGATATAAATCATGTTTCATCTCTGTGTTATGGGACTGGCAAGATCTGTCAGGAGAAGATTTATATGCAAACTTCTAGAACCATAAATTTCCAGGGGAATGAAATGGGCCACATCATCTGGCTAGTACATTAGCAGCATGCAGACAATCTGCGTGAGGAATCTGCTCAAAACCAGGAATTTGTTTGTTGAATACAGATTCCCCTGGGAAAAGACTTAAGTGTTTTGTGACTTCAGGTTAAGAATACCCCACACATCCATCACCACAAATGGGAGGTAGAGTTCGTGGATTAGCACAATTTCTTTTGATGTCAGTATTTCTCTAGGTGATTCAACCTTCATTACCATCTACAGCTGATTAACCCCTTTCAATTGACCCATCAGACTTAGGGCTGCAAAAACAACAGGTACAACCACACAGCAAATCACAACTTATTTTCTCTAAACTCTTAACTCAGACATTTGTAGATACATCTTAGAAGGTCTCTGATATAATTGCTTATTAACTGAAATTGAATGTTGAATTTCAATATCAAGAGTTTATGAATTTTTGTATTTCTGAGAACATGAGCTAGAAATTTCATCATAGTTTCAGAGAGAATAGGTTTCATAAAAATAAGAAAACCTAACTGAAATAATTTTATTAAACTCTTAATCCATTCAGTGTGTTGTCCGTACATGGTTCCAACTATCCATCTTCAAAACTTCATCATGCCAAGAAATTATGTTACTTTAAAAATACTTTAATAGTTCTTTCAACTTAAGTATGAAAGAAATGAAATATGAATATCATTAAGACAATAGTTTCTCACCTTTGTGTCCATTCTCTCTTCAAATGATAATCTATTCTTGGGCATGAAGTATTTCTGAGAGTGTATTATAAGATGATCCAATATGAACATTCATAGAATTTTACATATTTTAACTTGATCTCCATTGAAAATGAACTAATGTTAAAAGCTAATATTTTGGGCTGGGATTGTGGCTCAATGGCAGAGCTCTTGCTTTGCATATATGAGGCACTGGGTTCGATCATCAGCATCACATAAAAATAAATAAATAAATAAATAGAGAGATAGATTGAAAGCAGCCCTGAGGAATTTATGGCAGCACATTTATTTCTAAGCATGATTTAGGATGCTTTCACATGCGTCCATCTAAAACTTAAAAAAAAACTATAAATCTAATATTTTTCTAATACTTTTGACGGTAATACGAGTGTGGTTTTAAAGAAAATTACTGCTATGACGAAAAGACACAGGTTAAGTGTACAATGACAAAAGCCTAAGAAATTAATATACACACACACCAAAAAAATAAAACCATGCAATAAAATATTACTCGACCATAAAAAAAGAAGGGCTATGATTTTTTCCAGTAAATGGATGGATCTAGAGACTATCATGCAAAGTGAAATAAGTCAATCCCAAAAAAACAAAGACTGAATGTTTTCTCTGACATCTGGATGCTAACACACAATAAGTGGGGGCAGGAAGAACAGAAGTTGAGTGGATTAGACAAAGGGGAATGAAGGGAAGAGAGGAGGATAGGAACAGGAAAGACAGAAGAAGGAACAGGACATAACTTTCCTATGTTCATGTATGAATATGCCACCAGTAAAACCCCACATCATGAACACCCACAAGACTGGGAAAAGCTATACTCCATGTGTGTATATATGTCAAAATACACTCTACTGTCATGTATATCTTTAAAAAATGAGCAAAAACTCAAAAAACCCTTCAGTTAATATTACTGAAAAGGATGTGATCCTACTTTTTTTTCCTCTGTGTTGTAAACTTCTCTATTGTTTTAATCTCTGATAATTTCAGAATAAATTCCTTTGGTTCTTAAAAGTCTTTTTTATTGGTGAAAATAATTATAGAGAATATAAAATATGGATAAAAGTGGAAAGAAAGAAAAAATAACCTCTTCATTTCCTGTAAATAAATTTACTTTTAGGCAACATTGTTACAATTTTAAAATGCTATATTCTATATACAGATTGTATATTAACTTCTCTAGTAACCTCTTTTTTTAAAACCAAAAATTAAAATTTATCCGAACGTATTTGTGTTAAATTACCGTAAAGTGCACTACAGATATAAATATGTGAAATTGTTTATCATTTATGTAACAAATATTTATTACAAATAATGTGATCTCATACTGTAATTATAGCAGAAAACATTTCCACTCTTGTTTATATAGTACACAAAATATGGATATAAAGAGAACCAATCAAGCAGTAGCTCACAATGATGAATTGAAAGCAGCCCTGAGGAATTTATGGCAGTACGTTTATTACTAAGTATGATTTAGGATGCTTTCACAGGATTGCATGCAGACACTTTCCATAATTAGGGTTGGTCCAGAATGAGATTTGGAAATTTGCCTTCTAGAGCCTATCCCAGAGAGTCGCTTTGGAAATAGCACAGCATAAGGGAAGTGCTATTGCCTCTCAGCACTCACTTTGCAGATAGGCTTTCTGCCATCAGTTTGGTTTTCTAACTTCCTTTTCATGTAGAGGCAAATTGATCAGGGATGTAGGAAACAGAGTTCCTAACACTACAAACAACCTCTGTAAATAATGCCTCAAGGTAAATTCAGCTGCGAATTGTCTGTGTGTAGAAGAGACATACATCGCCTTTTCTTCTATATTTGAATACTCAAGAGTAATATACATTAATATAAAATATTAATATAAACGTGATGAATTTAAAAAAAAAAATCTAATCCACAGCATACACTGGGCTTCTGCAACACATTTTCCAGCAATATGAAGAGGTACTTTCAAACTGAAGATGTTATGTATTCCTCCTGAACAATTTATCTTGGGTAGAAAAGTTGGATCAGAACAGTTTAGAAACATACTTACAAATGTTTGGCTTTCTTATGGGAAAACAAATCTTTTAATAAAAGCAATGTTTCTCTCAGGGATATGAAGACCATCTTAAGTAGATCCCATACAAGGCCACCTGCATCCCTTACTGTCACATGCCTCCATCAAAGCTCCTTATTGATCTACTGAACCAACAGCAATTTTGACATTGAGCTGTGGGCCAATCAAACAGCCTAAATTCTAGATTTTAAATTGGGCCCAATAATAGCCACATGTGGCACTTTAATTCAAAACACTTAACAGATTTACAGATACTAGTCTGTGAAATTGAACATTAGCTGCTACTTGCCATCAGTTTTATGTAGGGCTAAAACACAGAGGGAAAAAAAGGCATAGTCCTGTGTACTAAGAGGTAGAATAACCAGATCTTCCACTGTATTAGTTTCTTGGGGCTGCTGTAACAAATTGCCATAGATTTGGTGTCTTGAACCAACAGAAATTTTTTCTCCTACACTTCTCAAGACAAACTGGAGACTCAAGGTGCTCTCAAGGGGGGAACTCACCCCTCCCTATTCCTGTTTTTGGTGGCTGCAGGCATTGTGTAGTGTGTAGTCTGTAGCTTCATGACCCTAATCTCTGTCTCTGTCCCTCCACGGCATTCTCCACCTCTCTGTGTCTTCTCTCCTGCCTCCTTTGAAGACACTTGTATTGGATTTAGGACCCATCCAAATAATCCAAGATGAGCTCATATTAAGATCCTTAATTTAATTACATCTGCAAAGACCTTTAGTAGGATCACATTCACAGGCTACAGGATTAGGAAATGACAGATCTAACTTGTGTGTGTGTGTGTGTGTGTGTGTGTGTGTGTTCGGTGGGGGTGAAATATAACCAAATGCAATTGTTGTAACTATTGTGCTATTATCTTGTGCTTTATTGAATTTAATGATGTCATGTTTTCTTTTGTAATAGAGACCTGCCAATCTTCTCCAATAGAACAGCACATAATCAAGCACATTATTTAATGATAAAATAACTGATAATGAATATATACGTATAGTGAATTTCATTATGTGCCAGTCATTCTTTATTTTCAATTTAATTGCTCCTCACAGGAGCTCTATAAAGCAGTATATCATTATGATGATTTTACAAATCAGGAAACAAAGATACAAAATTGAATTGGTCTACTATATGCAGATAAAAAGTAGAGAAACTGGAATTTGAGTCTAAGCAAGCTGACTTCAGAATCCTTACTGATAAATTGATTTCTATGTTATATAGACTTTCCTGTGATTTAACCAAATTATCTATGAAAAATAATGTTTTCCATTTTCCAAATTTAAGAAAATTTTTATACTCATGTTTCAAAAAATTCATAGGAAGCTGAAACCATAATACCTTCATTAAATTTTACCTTGAGAATTAGCTGCCATTTATGGGTAATTTAATTTATGCATAATATTAAATATTTTAGAATCCTAAGCTGGAAGGGTCATGTGATCATCTATCAAAAACAAAAATTTTACAAAAAACAAAACCCTAATTTAATAAAATTTACAAAGTAAATTAGGAAGTTTTAAAAGGAATCTGAGACATATGGGTGAGTGGCCTTTGGGTGACACCAATCCCACCCACTTCAAGTTTCTCCCTGAAGCTTCAGACACCCTGTAACACTGTGTCCTAAGTTCCTGTGCTACAGAATCACAAGGAATAAGCATGATCATTATTTTTAAGTCACTAAGTTTGGGAGTAATTTGTTACCCAGCATTAGAGAATTCATATAGGGACACATATCATTATAGCCTTTTGTCCACATTGAATAAATATTACTTTGCCTTTTTTTTTTTTTTGTACCAGTGATTGAACCCAAGGGCACTAACCACTGAACCACTCCCCCAGCCCTGTTTTGTATTTTGTTTGGAGACAGGATCTCACTGAGTTGCTTAACGCCTTGCTTTTTGCTGAGGCTGGCTTTGTACTCGGATCCTCTTTTCTCAGACTCCAGAGCTGCTGGGATTACAGGTGTGCGCCACTGCGCCTGGCTTTTTACTTTGCTTTTAAAAATATCGGTTTATTCCTTTGACCAGTCAAGATTCCATTAATTGTAGAAGAGGCTTCTTTCTTTTCCTATACAACAGTACAAATCTATATCAACAGACATGGAACAGGGTCTACCAAAATAGAATATTCTAGTCATGGTTTGAGTCTTAACTAAAGTTCCCTGGAGGCAGACCCTGGTTGGGATATTGGTATACAAGTAATTTAGTTTTTTAAAAATAAAACAGTCCAGAAACACACACACACACACACACACACACACACACACACACACAGAGAAGCAGGAGTGAAAGCTGAAGACAAGCAATGGTACAGGTTTAAGGCAAAGTCCCAGCCTCTGCTTAATTCCAGATGTTGGCTCCAGGAGTACACTGCTCCAGAGAATTTATCTCCACCAGAAATGGCTAAGCTGAGTGTCTACACTCGCACATCAGTCAATGGTCTTGAGGGGGATATACTCCCAAACACTTGTGATAAGGGAAGCTTGGGGAAGAGACCAGTGCACTGAAGACAGGGAAGAGTTACACGGAGATAATACAACATAAGCGTGAGGGACTTGGCTGAGCCTGGGTTTATCCCCTTTGGTAAATCTTCATAATTTAAGGAAAGAAAAAAAATAAGCTATTCAAGCATTAAATCTGTAGGAAGAAAAACAAGTATGTGAATACAGAATTAGACTTCCAGAAAGTGAAATGTTTTAGACTCCCAAAAGGAAAGCATACTTTGTGACCTAAAATATATATGTTGGAAAAAATATTCACCAAAGAATATGGAATTCTAAATTTGATAATCACTGTGGTTTATGACATATTTTCTCAGAAACTAACAAAAAAGAGACATAATCAGCATACTTTGTTAATGAAAGATATTTTTAACCTGAACAGGAAGTTAGAGAAACTTAAAACTCCATGAATCCTCAGCTTCACACAACATTGAAGATACTGCTATGTTATAGAAGAAACATCACCAATTAGTGTATATTTTTTCCAAAAAAAATTTATGATTGCATTTTGCTAACAACCTGAATGAAACATATTTCTGGAATATTTTTCAGTGAATACGATATGAAAAAACTTCAGAATGGTTGAATATCTAGGCACCAATATCTCATCAAATTTCTCTTGAGTCTGTTCTCTACTTCAAATTTGCAGGTACTTTTCAGTTGTTTGCTTTGCTTGGTAACATGAACAGTGGATTGTTTTGTTTTGGGACACAAAGTATTGAACCCAGGGGAACTCTACCACTGGGATACATCCCAGTCATTTTTATTTTTTATTTCAAAACATAGTCCTATTAAGTTGCCAAAGCTGGACTCAATTTTGCAATCTTTCTACCTCACCCTCACAAATAGCCAGGATTAAATTTATGCAACACTGAGAACTGGAAACAATGGGTTTTAGCTCATAGAGCTTGGATTCACAACCTGACTCCATCACTATTGACTGAGTAGTTTTAATATGTACCTCAGTTGTTTCTCCATCTACAAAATAGGGAAAGGAGGATAAAAATACACAATGTTATGCTACTTAAAAAAATAACACAGGTAAGATTCTCAGTGTGTTTATGACCCATAGAAAATGGTGATGAAGAGTGTCTACAAACTGTGAATATATGTGTGTGTGTGTGTGTGTGTGTGTGTGTGTGTGTGTGTTGGTGCATGGATTATTCTGTTACTTTGTATTTAAAGTTAATTACTGATGTGATATGACTTCAAGCCAACAATAATGTAGATAGATGTAAGAATGGACAAAGAAAACACCATGTTTGTGTTAACAGGTCACAGATATGACTCTTCTTCTCTCAGTTTGATTAGACCTTTATTGGGGGGAGGATGGATACTGAACTCAGAGGCACTCAGCCACTGAGCCACATCCCAAGCCATGACATGAATCCTCCTGCCTCAGCCTTCCTAGTTGCTGGGATTACAGGCATATGCCACCATACCCAGCTAGAACTGCGTAACTATTAAATTTAAATTTTTTAATCTTTTTTTCTATAAATATTTTCTTATTAGCCTGAATATTTATGCTTTTTCTTTTCATTCTGTCCTCTTTATCCAAACATAGTTTTTGGAATACATATTCTAATTTAACCTGAAGTATATATATCTTCACTCTTACTTTATTTCATAACTCCAGATAATATTTTGTATTTTATTTAGAGACAGGGTCTCACTGAATTGCTTAGCACCTCACTGTTGCTAAGACTGGCTCTCGATTCTCCTGTTTCAGCCTCTGGAGCCTCAGGGTGATTACAGCTTCATTATGATTTGATTAAATTCTGCTTTGACTACCTTTTTAGTGTTTTCCACCACATAGAAATTATTTATTTCTGCATAATCTATACTCAGGTAGAACCAATGACTCCCTCTCTTGAGTCTGTTCACCTGAGCCAAAGAGAGAAACATGGAACATGTTTTTTTATGCTTATTATACTTATTTTAATAGGAATAATTTTTATGAACCAATATTATGTTTAAATGGAGAACAAATAGGCTAATTACTAAATATAGTATATCAAGGAGAAATATTTAAACTGTCTTCATTGATTTCTCTTATGCTCAAGGTAGAATTAATTAGACTCAGTACTCCTATTAGGAATTTTTTTTTTGATGTTCCAGTAAAGGGCTAACTTCTGTTATTTGCTCTTTGCTAGGTTAAAATGGATATAAAAATATCCATGTGATAATTTATTAAATATTTTTGTTGGACTATTCATTTGTAGACAACATGTTTTTTTAAAAAAAACATCATTTTATAAAACAATTAATGAAGTAAAGTGTGACTAAATATATAGAGTTGTATCAGTTATCTATTGTGTGTAGCAAATTGCCACAGATGTATGAGTAAGGAACCCAGACAGCTCAACTGGGTTCTTTGAATCAGCTTGTCTCTCAAAGTTTCAATCAGAATATCAGCCAGACTGGAGGTTCATGTGAAGCTCAAGTGAAAAGGGGTCTGTTTCCCAGCTTATGTGGTTTAGGGCAGGACTCATTACATGATGTTCTTTCTAATTGGAGATCTGAGGTGCTTCCTGTCTCGCCTGCATCTCTGTATGGCAGGTTACTTCGTCAAGTGCAGCAAGAGCCAACAAGAAGTATCTGCTAGCAAGACAAAAGTTACCACTTAAGGTAAAATAATCACTGGAGTGACCTCCCATTATCTTTTCCTAATCTCTTGATTAGAAAGAAACTGCAGATCCCACTCACACTCAAGGAGAGGGGGTCACATGAAATCATCAACCACAGGAAGCAGCAATGACTGGGAGCCACCTCACAGTGTGTCTGCCACCACATTTGATGTGGTGGCATGCAGGAGGTGGGAATGAAAGACTTTACTCAATGAGCAAAGCAGCTCTTTGTTCTAGGAGGATCAAAATCTAATCATGAGGGCTGAGACTGTGGCTCAGTGGTAGAGTGCTTGCCTAGCACATGCGAGGCCCTGGGTTCAATCCTCAGCTCCACATAAAAATAAATAAATAAAGGTATTGTGTCCAACTACAACTAAAAAATAAATATTTTTTTTTAAAAAATCTAATCATGAAAATATGATAACAGTGAATGTTGTAACATCCTGATTGTAATATGTTGACATGCTCTCATGTCCTTTATGAGCTGTGCATAAAGGTCAAGTTTCTGAGTAAGTGAACACCAGACTATGACACTTTGCTTTCACAGGATGATGATTAAACCAAGAGGACTGATGGAGCAGTCAATAGGCATGTGCACCGCATACATTACTACTGGGGAAAAAAAAGAGATGAGTGCAGCAATAACACAATTTTCCTCTTGCCAATCATGATCAGAGGCTGCACATATTAAAAGAATGGAACAAGAATTTAGATTTTGGAAGAGAGGCCAGTGCTTTGGCTGTAGGCTTACACAGCTTCATACTAGAGGAGCACAAGTGTCTCCTCTGCCTTGAGCTTGCAGCTGTGTGGTGTGTTACTCCAGTGACTTCCAGTCCTGGCCCCTCAACTCAGCTCTTCCTGAAATGAATGACTCCAGCACTTATGTCTGCAGCTGGTTTCAATAGAATAGATCTGGCTTGCAAATATTCTGCAAGAGGTCAGTTCCTATATAGACCCCCTAGGCTCTAAAGAATGGCCTCTGTACTTCCTGTCCCACTTGCAACACTTACCATTTCAACCTGTTTGCTAACATCACTGCAGAAAAGCTCCAGCACTTTATTGATAGACATGGGGCTAGTTCATTTCAAAAGGGGTTGTTTAGTTCATGTTTAGAACTGCATATTATTTTATTTTATTTTATTTATTTATTTTGGTACCAGGGATGGAGTTCCTGGGACGCTTAACCACTGAGCCACATCCCCAGCCCTTTTTTATTTTTTTTATTTTGAGACAGGGTCTCACTAAGTTGCTTAGGGCCTCACTAAGTTGTTTGATTCTGGCTTTGACACGAATCCTCCTGCCCCAGCCTCCTAGTTGCTGAGATTAGAGGCATATGCCACCATGCCCAGTTAGAACTGCCTAATTATTTAAAAGTTTTTATCTTTTTTTCTATAAGTATTTTCCTATTAACCTAAATATTTATGCTTTTTTCCCATTCTATTCCCCTTATTTGAACATAATTTCTGGAATAAATATTAAAACTTAACTTGAAGAATATATATCTTCATTATTACTTTATTTCATAACTCCAGATAATATTTTAATACATTCTATTGAGTGGAATTGCCTTATAGGAACTGTAGGAGAATCTGATTTAAGGACTGTTTTATTATAATGTTTTCTGAGTTTCTCAAGAATACTAACTGTGTTAACTTGATCCAAGAGATATACTTCTTATTCCAAATTCTGTCTGAAGCCAATAATACTAGGAAAAATTTCAATACTTTTTTTTTGTCTTTTATAAAGGTTAATGGTCTAGTTTCAGAAACAACCATTTAGGAAATGTTAAATTTATGCTAATTCAAATTATTCTCCAAAATCTGTCCTGAAATAACTTCTTGCCATTTTTATATTTTACCTAGTAGGAAATAAAAATGCTAAGATTCCCATGGTGGATCTTTCAAATGCAAAGAAAATGCACTCCAAATATATCATTAAATCAGCTGCAGAAAGTTTGTTTTTTTTTCTTAGTACTACTTTTTGGCATATACTTATTTATTCTTTTTAACTGGGTAAAATAAAAAAAAAAATAACCACTAATTTGCAGAGTCAACATTTTTGATGTGGTATTTATGTCAAAATAAATAAACCCAGTTAGAAAACAAGGAAATGTTCAGATAGGTAAGTTGAAGCTTATAGGGTGAGTTTCAAAGGATAATAGCATCTCTGAAATACAAAACAGAGAACTGATGACCAGGCCTGGTTTGGAGGCTTGTGTTCTTTGAAAATTCAGTGATGGGAGATGAATGGACAGTGACCTTTTCACAATCCTTCAGGAATCAAAAATATCAAGACAAAACATCGCCTGAGGGGAAAAGGTTAAATTTCCCAGACACCTTAACATTAAAATATGGGAGCAAGAAGACAAAAGATTGAACAATAATTGCTAACTACAGTTTGCTCTACTGTAGACAATTCGTACTCTTCAGACATTTCCTATGCCATTCTAAATGCTAAATTCATTAAACTATAGCCATTTCTTTAAGCCCCAAATGAAAATGTGCATAATAATATTTGTTATTATTTCCTTCAAATTACTGCTGCATGTATAACGTGTAGGGTTCTCAAAAAGCAATTAGCCTTGGCAAGCAGTATGTGTTAAGTCAGTATTTTTGGAATGGCTAGAGTCCGTTTCTCATTTTGAAAAAGACAACAAAAATTTAAAAAAATAAAACCAAGTCCTCTTTTATAATATTCTTTGAAGTTTCTAACTAGAATGTATTGTGAGTATAAACACATAAGAGAAAATAAAAGGCAGAATGTTTTATAACCAGGCATGTACATTCTGTTAAATTAAAATTCTTTGTATTGTCAAAGACTCTTCCTGCCTGTTCTTCCTGATGCCCCAGCATAAGAATCATAAAAAGGATATTTACTGGGTTTCTCATTTGGGGAACACAGATATAAACTACAATGATAATTTGTGTTTTTCTCAAAATTAGACCAGGAATGGATTATCTGAAATGGAGAGAGGCACCAGTGTCATATTGGTGAGCAGAAAAGGGTATTGAGAGAAAGGTACGTATGGAAAGGAGGCACCTGTGGAAAACACAAGAATCCTCACAATCCCCAAATCAGTGGATGTAAGATAAACCCACAGATTGTTTTATATTCTTTCCTTCAAGAGGCAGAGGCAAATCCCTCTCATTCTAAGTGTGGCTAGACTTAGCGATTCCCTCCTAGTGAATAGAATGAAGCTTCAGTGGCAGGCTGTGGCTTGGGAGATCAGGACTTAGGAGGTACAGCAGTGTCACATCACAGGACTAAACCAGTCAGGGTCACTCCAAGTGAATTTGGGGAATAAATAAAAACACAGGCAACAGAGAGTATCTTTTCTTTGGGTTCAGTGGGCACTCCCCAGCTGCAGCTCCCACAAAGGGAGCAAGGCAGGCAAAAAAGAGAGAAAGCAGGCCTTGAACCCGTGTTTTATTGGAGGAGGCTGTTCCATGGAATATTCTATTCCCAAAAGGGCAAAAGGATAGGACTACAAAGGAATAGGTGAGTGTAACTCAACCCACCTGGAGCCCGCTTTGTTATCCGAGCTGGGGTAACACCCACGTTACTGGGACCTGGCACTAGGGTGCCACACTGAAGGCAATAATTGGTCAGAACCTGGTGCATCAGGACTTAAAGGCATCAGCATCCAGGGCAGCTCCCGATACAGCAGATTCTGCATCTCTCAGTCTCTCATGGGTCACTCTGAGCAGCCTCTTAGTCTCTCTGTGATGAAGAGAGGTTCACAGGATAGACAACTATGGTCATGCAAGGAATAGCCATGCAGGCAAGCCTTCTGGGAAAACAACAACCCAGACTTTGAATGAGATAATCCTGCTGCCAACATCATAGATGCAATTTTATGAGAGATCCTGAGCCAGGCCCACCCTTCTGTCCCATTCCTGAATTTCTAACACACAGGACAATAAATATGGGTGCTATTAATCAGACTAAGAACATCCAGTGGTTTTATCAACTTGGAAGCTATTCATGACCTTAATCAGAGCCACTGGATAGAAAGGTAGGAACAGAAAGCTACAGAATGTGGCCAGGGCTGGGGATACAGCTCAGCTGGCAGAGTTCTTGCCTCATATGCACAAGGCCCTGGTTCGATTCCCAGAACCATAAAAAAATAATGTGGCTAGTGAGTATAAAAAATATATTCAAGAAATTTTGTTATGGAGAGGAATAGGGGAAGGGGAGACAGGATGGTTATTGGAATAGTGTGAGCTCCAGAAAGGGTTACTTAAAAAGAATGGACTAGAAAATGAGTTGACAATATGGGATTTGACATGTAGAGAGGATAAGTAGAAGTTTGAAAATACTGGGTGGCAGGCAAAAATGAGACCATAATCCCTGGGAACAGAAGTTCAAAGAAAAGTGGTGGTGAGATAATTTATCCATCTTAATCTAAAGACAGTAGAAATTAGAGACACAGTTGTAGATTTGCATGCAAAAAGAAAGTATGTCATTTTGAATGATTATACTTCATCTGTAAAGTTAAACTGCAAGTTTAAGAACATGGAGACAGGAAATTTTAAAATAGTGGCTTAAAGACAGAACATTTTCCCCTTCTGACATATCATTTAAAAATCAACCAAAAGTTATAAGAAACAAATACAACTAAATTTTTTTAAAAACTTGGAGATATCTGTAACCTTCATCCATATGTTAGGAAGAAAGAATTGCCACCTTATCCATAGTTAAAAGACAAATAAGATCATATTAATATTTTGGAGTGGATGAAAAATGGTCCCGAAACTGATATGTCCATACAGCACCTTCAACATCACCTGTTTTAGTCAGTTTTTTTTTTTTTTTGTTTGTTTGTTTGTTTGTTTTGTGATTGTCACCAAAAGACCTGATAAGAACTATTAGAGGAGAAAAAATGTCTTTTGGGTCTCACAGTATCAGTCCATAGATGGCTGATTCCATTGCTTTGGGACATGGCAGAAAGGTGTGGAGAAGGAAAGTAGCTCAGATCATTGCACTAGGAAGCAGAGAAATAGAGAGCGTCCTCCTCTTGCCAAGGATAGAATATAACCCCAAGACCCACTTCCTCCATCCACACCCCACCTGCCTAAATCAACACCAAGTTATTCCCTATCGGGGGATTAACACACTGATCAGGTTTAGGCTCTCACAACCCAGTCATTTCACTTCCTTGCATTGTCTCACACAGGAGTGTTTGGTGGATACCTCCTAAACCATAACATGACTTTACTTGGAAAACTATTTTTTGCAGATGTAACTAATTTGAAGATCTTAGGAGGAGATATCCTGGGTGAGGACAGAGTATTCAATTCAAATGGCATGTGTCCTTTTAGGTGGAGCAAAGAAAAAAGACAAATGGGAAAAGGCCACCTGAACACTCATGGGAAGACTGAGGCTGAGACTGGAGTAGTTATAACATAAGCCAAGAAATGCTGTAGGCCACCAGAAGCTAGAGAGGCCATGAAGATCCCCCACTAGTGGCTTCAGAAAGCTCAGGGCTTTGTTGACACCGTGATTTCAGATTTCTGGCCTACAGAATTCTGAGGCAATAGATTTCTATGATTTCAACATAACTGATTTGTGATAATTTGTTAAGGTAGACCTAGGACAGCAATGCAGATTTCTTTGATTTTAGAAATCAGAAAAAAAAAAAAGAACTAAAACACCTTCTTCAAAGGCCAATTCTGGGGACAATTTACCAACTAAACAATAATTTGGAAACTTGAGTGGACAATAAGACCTTGCAGGATGGCTTTGGATTCAAACCTCAAGATTCATAGAAGACAGAGATGAAAAAAAAAAGAGTTACAGGCATCAACCATATGTGCAGGAAGCACAGTGAAGTGATACTAAATTAAACCAAATGCACAAACTATAGCTCAAAAGTCTCTGGCAAGTTATGGTGAGAATTCAGAAGGAAAGGAAATATAATGGACAAAACAGAAAATGAAAGCCTAGAAAAATAACTACGTGAATTCAACACTCATAAAACTATTAGCAAAATTAAGCTTCATTAGATTAGGAACTAATGAATTGACACTGATGAAAACCCAGTATAAAATTAAACTGTAAAATTGCAATCAATTAAAATTAGGAAAAACAGGGAATAAAAGGAAATGAAAGGGAGGAGAAATATTGAATAATACCATTGCTTATTATAATAGATGTCTAAACAAAAACAAAGAGGATTAAAGTTGTTATACAGTTCAAATTATAAATGTATAAAACCTGGAAATATTTCACAATAAAAAATGAAACTAAAGGTTACCAAAATTCATAAAAAGAAAAAATAGGGTAGCCTAAGCATAGAATATGAAAAGCCATCTAATATTGGCCTACACATAGGTCAAGCCACTAAATATAAATGGATGATACTTGTTTATTAAAATAATAAAATATTTGGAATATAAAATAAAATATGCTATAATAAGCGAACACTCTTAAAACAAAAACACTTTTATTCATTTAAAATGTATAAATAGTCAAGGGCACATAAGACATTATCTACATACCTCTTCCCCACAAAATAAAAACAGAACAAAACAAAGCATCAACATTGATAGAGCAAACTCCACAGAAAAAAACAAGGAGAAATAGAAACACATATTTCTAAATGTGAACAGACCCAGAACACCAAAAATAAATAAGCTTTAAAAAGTAAATAATATAATATTATCATATACTTTTTGTTTTTACAGTGCTAGAGATCAAGACCAGGGTCTTATGCAAATTAGACAAGTGCTGTACCCATAGAGCTACTCCCCAGCCCCGTCTATTCATTTCTAAACGTTTGTGTATGTCTGTTTGTGCATACTTACAAAAGACAAGACAGTGCATGCACTTTTCAAATTACTAAATAACATTCATAAATTAAGCATATATTGGACCCCTAAGAACAGCTTAATAAATCCCAAAAGATAAAAATAACAGGACCTCAATGAAACTAAATAAAAATTAATTTTTAAAAAAAGCAAGGAAATGATTCTCTCACCAGCAAAATTAAAGTTTCTCTCTTCCATACATCTTTGAGAATAAAGGGAAATCAAAGCAACTAGGAATTGATTTAGGAAAATATGCCAATTGAAACACATTTTAGAACCTGTCAGATAAAAATTTTCATAGAACAAAAAAGAAACATAATCAGGGAAACAGTACACATTCATTTTATGTGATTTAAAAAGAGCAAATATAAGGGAAGAAATGACAAATAAAGATAAAAAACAAAATTTGAGTAAGTATCAAATATTAAATGATAGAACTAATAAATCTCATTGCTCTTTCTTAGGGATAAAGTTGATAATATAAATAGGAAGGACAAATAATTATCAGACCTTATCAAAGATAATTATAACAACATTGTAAAGGTTAGTAGAATTATATAAAAAAAAATAATCTTTGCCAGTCAGTTTGAGAAAATGGATGCTTTCCCTAGGAACTACAAACTACCAAAAAGACCTCAGAATGTGAGTCTGGAAAAGTAGACAAATCATTTACCATTCAAGAGATAAAGTTTTCTAATAGCTACAGCCAGATGGTTTCACAAGGGAATTCTTCCAAAACGTCAAATAACAGATAACTGCAATTAAATTTCAATTGTTCAGAGCAGAGAAAAAAAGGAAAAATTTCCTAATTCCTTTAAAATACATATCACATGGATCCCCAATTCCATTAAACTACACACAGAAAACTACAGAACAGTTTGTTCAAGCATTTTAAAATAAAAACATTTAAAAATAATTAGCAAAATTCAGCTGCTGATTTAATAAGGCAAATGCAATTTATTCCTGGAATATTAGTGAAGTTAAAAATGAGGATAGAGAAAAATAGAAATCAATATATTTAGCAAGTCAGAAAAGACAGTCACATAAATCTCAACAGATGTACAAAAAACAATTTTAATAAAATCTAACATTTATTCTTGATTTTAAAAGTCAAAATAAGCCAGACTCAATAGCACACACCTATATTCCCAGCAGGTTTGGAGGCTGACTCATGAGGATGGCAATTTCAAAGTCAGCCTCAGCAACCACTTAGCAAAGTCAACTGATCAAGGCCCTAAGCGGTGTAGTGAGACCCTGTCTCATTATAAAATAGAAAAGGAGCTGGGGATGTGGCTCAATGGTTACATGCCCCTATGTTGTCATTCATTGGATCTAATTAGATATTCTCTTCCTGAAGCAGCCTGAAATTTTAATTCCTGGTATGAAACAAACAAACAAAAAGTCATAATAAATTAAGATAGTTTCAATATAGCATATGAAAAATAACCTACATATTTGAATTAAGGAATTATCTGAAATATTAATTTAAAAATTAAAAGTATTTTCTATTAATATTTTCATTATAATTTTTTCTGCAGATTATACCTAATTAAATTGGATAATTAATTGGGAAGTAAATTTAGGAATAAAAGTTGAAAATAGAATTTTAAATTATCATTATTTGAAAATAATAGATTTTTTTTCCCTTGGAAAATCTAGATGAATTCATTGGAAGACCTTTATAAGTAATAAGAAAAAGCAGTTGCAGGGATGGACAGAAAATTGATAAATACGAATAAAGGGGTTCTCATATGGACTGTAACTAGGTACAAGAATAAAATGTCAAAAGATAAAATAGAAAACAAGAAGAAAATACAGTCTTCTACGAAGAAATCAAACATGCCACTGAGAAACAAAAGAAAGTTTCAGCATAAGGAAAGACATATTTTGGGACTTGGGAATGCAACATCATAAGAATATCTGCTCTCCCCCTTAAATGAATCTACAAAGTTAAAGTGATCATAGTTAAAATACCAACAGTGTATTTTTGGAAACTAGGCAAGACAACTCCAAGACTAAAATAGGAATAGAATAGCCAAAAATGCCCTAAATATAGAAAGAGAGAGAAAGGAAGAGAGAGTTATGTTTTCCCAGTTCTGTTATTTTAAGCTTACAATAATTAAAACAGCATGATACTGAATAGAAAGGCAATTCATGTATTGTTAAGTGCGACCACATTGAATTTTTTACACTATTATCATATTTAAATCTGAAACCAATTAATTGCTCAACATTATAGTGTTCACGTATTAATAAATATTTAGTCAGAAGATTTATCAAATGAAAAGTCAAACTGTATACAAAAATATATAAAATACAAATTAAAGAAACCATCTATCAGCAGTAGCTTTTGCCTAAATTAGAACCAAATAAAAAGAGAAAAGTGTGAAGAGTCATGGAGAGTCGTGATTAAATCAAATTTTCTTCTCATGAAGGGGGATGATATTCAGGATATAATATCCTGAGAAGTGATTAACTTTTGAAGGCATGTTAGCAAAAAATGAAAAATTGAAAGACACTTAGAATGAAAGTTCTAATTTATTTAAGAAAATATTCCTGCAAAAAATGAAATGAATTATTCTAAATCAGAGTCTAAACCACCACCCAAACTAACAGCAATTAGTGGTTTGCAATTTAGCTATTTTCATAGAAATTTGGAATGTTAAATCAAGGGAGATTTGAGCATCCTTCTAGCTTTCCAGTTATTCCCGAAGTCCTTTGCATTATGCAATCCTTCATCAGGGCAGAATTTAATATATGCGTGTCATTGCTTTTCTGCAGACTGGATGCATTATAATAACAAGAGGGATATGGGAGGGCAGATTGTGCTCTTAGTTTATTGATTTGCTTTTGCTTTTTTCCCTTTGCTTATTTGCTTATTTGTTTTCATAAAAGAACTAATTAATGCAACTTGTGGACTTTCTACAGTGACTTGCACAATTCAAGATCAAGTTTCTGCAAACACTTTTGAGGGACATCTTTGTTCATTCATTCCACAGGTATTTTCCAACACTGCAGCATCAAGCAGGGGCCTAGTGGGTGGTGTCTAATTCACAGGCTAGGGGCTGCTGCATAGTTGGACATCTTTTCTCCCTGTTTCATTATTATAATTTTAAGGCAATAATGTGATTGCTTTTCAAAATCTTCATGTGATAATTCTGGGTAAGCCTCCAGTTTCTCTTCTATTGAGCTGTCAGGAAATACTACAACAATATTTTCAGAGCACTTGGTAAAAATTCTGTCTGTGCATGCATTCTTTCCCTGTCTCTTTCACACATACTGTATATATACATATATATGTATATTAGAGTGGAGGTTGGTGTACCTGCTTTCCCACAGTATCACATACCCTGGAAAAGCAAGTAGATTTTTCCTCTGTGCTATAGGAACTAATCTGGTTTTCTGTCAAAATAGAACAAAATCAAAATTCAAGTATTCTCCTAAATGTGGGAAGGCTTAAATGAAGTTTGGTTTGCATGTTCATGATAGTTTCTTCAACATTGTGGCCTTTGTCACTAGTGATGGTGCAGAGATGGCATTCATTGGATCTAATTAGATATTCTCTTCCTGAAGCAGCCTGAAGTTTTAAGAGAAAGACAAGAAGCTAAGTTGCAGAACCAAATCTGTGCCCATGCAGAATGGCAGAGAACATCTCCCTGTAACTACTTTGTCTGAACTGAATTATTGTTGAATCATAGTTAAATTGATGTGATTCAGTAAGAAGAACCCATATTCTTCACTATTTTTTTTTTTGCTTATTTGGTAATTTTTCCTATTTTTTAAGTTGTGATTTTCCTTTTTAAAAATTTTTTGAGGTATAATTTACATACAAAAAACTCACAGAGGTTAAGTCTATATTTTCATGAATTTTGACCAATGTGATGTGCCATTCCTAATCAGGACAGAGAACATTTTCTTAACCTTAAAAATTCTCCTCATTTTACAGATGATCTCTACCCTCCAATTTCTCCTCCACACAGCCCAGGGAATCAATTCTAGGACATCCATCAGAATCTGGGAAAGAGTGACTTATTATATTTATTTTTTAAAAATATGTTGATTCTAATAATCACTAGATCAACCAACACTTGCCCTGTGGAACTCTACATTCTGCTCTTGCCCTCTACCTCTGGTAAATTAGAAATGACTGTGTAGGATGAGAATAGAACTTAAATGCTATTCTTTTTATCATATTTCTTACTTATTCATAGATTGAATGCCTTTGAAAGGTCAAAAGTGTAGTTGTCTCTGGGGACACAAGAATAAATAGAAAATAAAAATATACTCCCCCTTCTATCAAAGTTTTGCTGTTGTCGAGTGGGACTCAGAAAAGTGAATTGATAATTGCAGCAGACATTATATGAAAGACTCACAGAGACATTTGGATGTGTGAGACCTTCTAAAAATGGCATTGTACAATCAGTGCTGCTCACCAAAATTCAGCATCCAGCATTTCATAGTTTCCCTGTGTGGCCATGTGATTGTTTCCAGCCAATGAGCTCTCAGTGGAAGTGACATGACATTTTCAGGACTAGTCCCTAACCCTCTGAGCATTCATGACTGTCATTTCCCTGTGTCTGGTTGGAAATGAAATCCCTCCCATATTATGAGTTAAAGATGGTGCAGTCTCCAGGAGACCAGTCTCCAAATGAGCTCTTAAAAGAGTGTAGCTCCCTCAGGATTTGTACCTTCCCTTAACACTAGCTGTTATGTGAGAAAAAAAAGAAATTTATTTGATATATGAAAAGTTATTCATTTTGAGCTTATTATATTTTCTGCAACTCTTACCCTTCCACCACTAATACCAATATGGAATATGGTTTCTCTATTTTCTATAAAATTACATTTTTCCTTTCAATTCATTTGGCATGATCTCAGAAGGGGGAGAACCTTATCACTGAATTCTCTATATCTGCTCCCATACCTGAGGTAATGAACCCTTACAAGCAAAATGACACTAGGAAACAACTAGTTTTAATGATAATAATGCAATAGTTTTTCAGCCTTTTACCTATAAGAAGTATCATAAAAACATTCACATCTATAACAATGAATAAAGGGACAGGGTCTCCTTGCGGGTCTGAGGGTGCATTGGTAAGCAAATCAGGGCCTCTGGCCTTGTCCCTAATCCTCCTGCTCATTGCTCTGGCTGGAGAGTGTCCTCCTGCAGGTGAGTGCAGCCCATTCTGCCCTAATGCTTACAGCCTGGTGCTCTTGGCTTGTTCCTCATCATTTCTTTGGTCTGATTTGCTCAACAGTGTCTCCCAAACACCAAGCACAGAATCTGACACCGAGTAAGTGCAGCGATTATGTGTTGAGCAGAGGCATGATTATGGGTTGACCCTCTATTTAGATTCCAGCCAAGGGGAAGGTGAGGACAGAGTGTGAGGGGAACGAAGGGAAGGATGTGGGACATGTGGAAGCCGGTGCTCTATAGCTGTCTCCTCTAGCAACAGACTCTGAGGTCATCACCCCTTGTGCCCCCCTTGTGTATTTGTCCCCCAACCTCTTGGCAATCACATGGGTCTGCAGAGGAAGCGGGAAAAGCCCACTCTGATGTTGAGGGCCACAGCCTAATTGGAATGGCCCCTGGCATTTTGCCAGAAGTAATGGTTGAGATGATGCTGGATTGATTCAATTGTATAGTAGACCTTTACTGTCCGGTAATAGGGCGGCTCTTGCTGCCTTGGGCGCCTGCTACTTTGGAGTTCCCATTGAGTTCTCACCGGTTCGGAGAGTGAGTGCAAGCGCAGCCCGGTGGGGGGAGTTCCGGTTGGTGTGGAAGAGGAGCCGAGTGGGTGGCGTTTGGGAGAGTTCCCAGGGAGTGTGCGTGGAGTGCTGTTGGAGTTCAGGCAATAAACTTTCCAGTTTGAACGTACAAGTGCTTTGTGGCAGCTTGGTGATTTGTGCCCAGCCAGACTGCAGCACTCTGACAGTGTTATGGTTTGGATATAAAGTGTCCCCCACAAACTCCTGTATCGGTGCAGGAAAATTCAGAGGTAAAATGCTTACATTATAAGAACTGTAGCCTAATTATCCCATTCTAGTTTGAATGGAGTGACTGGGTGGTAACTATAGGCAGGTGCGATATGGCTGGTGGAGGAAGGTCACTGGGGATGGTCCCTGGAGGGGTCCATCTTCCCTATGGCCTCTTTTCCCTCTGCTTTCTGACCCACTATGAGCTGAGCAGCTTCTACCAACATGCCCTTCTCCCTTGATGTTTGGCCTCATCTAAGGCCCAGAGCAATGGAGTCAGCCATCTGTGGACTGAGACCTCCAAAACTGTGATCCCCAAATAAACTTTCCCTCCTCTCAATTCTTCTGGTAGGGCATTTTGGTCATGGATATTCTAAAGCTAACTAAAACAAAGAGCCTCCAGGACAAGTTTACAGGAGAGATTCAAATCTCAAGGTAGCAACTGGCAAAACACTTCTCTAGTTAGAATTCATAACACATTCTGAGCTGTGTATTTCGGATTTATTTCTTCACATTTAACACCATTGACTGGAAGTTGTGTAGATAATTTAGAACCTAAAACACTGTCTAACACAAGGGTCCTCTTCCATAAGAAAGTTCTGTGCTGTTTCTGCCTGGAATACCTTGTGGTTAGCTATTTTAAGCTGCAGAATGTACCTTTTAATAAAACAAGAATGTACCTGGAGCTTTTAGAAAGCCTGCCCTCATTTAGATAAAAGCACTCTGAATTGTAGTAGGGTTTATACTATCGACCCCCTCCCCCATTTAGACACAGGCCATCCAACCATCTAAAGGCACTGAAAGGTGACCTGCTTTCCAAAAGTACAAGTACCTCAACACTACCTCCCCACCCTGGGCTCCTGTAAGGAGGTCCAGGGAAAGGGTACCATGATTCCAACCTTTGTCCTATAACTTCTTGAAAGATCATTGGCAGTGGGGATAAAGAAGATAATAACATCTGATATTTTTCCCTCCTCAATTTATTCATCTCCCAGGCTTTATATTCCCAACAATCAGCTATATATTTTTTTTTCTTGTGGCAAGGGGCCTTCCTTACTTAATATTCTATTTTTATGCCTGAACTTAACTTCACCTTATAGTCAAATTCCAAGCTTACCTTTTCCAGCCCAACCTTTAATACATAGAGAAAAGTGTTTTATATTTAGGAAAAAAAAAAGTTTCCCTCCCTACATAAACAAGGTTTTCTATACTGGTGTTTTTATGCATTTAAAATATTTAATTTAAAATTTAGGACAAAGAAAAAATGACCCCTTGTTCTTGATTATATAAACTTACCTTTCTGTTAAATTAATGAATTGGAAGATCAGAAAAGCAAGCTTTATTCAGAATGAAAAGTAATAGCTTTATCAAAAATATGACCCCTGTTATATCAGTAATAAAGAAAAGACACCAGGAAAGTTGATAAAAATCTAGGTGATTATAGGAGAAACTGTAAACATGTGAGAATTTGAAAAGGGGTGCTATAAATGGGGACAGTAGAATAAATTATCAAGGATGAGTACCATTGAAAAATAAATTAAAGAAATAAAATCTGAGAAAACAGCAAGAATTAAGAGCATCTTTAGAAGTCATAAAAGGAAATAGAAACTATTATTTTAAAATGCCAAAGTAGAATGTGTTATTGCAATTTTAAAAGTCAGAAAGTATGTAAATTTTGGTAGCAATTTTTGTGATGCTAGCTCCTTATAAATTCTTTTAACAGCTCCTCAAGCCATATAAGCAAGTATATAATAAAAATATAATAAATTAAAGAGGAATATAAACAACAACTTTCACATCTGTTATATAATGTCTCTGCAGTATTTTTTTGTTATTGTTGTTTAGATTATTAGCAATCTGTCTTTGTTCTAGTATTAAGAGTATATATACTTGACTATGACTCCAGTTAGACAGAAAAATGAAACACATTATAGGCAACAAAGTTTTTAATCACAGTTTAATGTTATAAATATTCAGTTATTTCAGAAAAAAAATTATTCTAGTTATCTAGCTGAACTAAGTGATTTTTCAGTGACCCAAATATTGCCTAATTTATCAAATTAAAACCTTAACTTATGTAAGCACATATAATTATTTCTATCAATCACAGTTAGAGACATCCTAGAGCATTGTAAATGCTCTTGTTATCTTACACTTTATTGTTATCTTACACTTTCACATCATAAGGCAGCTTCCAAACCTAAGGAAAGTTTTGTTTTGTGAGTTCAACCTGAAATTATTCTTAATAATTTAAAAATGTTAGCTCTTTTGAAATGCCCACACTTTTCAAATTGTTTTTGAAATTTGTCATAAATTTTTAAGATTTCACATAATTTGATTTTAATTTTATTTATTGCTTATTCACAGTTCACTCTCCTTAATCATCAATGTTGTGATGATACATTATCAAAATATCCTGAATTGGAGTGGAAATATAAACACATTTTCAACAGTCCTGAATTGTTTTTTGAAAGGCTATACAAAATTATGAAATATAAAGGGACATTATATAAAAAATAAATTAATTCCCAAATATGAGATTACATGAGATTGAAAGTGGCCATACACTTTTCTCCCATGAAAATAATTCATTATAAGATTGCTTGACAATGGGGGGCCTCTTTGAATTGCAACCTGTCAATAATAAAACTCAGCTTTGAGTATTTTAGGGCATTAGTACTAAACAAATGGAACAAGGACACCGAGGTGATTTGCATAAATGTGACTGCATCAGTGCCTCCAATATGACCATTCACCCAGATTTTGTCTTAATAATTACCTAAAAATAAAGGATAAATTTGATATTCACATGAAAGGAGAAGAATTTCAATGACTAATAAAATTTAAGCCTTGCCTTTTTAATACTAGAAAGAAATGAATGATAAGTGAATAATAATGTTAATAACTTGTAATAGTTTGAAGAAAGCTAATTCTAATCATTCAATAAACACACATTTTAAAAGAGGATTTGTAAGCAACAGATGTAATGTTGAATTACATTTATGGAAGATAATTCCTTTAATAGATGGTTATCACCGAAGAATATTTAAAGGAATCCAGTGTGGTCATAGGGATTAAGGAATAATGAATGGAGAAAGGAATCTTCAATTGCTTTTTTGTTTGTTTCAATCTGAAGAGAGGTGTGACATCAAAAAAGAGGAGACATAAACTCTCTGAGAGGTTCAACTGCTATGGTACGTTCAGACATCCCAGCTTTTGCTAAAATATTACTAATAGAGTGTTGCATGCCTGTAATCCCAGCAATTTGTGAGATCAAAGCAGGAGGATCCCGAGTTGCAAGTCAGTCTCAGCAATTTAGAGAGTCCCTGAGCAACTTAGCAAGACTCTGACTCAAAATTTTTAAAATAAATAAGTAAAAATGGCTAGGGATGTGGCTCAGTGGTTGAGCACCTCTGGTTCAATCTCTGGTATACAATGTATGTGTGTGTGTGTGTGTGTGTGTGTGTGTGTAACTAGTAAAAGGAATATGAATGAAAGCTAAAATCCTGCGCTAATATTTCCCTAAATGGTGAACAGGAGAAGCAATAATAAAATAATAAAAGGAAAAGCCTGGGGAAGCAAGGAGTTGGTGGCATGAAATGGTATAAGAACAATAGACAAAGAATTTTTTGTGGAATATAATACTGCATTTTATTTACTTCACATATTCAAAATATCTATTTCCAGCTTTGTTTCCTCAATTACTATTGATGCTTTAAATTAAGAACAGTGAGGTTATAAAAGACTTTCCCTTCGTGATAATATGTATTGAAAGGAAGTGAAGTTGAAAGGCAAAATGTATTTAAATGTGGTTAGCATTTGTGTGTGTAATCTACTGAAAAATAAACTGAAATTTCACTTGTAATTGCAATCCCTCCAATGAAGGCAAATGTGCCTTCTGAAAGAGATAATACATTCTATTTAATGTGGTACTCATTTGAGAATTCAAATATCTTAGTTTTAGCCACTTTTAGGTTACTTAACTTTCCCTAGTATTTTAATTCTCCTCGGATAAGCTAGGGAGGATATTTTAGCCTGTTGGAAAAAATATTGAGGATACCTTTTTTTCTTCTACAACTTAATACAAAATATTCTGATACAGCATTTTGTGTGTGTGTGTGTGTATGTGTGTGTGTGTGATGTGAATAATATTTCAATAGTTATTTCCCATTTTTTTTAACCTTTACATTCCAAATACTTTTACTTAAACTAGTTAAAATCTGATCAACTACTTTCATTCCCATGACAGATGTCAGGTTCATTTCCATTGGGTTCTTGTTTGCCAGGGCAGTTGGAAGTCCCCTCTCTATTATTTGGAAGCCAGCACTGAGTCACCTTCTCAAGAAGGTGAGGTGCAGGCAAACCTTTCCAACACATGTATACGAACAGGACACTGATTATGGACAGCTCCTTAGCTTTACTTTAATTTTCCTTTTATTTTCACTGACAGTAAAATCTTCTGGAGAATACAATCAAGATAGTGTACTAAGAGAAATAACATTAATAGAAGCTTGATCATAAATGATAATAGTCATAATAAGGATCGCTCTTAGCAAGGCATTCCACACAGAGAGATAACAGCACAATAAATAAAGAACTTCTCATTTGTCACACAGCAAATAGAACAAAATTGCCATAACAAAAATGTGATTTTTATAAATGTTCATGTACTAAAAATATAACAAAATATGAAGTCATGCACTGGAGAAAAAGCTAAAAGTGAATAGTTATAGCAAACAAAAACATTGCAAAGGATAAAAACATTCAAGTATTGTGAGAGGAAGGAAAGATTCAAATAGATGGTTTCAAAATAAATCAATTATATTTACTACACTAGGAGGGACACTGGCATAACTTTGTCCATTAATACTTGGCACTGTTCAAATGCATACTGTTATCCATTTAAAGAACAAATTCCATTTCCTTCAATGGCATCTCGTATTACAAGGATGGAATGAAATCCACTTTTTGCCTTAATTATAAATTCACTACAATACTCTTAAGACCAGGCCAGTGTGACATCTTGCATGGCCTGGGAGTCAGAAAAACAAAACAAAACAAACAAACAAAAAAAAAAAAACTGACTTTATTCCTGCTTACATCATTGTCTAAAAAATTTATTTGAAATACTCATCTCATAAATATTCTTCAGATGCTTTCTAGTCCTCAAATAAAATTTCACTTCCCTTTTCAATTTAGCTGTGAGAGTTGAACCGTAGGAGCTACAAGAGAGCAGTGAAAATAATAATAATAAAATAGCTTAACATTTTTTACTAATGCTTAATTTTTTAAAGCATTGGGAAAAAAAAAGATGGAGAGCTTAATGGAACCTAGAATTACGCAATGCATTAGTGGGGTTGTTCATAGGGCATAATAATTCCACCCCAGCTCAACTAATATAAGCAGTACCTTTACACTTTGTGGTTGAATAGCATATCAGATTGAAACAGTGGCTAGTTTCTATATGATTAGGAAAGACATGTTTGTCATGGGAGTAAAAAAATAAAATTTGTTTGTTAAATTACACATAAATATAAGGTACAAATGTATTTTTAAAATACAGATTAAAATAATCACACTTGCATTGTGTACATACGAAAATACAGTATTTAATATTCAATATACACAGACACATTTATGATAAATGCAACTATTTGGCAACGCCAGTTCTTTCAGGGCTTTTCCTGTCCCCCATTTTCCATATACATATGGAAAGCAAAAAGCTTGGCTAAAATCTCCTAGCTCTGGCGCACGTCTTGGAGCAGTTTGTTGATCTCAGCCACCAGCTCACTGGCATCCATGAGTTCGTGCTTCCCATCATTCAGGTGGTTGAGCACATTGTCAAAATCATCTTCTTCATAATTTTCAGGGATCTCCTCCATGGCTGGCAGCCACTTGGAAGAAGGCTGCACGCTCGAGTGGGTTCCCAGCGCAGGCCCAGGGTTGCTGGTGGGATTTTGGAAGTGGGTACTGGCTGCCCAGGCCGCCACCCCTGGTGGGTAACCCACGGTTTTTGTTGGCGCTGGTCCCTTCCGACGCTCCAGGGAGTTGGACCGATCCACCTCACTGCACTCGGGGTAGGTGTCCAGGGAAGGGGGCAAGAGGCGCTGGAACACGCTGCTCATTTCCGAGAGCAGGGAGGACGTGCTGGTGTCCCCGGGGTCCTCGTCGGTTGGGGAGTCCTTCCCAAAGGTGGAGAAACTCTTCTTCTTCTCACCGGCTTCTGCAGCCTGGGGGTCGTCCTCAAGGCTCTGATGGGGATGCTGCTGCTGGGGCTGCGACGGGAACTCCTCCCCAGGAATGAACATGTTGCTCCTGTAGTCCGAGGAAGGCGAGGGCAGCGGGGGCATCCAGCACTGGTCAGAGTGGCCCAGGACTCTGCACTCCTCTGTGCACAGCCTCATAGCTGCACTCAAGGAAAAGCATTGAGGGTTCGTTATTATAGTTAGCATGCCTCAAAATGGTGGGAACATGCAATAAATATCTATATTTTTTAATTAGATACAATGAGAGAGGTTTCAACTGCCACCATGATGCTAACCTGCTCTGGGAAACATTAGCTAGACGACGATAATGGTTTTAATCTGAATACGATTTTTATAGACCTCCATAAGTCATATCTGCTGGTGTATTTTTTTCTCATTTATTGAATGAGGAAATTCATGCTTTGCAGGAATATCCTCTACTTAAATAATGAGAAGCGAATGGATAATTTATACATGAAAATGACTGGAAAACTTCTAAGATATGGGTAATGAACGAAAAGCTGGACATAATTCTAAAAAGTCAGCTTGGAAGGTGAAATCCATAACTTTAGAATACTACCAGATGATCTCCTTCAGTGATGACTTTCTTGATATTGAGGTTTATCTGACCTGTTTTAGTCTTAATGGAGTCACTGAAAATATAATTGGCTATCAGGTACTTATCCTTGTTAACTTCTCTCAAATGTTATATAATTCATTGATTGATTTATTACTTAAAATAGCAGTGGGAAGTATCCTTAACTTATTTGTCATCTGCAGTTACCCTGTTATAAAGCTTTCGTTTAAAGCTTCAAAATATACTAATAGTCAAATGCATGGAAAAGTCACTAAAAGTCAAAGAACATGAAAAATCCATTACTGGGTTCTTGTAGACATCCTGATGCCCTAGTGAAATGTGAGTGGCCACACTCAGTGCAAATAATACACAGGAGAAAAGCAGAAAAAGAGGGGAAAAGACCTCCACATTTGGCAAATACAAAAACTGACCCACGTGAAAGATAGGAAATGAAATGATGGAAATTATACTCCAGGAACCATATTTCAGAAGTGAGGTCTTTTCAGAATCATGATTTCAAATTAGACTAAAGAACAGAATTTTGGACAATGCTAAATGACTCCCTTAAATCTGAAAAAAAAATATTGGATTGATATTAGCCATATGCAGATATTCAGAGCCATGTTAATAGATTTAGCTACTTAAGAAAGATTTCCCTTCCTCGAAACTACTGCAATAGGGATGGCTTTTGAGGGATGCCAGGCCCCTTGGCAGGGGAGAAAGTCATCTACTGTGCTGGCTGTGGTATCCCCACCACCTGGTGAATTATCTGCCTAGAATACACTTTCACTATGTTTTTTTCTGATGAAAAGTGAAGAAACTGATGTTGAGTTTCAGGAAAAGTTAAATAATCGTCTTCATTTAAAGGTGTAGGAACCACTCTTCTTCAACCTTGAAAACTTTGAGATAGCTCTGTTCTTAAACTCCCTCTGGACCTCAGACCTTCATGGAAAGGGGGGAATTTGAGGAACAAAAATGAGAGCAAGTACTGTGAGGGAAATAGCTGGACTGCTTTTAAGGGTGGAAATACAACAGAAATATGTTGCAGTGTGGGGAAATGCAGAGAAGTGTGAATACAAATAGCATGTGAATCAAGATGGGGGTGCAAGAGGACACACATGGGTTATCATTTATGTTACTTTGCTATTTAGACCAATTAAATTCAAATAAGCAAGGGTGACTGAAGAATCAAAGCAGACTTAGATGTCTTGACTTCCTATATTCCTACTTGAAAATCTGTACCAAATGATGATTTGATGTGGACAACAGCAAAGCAAGTTGAACGTAACTGGAAAAACTTACATAGCAGTGAGGTTTTCTCTTCAGTGAAATGACTAGCATAGTAGGAATGATTTTTTTTCTCCTTAATTCCTTGGGTTTCTGAAAATGGAAATGGAACCTGTACCCACTGTCTTACTCACATCCTGTCAAAAGGAAGGAGACCAGACCTGCTGACACCTCTTCAGTTGTTTTTTTCTGGCCTTAAACTCTGTGGCTTTAGGCTTGGGAAGGACTCCCTTGATAGCTGATTGGCTTTGTTTTCTTTTAAAGTTTAATGATGGGGTGGGGGGGGAGAATTACATAAGCTTCTAAGAATCCTGAACATGATCAAATTTCCTAGATATCTGAATACAGTGAATGTGTAAACAGCAATAATTTTTTTTTAAATGGGGTCATTAAAACAATCTGACAGTTCACACTCAAATTATATTGACCACTGGAATTACCTTTAAACAGTGAATGCTCTTTACAGCTCCACCACAATAAGTAAATGGGGCTTTAGTTATAAATAAATCGACTTCAAAATGAAAATTAATAAGAAAAATGATGAAGAATGACTAACAGAAAGATAGCAAAAACAATAAGAGAGGAAGAGAGAAGGAGGAGGAGGAGAATTGGTGCAGAAGACAGCGTTTCTTGCAATTTCATTGATATTCTGTGCCTTCTTCCTGGAGACTCAACTGTTGGAAAATATTCTCAGTGTAGATGTAACTCAGCTGCCAAGGTCCCATCCCACACTCCAGGGATCAGGATTCATTGGTAAGTGTCTATTTGTTCTGTTACTCCTTGAAAACTAATCAGGTAGTTTAGTTTCCTTGGGGGATGGAGGGCCTGGTGGAAAAGGAGACTTACCATCACATGAATTTATACTTTGTCACTGTGTGTCTTATTGTAAAGGTGGGGCAGAAGGCAGAACATAGAATATAAGGGGCAAAAAAAAAAATGCCAAGCTTCTATCAAGCCATTAGTCACAAGGTGACCAGTCATTTATCTACTAAGAGCCCACAACACATAAAGAGCACCCTGCCCTCAAAAGGCTTAAGATCTCATTCTGAGTCAAGGGTAATCAATGAGGTCATAAAAGCCTGATGTATCAAAATAGATGATGCTGAGGACATGCCAAGAAAGAGGGAAGAGGAGAGGTGGAGGTCGGTGTCATTAAGAAAGAGTAGCTTGAAATAAACTTTGAGAAATGAAAAGCATATACAGTGTCAAAGTCAAGAAAAATCAGGTTTTCATGAAGGCAGGGCAAAATGAACAAAGGATCAGGGTATGGGAAGGGGTGCCTTCATCTATTGCAAAAGGTACAGATACGGCAGAATTGAGAGTTGCGAAGCTAAGAGTGAATTTCACTGACCTTCAAATACCAAGCTAGTTTTGTTCAGTGTTGCTGAGCAACAAGAATCAGGTATTAATTTCAAGCCAAAAAAGAAAAAAAACATGTAAATTAAAATGCTCTGAAAATGTTCCTTAAGCTGTATGAAATACAGATTTGACTGAGGGAGGAGCCACTAGAGAGGAATATTAGCTCATATATAATAAGCCAGCCATGGAAGAAAGGCCAGAACAGAGCTTGGACATCTACCAGGAGAACAGAGAAAAATGAGAAAGAATGCTTAGAGTGAGTACTCACAGATGACTGATGATAAAAAGTAGAGTAGACTCAATGAAGAAGGAGTATCAAAAGAAATAAAATCAAAAGCTGTTACAAATCATCCTGGTAGAGCAAAAATACATTGGGAAAAGGGAGATTTTGTAGACATATGCTTGATATTATAGTTCAAAGTTGAATGAATAAGAAAGAAAATAGTTGACAAACACAAGCCAAAAGACAAAAATGCAAGCTGACTTGACTGCTCAGAGTGTAGTGTATTTGTGTGGGAATTAAAAGAATGAGTGACCAGAAATGACCCTCCCTTTTGGCAAGCAATGCAGCACAACATAATCTATATTTGTTCACAGACTAATGCAGCAGAACAGTTGGAATAAGATACTTAAGTCCTAAAAACATACATGCTTTATAGAAAACGGTCCTGAACTCTGCTAATGATATTCAGATGTGGACTTACATTTTTCTCTACTTAGAATATTTCCTGGGAATTTACATTTACAAAGGACAAGTTCTATACCTTAATGTGCCGGTGGAAATTGCTAGGATTAAATAATAATCAGAATGATTCACCCAATTAAGGGAAACCATCTAAAGGTTCTCAATAGTCACATTGCCATCTATGCTGGCCAAACATGAATACACTCCCTTGATGGACCTTGGGTGATTTCCTGGAACTCTGTGCCTCCAGAAGAGCTAAGACCATGCACCATGCAGAGGCAAGTAGCTAGCTAGTGAGGTAAAAATCTATCTTTTATAATATAATCTTCTGTAATACAACACCATGCACCAGCAAAAGAGTTCTCATTATATCCCTGGATTGTGTGATTGTATAAACATGGAATGTTTGGTAAAGGGTTGTCTACAACTTAGTGGAATGATTCGTGGTGACCCCTTCTCATTTTGAAAAGAAATGTGACACAGTTGGAGCTCAAAGTTATTTACTGAACAAGATACACACAGTTTTCCTAGAGTCCTGGTCTACCTATTGTCCAATGTTTTTATTCCTTAATATTTATTGTTATTATTATTCAATTGGTACATAACTCTCCTGCCATAAATATATTAGAGAGGTGGTAAATTTGAAAACATGAGAAATAAAAAAGAGGAGTCTTCACCTCTTCATAAAATTAAAAAACACAATTATATGTATATATATATGGGTTGATATAATTAAGTGGTAGAGCATGGGCTTAACATGCACAAGGCTCTGGGTTCAATCTCCAGCACCAAAAATAAATTAATTAATTCTAAAAAATAGAAAATTAAAAAAAAACAGACTTATGATTAGCCATTAAAATTATATGATTCTAGAATTTATAAAGTCACTAGCATAATTTAGTCCCACAACTGGCAAGGTTATTTATCTAAGGGCAATTTATTCTCCATTTTACTCTGATAAAAAAAAATCTAAATTTTAATGAATAACTTCATACAAATTTTAATATATAATACAAGAATGATATCATGCCCATTGCATTTTTGTGAGATAATATAACTTATTATGGTTTTCAAGGGTGGGGTTCTGTGAGAATCACAGTAGCACAGAGTCATGGAAACTCAGTTTCTTCATTACCCAAATAAGAATAATAAAACTCATTGTTTTTGAGTAAGGTCATACATAGTCAGGGATTTCCCTTAAAAGTGGTCTCTAGGGCCTATTAATGTAAAAAAATGGATAATTGGGCAAATACAAGCTGTCATGGACATCACAGCTCTTTCTGCACATTCATTCTTCCAGAGATGTCCCACTCATTGCTGAACAACAGAAATAAGCAACATTTAATGGTAATAGGGAGGCTAGTAAGTCCTCCTATAAAAACAAGTAGGCCATTCAATTTATTAAGGGGGAAACCTGTTACTTTATATATATGCTAAAGTAGTGTTTAGAAAGGTGGAGATTGGTTCAAATCTCCTGTCTACCATGTACAAAATGCCTGATATGGGATCCATTTTCTAACCTTTATAAGCTTTGGTTTTCAAATCTGGGGAAAAAAAAAAAGATATGAACATCCTGTAGCCACCACCACTACAACCAAATCCAGTGTCAAAGCAGACAGTGCAGGTAGAGAACTCCAGTGGGCCCAGAGTGCTGAGCCTGGCCCCGAGTCACCCTGGGGCATGGCTGGTAACCATTCCTGCTGCCACTGCTGCTCTGGAGTCCTGCCACCATGACTTCTACAACTTGTAACAGCTGTGTTCATTTTCTACACTCTCTTATTTATCTGTATTTGAAAATGTTAGAACCAAGATGAGCAATAGAATTCTGTTCTACCTTTCTTTCATTTGTCAAATGGCAGTCATTTGCTCCACCTTCAAAGAAGTTAAGAATATAAGTAGCCAAAAGAACACTTCTGTATTCCTGTAAGTTGATTTAACATTGTAGCCTTTAGGAATAGAATTGCTACAATGAGGCAGTCAGCATTTACCCAGTTGGTTCAGTTTCTCCTGTACAATTAGAGAGAAGGGAAACTAAGGAAAATGTGGTTCAAAACTTAGCAGACTCTCCCATCCAGCTGTGTGCTTGTATAGTTCCCTCTGGCTCCCTGTTCTGAGACATCACGGTATAGATGGACAATGAAAGGTAGCAAGACATATTCTATGCTCACCACCTTTTCTTTCTCTTATTTTTAGTGCTTAAAGTGTACCCTTTCCAGTGTATTTTAGTCTCTGATTTTGTGAGTTGGTTTCCATCACAGGAAATGCATCTTTCAAATTACAGTTCAGTTCACCACCATGCACCAAAACAGACTGAATAAAAACAACCACCCAGTAATTTTATACAGAGTTGCTCAAGAGTGTCCTAAGGCTCACTAGTTGGGGTAGAAAGAGGAGGGAAGTGGTTTGGTTTTCTATTCTTACCTTCACATCCCTTCTTTCTTGTCTTATTAAGTCTACATTCTCACTCCTTCTCTCCCAACTGCTTACTATGAATTTTAAGAAAATAATTTAAAAGTGTTTCAATTCTGTTCATTGTGCTAATAGTATGCAGACACAGATATCTTAGTGCAAAGGACAAATAAATAGGAAATAGAAGCACTGGAGGAATGTTTATTTTACTGGTGTTAGAGTAGACCTAGAAATAAAGTGTTATCTGTCATTACTCTCTTACCTGCTGGAATTCTTCCATCTGTGAGAAACAGGTCACTGAATCCCTCACCCAGTAGCCTGTCTATTGGAGAATCTCGCCCCAAATCATAATCACTGTCTCCTGCTTCACTGTCACCACGGCCACTGTCTTTCAAGCTAAACTTGTCCATGTCTTGAAGGGCATATCTAGAAACATCAATCATAGAAAATATGGTTTTTACACTTCAGCATTTATGTTATCTGAGACATAACAGGGAACACAAGGATAATGCATACCTATAACTCCTGGAGTATTTGTTTCCTCGAAAACTTGGCCTTGGCTGATATTGCCCTTGGTGAAGCATGGAAAGAAGCTGGGAGACCTGCTGGAAACCAAATAGACAGAACTGATTCCTGGGAAAAAAAAATCCTCCAAGTACTCACAGGCTTTAAGCAAAGAAAAACAGTTACTTGTTATTTCATACAAAGTAATGGAACATGTTATATCCATTTTAAAGATTTGCATATGTTGGATTGTGGCAGGCTGTGCAGCTAGTCACCAAATATAACTGAATTCCATCCCAGGGAGAGTTGGGTGATCTAATAATACAATTGACTTTTTAAAAGACTCCCTTTTAAATAACTGATTGATTTCCTTTATAGTTCAACATGGTCAGTTGCAAAACATATCTAAAAAAATGCTGTAAAATGCATTGTAAAACATCTAGATATCCAAAATATACAAAGTTGGATAAATAAAACAACATTCACTGAGATGGGGTTCTGGAGGCTTTTTTTTTTTCCCAGTAGAGACTATAACAATACCCTTTAACTTTTGGCTGTGCTGCATCTTGACCTGGAAAGTGAGGGTCTATATTTAGATATTTCCTTGTGTGCTTCCTGCTTATTTTTCAATATCATACATATTACATGCAAATAAATTATTTATGAAAAACTGAAAGCAGTATGCTAAGATGTGTGTACTTGCTACATGTACACATGTAGCTTGAATCCTGCTTAATTTGCATATTGTTACTCATTAATGAAGACATTTAAGAACTGATACATATACAACTTCTGAATATTAACACCTGACATTATCAGTGAATCTATGCAGTATATGATCTTACCTCAACAGCAGGAGTGGCGTGGGTGAGTTCTAATGAGAAATTCTCCGGCACATGGTTCGATGAGATTGTCACCAAACTGTTGAGTGACTGGTGACTGTTGTGACTCTGGCGGCTGCCCATCTGCCCTCTTTCTAAGGTAGGAGATGAAGATGGGGATGATCTGTGATGGGATCTGATGGGCAGAGTGCCATTTATGGTGGGCACCAATGTGATGTCCCCCTTGTGAATCTGCCTGGATGGTCTTTTAGGGTGATGCTGGTAAGTTGATTCTGCTACTCTGCAGTTGTAGGATCTAGTGTCTTTCTTTTCTCGGTTACACCTAGTTGCAAATAGCACCATAATAACCAACAGCACTGCACAAATTGCTCCTAAGGAAATAATTATAATCATGGAGACATCCAAGGATGCCTGGCTGACTGAGGTCATGGCTGTACTTGTCACTGATTCTGCATATTCAAAGATCATGCACTTCAGAAGGACTTTGGTATGCAGCTGAGGATTGCCTTTGTCCTGGATGATGACTGAGAGCTCCCATTCTGTGTGAGGAACAGATTCCATGCTCACATTGGTGTGGATGTCACATGATCGTGGATCAATTATGAAGATACCCTCCTCATTACCTGCTACTATGGAGCAGCTGAGCTCAGCATTGACACCAGAGTCCCTGTCAATGGCCCTTATTCTGGTGACATGAAAGCCACTTTCAGCTCCTTTGGGGATGGAGATCTCTGCAGTATTATTGTGCAGTGCAGGCCCTATCACCACAGGAACATTGTCATTTTCGTCAATGATGGTGAGCACAACTGTGGTATTGCTTACAAGTTGCTTCGGACTCCCTCCGTCTCTTGCTTCCACCACAAAAGTGATCTGACTCACTTCTTCATGATCAAAGATTCTGAGGGCATAAATAGCTCCATTGGATGGGTCAATGGTTACATATGTAGTTATGGAACTTCCCAGGATAAAGCTCTCCAAAATGGTATATGTCACTTGCCCATTTTCTCCAAGATCAGGATCTGTGGCTGTAACAGTGGTGATAAATGCCCCTGGCGAGTTATTCTCCGAGATTACAAATTCATATCGGCTTCTCTGGAAGCGTGGTGGATTGTCATTTATATCATTGATTTGAACAGTAAAATGTTTGACTGTAGAGAGACTAGGTGTTCCTTTATCCTCAGCGATTACAGTCAAACTATATTCAGATCTCTTTTCTCTATCCAGCGTGGCATTGGTCAAGATTAAATAATTGTTTTCATAAGTCTTTTGAAGTTTAAAGTGACCATGTCCATGAAGCTTACAAACTACTTCTCCATTCAGCCCAGAATCTTTGTCTTGAACCCTGACCAAAGCAACAAATGTTTCAATAGGATCCCCTTCGAAAATATAAGATATTTCTTCTTTGCCAGGTGACATGAGGTTTAGGTTAATTTCAGGTTTATTGTCATTAACATCTACAACCTTAATTATAATTTTGCAATGAGCTGGGATTGAATTTGGACCCAGATCTTGAGCTTGGACATCGATCTCATAGGATTTGGTGATTTCATAATCCACTTGCTTGAAAAGAGTCAAATGTCCTCTTTCTGAATCAATTTTGAAAGTCTCTATAATTTTGGGAGACACATGACTGCTGAAAGAATAGACAATTTTCCCATTAGCGCCCTCATCTGGATCAGTGGCATTCAGATCCAGGAGCAAAGTGCCCACAGGGGAGTTTTCTAAGAGTTGTATTACATAAGACTGCTGCTCAAAAGCAGGGCTGTTGTCATTGGAGTCCGAAATGCTTATTTTCAGTATGGAGGAGCCAGACCTCTGAGGCACTCCCATGTCTGAGGCAGTAAGCTGGAGCTCGTAGCTGGACTTCAGCTCCCGATCCAACTCTCTGACCACTATGAGTTCTGCATACTTGGCACCATCAGTCCTGGTCCGAACCTCGATGCTAAAAAAATCATTGGCAGAGAGGGAGTAGGTGTGGAGGGCATTTTCCCCAACATCTGGATCAAATGCACTGTCCAGGGGAATACGAGTCCCAACTGCCGCGCTCTCAGATATCTCAATAGGTATGAGAGATCTTGAAAACTGGGGAGAATTGTCATTAATATCCAGCACTTCGACTTCAATATGGAAGAGCTGCAGATGCTCTGTGGGTAGAGTGATCACATCAAACTCTATGGAACAGTTCAAGTTTTTCTGGCACAGTTGCTCACGGTCGATTGTAGCTCCTATGCTGATTTCCCCGGTATTCTCATTTACTACAAGTAGAGGAGAATTCCCCCTCTGCATGGCTCGAAAACGAACAGCAGAAGGATTAGGTAGCTTCAGTAAAACATCAGCCACATCCTCTGATAGTCTTGCAATTACTGATCCAACCCTCTGCTCCTCATAAATCCTGTATTTCAAATTCTTGCCCAGTACATCGCGGTTGAGAGACATTATCAGGAGTGCAAAAGCGAATGTAAAGTGCATTTTAGTATTCATTTGGTGCATTGGTCAGTTTATAAGATTTCCCTCACAGAGCAAGTTAAAACGGCAAAGCAATTCCCTCAACTTCCTTTGGCAACTTAAAGCTAAGCGACATTTGGTACTTGAAACTTGAAAGCGTCTCTTAATAACCCAGCACAGCAATTAATAGCTCCCAAACTTTTGTTTCATACACACCGTGTCACGACTTCCAGATTTCGGCAGGGAGTCCGAGGCTTGCGTTTGCTCGGCCGTTTGTCCTCTCTCTCTCTCTCCAGGCGGAAGAGTGTCACCTCCGCGTCGCTGTCCCCCTGGTGGAGTCGGAATCCATCTATTGCAGGGTGCCCGCGCAGTCTGCAGTGTCTCTTCCCCGAGCGATTCTTTCTTTCTCCCTTTCTCTGCTCGGCTGCAGACTAAACACCCGTGATTGCTGACTCCAGTCGAAAATCTGTACAACTTCACTTCAACTCAGACAAAGCTCTTGCCCGGCGTGTGTTGAATCGCTTCCAGCCAATCAGCTTGCTTCCCAATCAAAAGCCGATGGAGTCACCAAAGCGAGGGAGGGCGCGAGCCGAGGGTGGGAGCTGGGAAGGGATGGAGGAGCCGAGGAGGAGNAAGAGACAGGGGGAGGAGGGCGCCCTTCCTCTGAGCTCTTCCCTCCCTTCCCGCCTCCCTCCCTCCCTCCTTTCAATCCAATGCATTCACTTTCTCTGAGCGTGCCACGACAAAGGGGAGACAAATTACAGAAGAAAAACTTTAAATCAACTTCTGGTCGCCTTTATTTCTATGGCACTCTAAATTGTTCTTGTTTTCTTAATTGCCCTTTCTTCTGCCACAAACATGCACTCGTCTTGCTTTTCATAGTCCTTGAGTGCTGGTTTAACTTAAAATACCTCTAAGTGCATTTTGTTGGTGGAGGAATTTAATAAAATTTGAAAACTTGCTTCTAATTATGCTTCGCCGACCGCCTCCTTCCCCTCCCCCTCTGCAAATTCTTGGGTCTTTCTCTGCCTCTGTTCACCAGCAGGTTTTCTTGGGGCTCTGTGTTAAAGAACAGAACAAGTAAAGAGGTTTCATTTTCTGTTTTCTTTCATCTTAATTCTTTGAAGATAAGAAAAGGGCTATCATGCACTCTTGATTTCTCTTAATTAGCGAGTTGTAAAGGAACACCTCAGAATTTGGAACTAATTAACAATAGACTTCTACCTTATGTCATTCCTTTCCTGAGTCTGGACAAAATTCTTTATTTCTTTGTCCTGTACTTCAAAAAAATCCCATTTACCTTAGGTAAAAGATATTTCAAGGTGTAGCTTGCCAATTTCTACCAAAAAGTCCTATCTATACGTGGTGAGTCTCCACGATGATACTGAGGGGACATGAACTCAATCGTTTACAAGTCAAATTTTTATAATATATGCATTATTTATGAAAATACTTTTCAGATATGCATTTCTAAGAACCCAAAGCTTGTTTACACTGACAAATAAAATGCCTGAGCTGAAAATTGCATTTTGTGTGCATCAAAATGCTGGAAATATCACGGGAGGCTGTGCTCTATCCAGGTCACAGAAACTGATATGCTATTCTTATTTGAAAATATGATTATTTATGATGTTCTTTCTGCTCTGCAACTCCTTTTAAGTTTATCATTGTGGCTCCATTCTTGCTGCTTTTCCCTACCTGCTACATGATTCCTCAGCTGTCTCCATCCACTTCCGAATTGGCTGTTTCACATTGTCACTTTTTTTTTCCATTTATTTTCTCCCAGTCTCTATTTTGCCCCCCAGAAACATATATCTGTATAAAAAGTAATTTTCTGATTTTTCCACTTTGCTTACTCTCAGCAGAGCTCAGCTAAAGTCACTAAGAAGGTTCTTTCCTTTAAAAAAGAAAGCAGAGGAGTCTCAGCGTGAACTCTCCCTCTTTTTAGGCATTCAAAAGCATTTTATAAGCCATTGTCTTCTTTTCCCCCTCCTGAAACCAGTGCTGTGTGGCAAATTGTGCAGAATAGAAATGGCTGTAATGAATGTATTTAGTACTAGGTCACGCTGATGAACATTCTGCCCCCATGAATAATACTGTTTTACAAGTTTGTAGTCCTTTCAAATTGCTGGTCCCCAAACCCTATAGAAAAACTAGGAAAACTACCATAAGCAACTGGGACTTGAGACACCCATAGCCATCTGGCCTAGATCTCTAACAATCTGAGCCAATAATTATATCAATTCAGGCTTTAGTGAACCCCTTTGCAAACTCCAAAAGAGCAAAGAAAGGAATTAGTGACTATTCAAAGTTGGGGTGAGAATTCAAAGGTAATCCAATTCCATTAGTTCTAGGAGAGCTTTCTTTGTGAATTTGATAAGTCTACCCCAGAAAAATCCAAGAGCATTGGATTTGATTACCTTAATGTAGAGGACATTATTTCGCTATGCTTAAAAGTAAAAGTATTTTTTAAAATTCTTCTTTTATTTCCAACAGTGTATTTAAATCTAATTGTGAAAAAGAGCTTCAATGTAACTTAACAAAATATCTCAAATAAGCCGTAAATTAATATGTGGTCATAAAGAATATGTTTCTAGGTGTAAATCCTTGAAAAACTTCAAATCCTTTCATGAAGAATGGATTTCTTCCCTTGTGATATTATCGTCACCCAATATTATTTCAATTTCAGCTTGCTAATCTCTGCCTGAGAAGTAATATGTATCTACTCGAAATTACTGTGTTTTTGATTGATCCTCGGGATATACTAGTTTGTTCTGCATACGCATTCTTTTCCTTTGTTTGCCATGGTGGGGTTAGAACCCAAGGTCCTGGACATCAAATGCTCTACCACTGGGTCATACCCCAGCCCTAATCTGATTTTTCTCTTTCAAAAAAAATCACAAAATTCATCTTTTATTTATACTTTTGGATAGTTCCAGCAATTTAAAATTTCCTCATTTGGTATCCCTTCAAAGAAAATACTAATTAAAACTATCTCCCAAGTTATTCATCATCTGTGTAGGGTTTGCATTAGGGAAGAAAACTGATAATATCTTACGAGTAGTGATCTGATGATGACCTGGTTGTGCTCAAGTTTTTCTAGAATTTTACACAGTCTTGAAAAGATGGTAACCTTTCTAAAAGCAACCTTTCAGATGGCCAGTGAAGGAGGTTGTATTGACTGTTCTTAAAATTCCATCTGCCTTTGATGACAAGACAGCCTTCCCTGACAAGGAAAATATGTGGTTTCACCTCTTGAAGTCCATGGCATTGTCAGTGTCTTTAGGCCTGAGAGCAAAGTGACCCTGGACTTCTGGGAGGAGACTGGGCTACATCCACCCTATTGTGCATATTTTATCTACAAACCTCCTTTAACCACATTAGCCTAATATGTCTGAAAATTACTAACCTAGAGAAAAGATACCAGCCAGTATATACAATATGGCACCTCTAATAATCCTGTCACCTTCCTTATGACATTTATTTTGATTACCTCTGTTTTGAGGAAAGTTAATCTTTGTATTTATAATTCTTTAATGTTTGCCTTCCTTTTGTGGTGAAAGGGAAACCTAGGATTTGACAAAAAAGCTCAAACATCTCTGTGTTACATGAATACTACTAGGCACTATTTTTTTTTTTAGTATTGAAATGCCAGATTAAAGTCACTAACATTTGTAAACAGCAGATGAGGATTTTATTTAATTACCTTAGCTAATAATTTGTATTTTGTTAGAATATATGAAATAAAAAAGCTGAAGTAACAAATATTCATTTCCACTTCACCATAGAATATCTTTTTCACCTCCAAGAATATAACATGGATCTCACAATCTTCTTGCAGATTGGCACACAGTTCCATCTTTCCTCCTGGCATTTGTTGTCAAATGCCTGGTAGAAGGAATGGATGGTCCTCCGTGGCACCATATGGCCATAATAAGCCCAAATAATTACTTTACTATGTATCCTGGGAAATTAGGAGAGGGAAAAAGCTTTACCACACAAAGGCTAGTAAAATTAAGGAATTCCAATACTCCAGAATTACCTAAAGTAAAGAGTTTGTTTTTTTTTCTGAGCCCAACTCATGCATAGTTTCATTTGCTGAAAGCGGATAGCTGTGTAATCCTGGAAAAGATGCTTAACTTCTCTGAGTCTATATTGTCTTGTACAAGATTGGCATAGTAATGATTTGCTGTAAAGAATTCTCCCAAGAATCTAAATGATTAGGATTCTTCACAAAGGCTGGGTCAGAGTAGACATAAAATGAAGCTTGGTTTCCTTTATTTAGGCTCTGTACATCTATTTTCTGCCTAACACCCTTGAAGAAAAATGTGTTGATTCTATCTATAGTCCTTATAGCTTTTTAGATTTTTTAGTTTAGATGCTTGCATAATTTTATGCTGGAATGATAAAGTTCTCTCCATTTGATTTATGAAGGTCACTTGTGAAACAATCAACAAAACTTACAATACTGAACTATGATGTTCTCAAAAAGTTCCTGCTTCCCAAAAGAAAATTCCACAAAATCAACCAAGTATACTCAAGTATACCTCCAGATCCTAAGCCACCAAAAAGTATCTAATTGTACTACTAAGAAAATCTGCCAGGTGCTTAATTATCCTCTTTTATATTAGGACCAGATACACATCTGGTATTGTCTGTTCCTGTTCCCAAATCATATAAGCTAATAGACTTATTTTTTAAATATGTCCAAATATAACAGAAAGACAAAAGGATATAATTTTGTATGATGGTTTGGCAATGACAAAAATAAAATTTGTCAAATAACATTTCACTGAAAAAGCACTATTAAGCATCTATCAAGCATATTTTATCTTTCTGTTTTCTCTTTGCATTCCATTTACCCATCTACTCAGGAATATAGTAATGAAAAAAGAAATCACTGAACAGTATGAATTCTTTATTGGAATCAATTTATCAACATAAGATCAAGGGTTAGGAAATGAGAATGTATCCCAAACTCTCTTTGGACTTGTATAGAGGAAATAAACTTCTGTCGATTCTGATCAAAACTATATGGGCTAAGTGCCCAGAAGAGGGCCACACTCCTGGAGACATAGCTATGCAGAGGCCAGGATACAGCGTAAGTCTGGGGCCAGCAAGAGTTGGAGTCCATGAAATACAGCAACAGGTGCTAGGTCAGTTTTATCCAAGTAGGCAATCAGTATTTGGGATGTCCTGCCAATAGTAGCATGCCAAGTTCCAGCAGGTGACTTAGGATCTGGCAAGAGGCTCTCTACGGAGTCTAAGCAAGGAGCAGGTAGGTGAACTGCTGTTCATTTTATACTTCCAATTCTTCTCAACCAGGCAGGTTATGAAATTGGAGATTAAAATGAAGAGAGTAAAACAGCCACTTTGGGATCCAGTATTTTGTAAATGAACACATATGAAGAGCTTAATCAAAATTTGAGACTAGATCACAAAGTTAAACTAGGTGGCAGGAAGTCTGATTTTAGGACTGATCATCCAAACTATTCTAGAATCCCTTAAATTCCCTCTCACCAGGGTGGTATCCTGAGGCCAGAATCTAAGTCTAAAAAGAATATACCTACAGTTGGAGCTGTGAAGATTTAAGTGGCAATAAGACTTAAGTGAGTTGAGCCTCAGTTCTTAGTTGGAAGCACTGCTACTCAAAGCCTGGTCTGGCAAGCAGCAGACTGGGCATCATCTGGAAGATTGTTGGAAATGCAGAATTTCAGACAGCACCCCAGACCTCCTCAAACACGCTGTGCATTTTAATAAGGTCCTCCGGTGATTTCCATGCACATCAAAGTTTGAGACACACTGCCATGAGGGGTAATCTATTGTCTGAAGTGGTAGAAATCCTACCATGATGGTACTTAAATTCTATACACTGTGAGATTTTGCTCCTCCAGGGAGTTTAGAGACAATTGGCATATGGAGAAGATTACCATAGAAAGGACTAGGGCCTAAACATCACTAATTCACAAACACAAGTCGAAGATATATATAAAAAAGAAACTTCTATATTTAGGTAAATTCATAGAAAGAGAAGGGAAATTAAACTTCCCTCTGAATCCAATGTTTTATACATGTATTATGCTGTTTATCCATTTAGGCAATGAAGTTTTCATTAGCAAGGAAAACACTTTTCGGAAAAAAAGGTCTAATTCTTTTTAACAGCTATTTCTCAAGGCAAAAATATTTCCAGTGAGATTAATATATATATATATATATATATATATATATATATATATATGTGTGTGTGTGTGTGTGTGTGTATACACACATTGGTACATGTGTATATGTTTAAGTCTCTTAGGTTGAATATTTTGCATTTGTCAAGAGTATATAAGGTACAAGCTTGCTTTATGTTTTTTCATGGAAACACTGCTTCCTCATCCTTCATCAAATGGGAATTTTGAGTACTGTTCATTTATCCTTAAGTACTTCCAACTCAGAAAGCAAGTGGGAGTGGGACAAAAGTTCATTGCCAATGGTGGGCTCTTATGCATTGATATTAAATCCATTTAATGTACAATATTTCTGGATGCTCCCAATAAGTGTCTGATTTATCCAATCACGTTTTATTCCAACTAGAAGTATCTTACTCTTTACAGACTGATGATTGTTCTCAAGATAAAACTTCTGAAAGGATGAAGAGCTAATATGACTTGGAAATATGAGCATCTACTTTAAATGATGGAATTCAAGTCAATTATTTTGGGATCTATTTCATTATTTGCATTTGAAAAGATGTTTCAGTATAGTGTGTAAAGTATAAGTAATAGTTGAAACATTACCATCAATTGTATAGCAAAACATACTACTAGTAAATACAGCTAAGTAGTTTGGAATTTTAGGGTCCAGTTGCTTATTTTCTTAGAATTTGTTAGAAATTATTCACTTCCTGATTATCAGTCATCATCTGGACCTCTTCCAAGAAGGCAAAATCTAGAATATTTATAGTGCATTTAAGAGCAGAGTTATCAAATTGTGAGATGCTTAATTTTTCAAAAAAAGGAGGATTTTTTTCAAATAATAACTTACATTAAAAAATTAAAACTTTTTTATAAAATAAAGGGAAAATGGATTAATAGATGGACAACATGCAGCAGATACCTAGCTATAAATGTGATCTCTGGACATGCATGTGTCTATGATTCCTTCAGTAACCTACAGGGAAACAAGCAGTTAAATATATGAATAACTGAAATGACAGCAATGAACCATACAGAGATTTTTTCTTTTTTTGTACAAGAGACTGAACTCAGGGGCATTGAGCCATGTCCGAAGCCTTTTATTTTATTTTATTCTATTTTGAGACAGGGTCTCACTAAGTTGCTCAGAGCTCAACCAAACTGCTGAGGCTGGCTTTGAACTTGGGATCCTCTTGCCTCAGCCTCCTGTGCTGCTGGGATAACAGGCATGCACCACTATGCCCAGCTCATATAGAGAGATTTTTTTCAATTTGTTTTGATTAGTTACACATGATAGTAGAATACACTTATGCACTTTGGCATATCATACACAGATGGGATATAATTTCTCCTTGTTCTCAGTGTCCATGTTGCAGAATCATATTGGTCATGTAGTCACATATATACATAAAGTAATAATGTCTGTTTCATTCTACTATCTTTCCTATCCCCACATCCCCTCTCCCCTCCCATCACTTTCCTCTATCTAATTTAAGGTAGTGCTATTCTTCTCTACTGCTCCCTGCCTTATTGTAAATTAGAATTCATATATTAGAGAAAACATTCGGCCTTTGGTTTTTTGGGATTGGCTTATTTTGCTTAGCATGATATTTTCCAACTCCATCCATTTACTGGTGAATGCCATAATTTCACTCTTTTTTAAAGCTGAGTAATATTCCACTGAGTATACATACCACATTTTCTTTATCCATTCATCTATTAAGGGACACCTAGGTTGGTTTCATAGTTTATCTATTATGAATTGAGTTGCTATAAACATTGATGTAGCTGCATTTCTGTAATATGTTTAATTTAAGTCCTTTGGGTATAAACTGAAGAGTGGGATAGCTACGTTACCTTTCTGTTCAAAATACTAGAAAAACTAGGGATAGTAGGAATATACCTTAACATTATAAAAGTTATATACACTAAACCCAGAGCCAGCATCATTCTAAAGGGAGAAAAATTGAAATCATTCCCTCTAAAGACTGGAACAAGACAAAGATGTCCTCTTTCACTACTTCTATTCAACATGATCCTGAAAACTCTAGCCAGACCAATTAGATAAAAGAAAGAAATTTAAAGGATATGAATAGGTAAAGAAGAACTCAAACTATCACTATTTGCTGATGACATGATTCTATATCTGGAAGATCCAAGACATTCCACCAGAAAACTTTTAGAACTAATAAATGAATTCAGCAAAGTTGTAGAATATAAAATCAACACCCATAAATCAAACACATTCCTATACATCAAGGATGAATCCACTGAAAGAGAAATTAGGAAAACTACCCTGTTCATAACAGCCTCAAAAAGAAACACACACACACACACACACACACACACACAATCCTGGGAATAAATCTAACAAAAGAGGTGAAAGACCTCTACAATAAAAACTACAGAACACTAAAGAAAGAAATTGAAGAAAACCTCAGAAGACAGAAAGATCTCCCATGCTCCTTGATAGGCAGAATTAATATTGTCAAAATGGCCACACTACCAAAAGCATTATACAGATTTAATGCAATTCCTATTAAAATCCCAGTGACATTCTTCATAGAAATAGAAAAAGCAATCATGAAATTTATTTGGAAAAATAAGAGACCCAGAATAGCTAAAGCAATCCTTAGCAAGAAAATTGAAGCAGGAGGCTTCACTATACCAGAACTTAAACTATACTACAGAGCTATAGTAACAAAAAAGGCATTGTATTGGCACCAATATAGACTTGTAGACCAATGGTACAGAGTAGAGGACACAGAGACAAACCCACATACATATGGTTATATCATACTAGACAAAGGTGCCAAAAGACACCTAATCAACAAATGGTGTTGGCAAAACTGGAAATTCATATGTAGCAAAATGAAATTAAACCTCTACATCTCACCCTGCACAAAAATTAACTCAATATGGATCAAAGACTTGGGCACTAGAACAGAGACCCTGTGCCTAATAGAAGAAAAAATAGGCCTAAATCTTCACCATGTTGGCCTAGGACTGGACTCCCTTAACCAGACTCCTAAAGCACAAGAAGTAAAATTAAGAATCAATAAATGAGATAGATTCAAATTAAAAAGCTTCTTCTCAGCAAAGGAAACAATTAATAAAGTGAGGAGAGAGACCCTACAGACTGGGAGAAAAATCTTTACTACATGCATCTCTGATAAAGCATTAATCTCTAGGATATATAAAGAACTCAAAAAATTTAACACCAAAAAAAAAAAAACACAAATAACCCAATCAATAAATGGGCTAAGGAACTGAACAGACACTTCACAGAAGAAGAAATACAATCTAGCAACGAATATATGAAAAAGGGTTCAACATCTCTAGCAATTAGAGAATTGCAAATCAAAACTACACTAAAATTTCATCTCACTCCAGTCAGAATGGCAATCATCAAGAACACAGGCAACAATAAGTGTTGGCGAGGACATGGGGGAAAAGGCACACTCATATATTGCTGATGGGACTGCAAATTGGTGCAACCACTATGGAAAACAGTATGGAGATTCCTCATATAGGAATATTTTAAAACATTAAAACCATATGTGGTGGTGGTTTAAAAAGATCATATTGCCTAATGAAGTTTCAGTCAACTTAATTTGTGTAATTATACTCTGTGATGTCCACACAATGATAACTAATGATGAATTTCTCAGAATGCATCCCTGTCATTGACACATGACTATATATAAAAGATATTCAAAGGATTGCTAGACCTTGATTGAAAATAATGACTATTTTAAGACACTTGGCAAGCTACCATTTATGAGAACATAGTGCATTTTTATCATCTAATATTTATTTTAAATTTGGATAAGTTAATTGTAAAAAAATTAATCAATCAATTATAGCTGATATCAGCTATCCAAGAGAATTTGACTTCCAAAACAGTTTCTCATATAGGCATCTTATAAAATATGTGCAAAATAACAGTAAACCATTTCAGAAAACATATCTTCCACAATGTAATTAAAAGGGCAAATTTAACAGTATAGATTGTTTACTATAAAAGTACTATCTAAAATAGCAACATCTCGACTAATGCTTAAAGAGCCTTAGTGTAAAATGAAAGCAAACATTACAGTTGCTGCACATTTTGTGCTAGCAATTTATATATATATTTCTTCTTTTATTACTCTACTATAATTTTAATAATGCAATGTTTACAATTGTTAGAGTCATGTAGCATATAAATAAAGGAACCAAGCCAAAGCTGTCAAGAATAAGTTTATTATCTCTAAACACAAGATACAAAAGATAAGACATTTCCAATGTTGAATGATTAAGCAGCTCATTGACACCACCATGAGCCAGGTCTCTCTCACCTTCCTGAGCTTTGATCTCCAATTGTTCTGATTTGTCCACTCTTCATGGGTTCATTCATTATCCCAGGATAGCTGCTGCAGTTCTAAGAAATGTATCTTTACTCAGATACAGAGTTACCAAAAAGATAATATCTCCTAATATATCTTCTTTCATCAAGAAATAAAGTGTTTTCTAGAAGTTTCCTATTGATATTCTCTAAAAGCCCATTGGTCAGAATTGTGTCACAGGCATTCTTTAACCAATCTCTAGCAACAAGAATGGAATTGTCCTGATTGGCATAAACTAAGACTGTCTTAACCCTGGGGTGAAAGGAGAGTTTTGTCCCTTTATATAGAACAAAGTGCTGAGGCTCAGTTAACAAGGTTGAATGGAGACCCAATGTTGCATGGAGAACAAGGTATGTCCACCAATTTAATCCTAGAACCATTTAATGTATAAGAGGACTAAAAGTCACAAAGTTTAAGTAGATGTTTACACAGCTAAAGTATAGTAGGTGATAAATTTAGGTACTTTGTCACCCTCCAAAATCCACTTCTTTGTAGTATTGACCACTTTAAAAATTATTTCCTTTTCCAAAACTGTGAAGCTATGAAGGAAAGAATATCAATATGCAGTAAAGTGAATTGTCTTGTGGAACAATATTGCAACCTATACTACAAAAAATAAAAACAAAACAAAAAAATCATCTCCATTTTGTACTTTGAATGCTATCCATGTGAATGATCATTCTACAGGATTAATGGAAGTGATTCCAAGACAGAGGTGAAGGAACACTGAGGAGGTGAAGCTAGAGATGATACTTTTTTTTGGGGGGGGGGACCAAATACTTCAGACCCCTTAGGAAGGACATCTGCACAAACTATTTCATATTTCCTGAGACCAGGCTCCTCTAGAAAGAATCACAACCTAATTATGTCTAAATTAACAGATGCAACAGGTGCAAGGAGAAGGTGAGTAGAAAAGGAAAGTAAATATTTAGATTCTTATGTTAGAGTCAGAAACATTGTGAACTCTGAGTAAAAGCCGAGCAGGGTGGGGACACAGAAGGGTAGCTTAGTGAAGGATGGTGATGCCAACCTGAGATCAGAGACCCCCCACTTCCCCCCTGGTGACCTCCTGGCACTGTGTCATAGTGTGCACCACCACTGGGCTCCAACGGGACAAGTTATACTCTCCACAATATATTTTTGAATAAATGATTGAATTCTAAATTTGGGAGGAAGGCCTAAAATGTTCACCTGGATATCCTACATACTTTGACTATTCAAGAATGCATCATTTATTTTGAGAGACTTTTCTAGAAAGTTGGCTTTCTTTTGTGAGGCTCAATGAAAGACATTACGATTTTTTTGGTAAAACAATATAGTTTAAGGCAAGCAAATGTGCTTTATCTTAGACAAAAATATTGGATTTAACCATCCAAGTGAATAACACAAAACTTTCTTTAAATTTAAAGAAACAAATAATCTACATAAGCTTTCTGAATTTCTAACATGAATATAATGAAATCATAAAGCAATATTCACATTCTCCACAACTCTCAATACAAATTTTTTATAGACAAAATGGCTGCACATTCCTGTTTTAATGTGTTCTTCTAGTAATAGGAATATATTAAAGCAAATCTCAAAATGCTCCTTTTTGTTTTCCAGATCAGTTCACCAAAGCACAATAAAATAATTTAAAAGATCTTACTGGATAGTGGTAAACTTATAGAAATCCCTAATTTGCAAAAAATAAAAAATAAAAATATTTGAGCTTTTTCACATATAATCAGCAAGTACAACATTTGCTGTGGTTCGTTCTGTTTGGCTGTAACTCACAATGTTTTAAATTCAAAAGGTTTCTGCTAGGATTGGATTATGATTATTATGCAGGAGCATATCCCAGTATAAACAGCTTGCTTGGCATTTACATATTGTTCCCACATGCTTCCATATCTGACTTCTCAGTAAGTCAGAAGCACATATTTTATTGTTATGGAAATAACACAGTTTTTTATTTACTATAGAATCTTGGATCTTTACAAACAGAATAATCCAGCACCACTGAGTGTATGTAGCCAATACCTGAATTCATAATAATGTTATAGATTGACAAAGCATGTAAATATTTCAATCTAAAATCTGCATTCTTAAATGCATGATTATCAAAGATTTTACACAATGCATTCAGAATTTCCAGCCTAACTAATTGCATTTATAGCAATGAGAGTCAACTAGTTGAATCAAAACTTGAGGTCTTAAGCAGCTTTTGTTTGACATAGAAACAGGGAGGCTCCCTCCTAGGGCCATATAAGCAGAACAAATCTGCCATATCTGCAGTAGTCATTTAAATTAATCCTCTTTTCTGATACTAGAAATAAGTCCACTATTTCCTATAAGGAATATAATACCAAAATTTCTTGAAAAAGCAAACATTAACGTCCTTAGAAATGAAAGTAACTCATATATTTGAGTTCTTAGAATTCATGCCATTTTGCTGTTCTAATAGAAAGTGTCCAACTGTCACATGGAAAACTGCCACAGGTACCTGAATAGCCAGTGGATGAGGGTCACTTCGAATTTTACTTGTCTCCATTTTGTTCATTCATTTTCCTAAAACAGGGATAATTTGCTAAGTGCTAATAACAATAATTTGCTAAATGATCACTGGCAACAACTCAAACTCGATAAAAATAGGTCATTCACAGAACATTTTGGCTAAAACGATTCAAAACACCAAATTTAAGCTTTTTATTTAGACATGAATTTTTACAACAATTCTAAACTTTTTCACTTTTGATTTATCTGTAGGGACAAAAAGAAAGACCCCTTTTCTTAAGATCATCAAAAAACGTATAGTCTTAAAAAATCTGCTACTGAAAAAGAATAGCCTCAAAGTCACAAGAGGAAAGGGCAGGCACGGTTTATCAGAAGAATATGCATCATATACGGAATACCTTCCTTGTTAGTTGTTGGCTGTTTTGTGTGCAAGCGCATCTTCAAAATCAGATGCAAAATCAGATGCTCCATTCCTCTACTGTGGTAAAGCTGGTGCCATAAAGTCATGGCAAAGGACTGCAAACAACTTTGTTATTGTAATGAACCTTTCTTTTTCTTTTTTTTTTTTTCTAAACAATAGGTCAAGCAGGTGGCATGTGGCTATGGCTGGGTCTATCTCCATCTCCAGGGTGCCAAGATGTTCCTCAGAGTTCTGTGGGAGGAATTTGTTGGTGGGATTTGGATTGTAAAGGCAGGAGCATCTGCTGCCTTCCTGGTCTCATTACCATCCACACAATTAACTCCTGCGGCTCTGGCTCAGCAGCCAGAACCAAGGAGTCAATTTTCCTGGTCTTTGACAATGCTCATTACCATTCATCGGAACTTAGAGTTCTCAGGCTTTCAGCTCAGTGGAAACTTCTCTCTGGGAAAAGAGAGCACATACAAGAAATCACTAGGAGTGAAGAATGAAGAAGCAAATAGAGGCTCCAACCAACCCCTGAAAGCAATGGAGGTTCTGGAATGTGGGGCTGCATTTCACTTTATAAAAACATGCACATCTTCCAAGATTGCATCTTCAAAGGCCTGTGCTGAGTCTTCTAACATTTTCATTTAACAACTGTAGCTATTTCTACTCTTTTTACTGATTACAGGTCTGATTTTGCTTCCTATAGAAGATTTGGCCAAGACCAAAACTGTCTGCAAACAAAGCTTTGAGTAATTTTCAGTGGAAATTAAACAGAATGTGTTGCTATGCAAAGAGGGAAAGATTCACAAAAGATATGACAAATTCAGATATCTATATTTTTAAAGCCACAGTCGTCGGATTAACCAGTGTTAAATTACACAAATATAAGAAGTGCTACCTGAAAATTAAGGTGGTACAGTCTGTCTCTTTAACTATTTTGTCTTGTGATAAATATTCATAAACCTCAGTTATTAACAAGTTTATGTTAGCCAGGAATGAGGTGATAATACATTATTTTTTCCCCAGGGCTTAAATAGCAGATGTCTGTCATTTATTGACATGTAGACTACAAAGCGGTTAAAAGGAAACCTGCTTTCTTGTTATAGAATAGTGATGTAAAGGCTGTACCTTTTCTTAAAGATAAAACTTAATTTTGAAAAAGAAACATTTAAAACAATCTGCTCAAATGGAATAAGGCTTCTTTGTTTGAAACAACAAAAGAACGATTAGGCTGTTAAGAGCTGAAGAGGCCCTACACCATGAAAGCTATGAAGCTTTATTGTGTCCTTTTATGAAAAAATTAGGTCCTGACAGAAAAGTTGACAGACCTGTAGGCAAAGAGTAAAATTCTACTCCAATCACTACAATTAGGAAAAAAAAATGATAATATTTGTGATACCACAACAGAAACTCTGGCATTCATTGAGCTTCATATTATTGATTCTAATTATGCTGCTTTTCCTTTGAATTCCAAAAGTCAAACAATTTCATTTATGTGTGTGCAAGTGTGCATATTTTAAATTTGGCATCAGGAATAAACAAACTGTGTAAGAAGTATGTAGCTTGTTTTAATTTTAAATTTTATATATCATTTTGTACTGCCCTTCAAAATGCAAATTCCCTCCAATAAAATTCAAGAGAAAATAAAGTAAATGTCTGGAGTGAGATATAACATACTCACCAGCATGTGGGTGGAGAAAGAAATCTTTATTTCAGACGTTCTAATGCTTATAATTTGTTATAATTCTTATGTGAAGAATAACTAATGGATAGTTGAGTCTGCAGAAAGTGTATTGCCCCAGGCTGCTTAGACCAAAAATATGGCAGTATCTGAGTTCTTTATATTTTTGTCCTGACTTAAGTGATAGCACTCCATTAAGAAACTCTGCATACCTAAATGTTCTTGACAGGTTAGGATAAAATATTTAAATTATTTCTGTTATGCTAGGGGTCTAGTACAAACATCTCTGGTTAATTATATGACTCATGACAAAACTATAAAACTCAAATTTTGATTGTTCCTTTTTTCTGCAGAAGTGTGTTTGCAGATAGTGCTAAAATTTGCATCCCATAGGAATAAAAATTTTATTATAATTTGTTTCTAGAATTCTGGTATCCAATCTTTGCATTTCTCTTTTTTACCATCTCAGATCACTTGAACTACCCCAACCCCTTTCCATCAGAGCTTGGAACCTCTGCCCCAGCTCATCTGGAGCCAGTCCTGTCCTGAGTCAGGAGATACAGGAAAGCTGGTGTTCAGCAGTAACTGATGCTCACATTGAGTGTGGACACTAAGCCTGTTCCCTACCTCTTTCTCCTTTTCTGTTCCATCTGATAAATGACCTTCACACATTCTTTGGTTTCACTAACTTTATTGCCCCACCATTCCAACTCCAAGTTACTTAATCCTCCTCTAAATTCTTTTGGCTCTTGCCTCTCCACCAGCTGGTGAAATACTATGATGCTGACTCTCTTTTGGGGATCTCCACTGGAGTCCTCATTCTTTGAGCTACCTCTGTGCACGTGTGTGTATACACACACACACACACACACAACACACACCTGGAGAGTACTCATGATCTCCTGTGGTGTTGCCAAGCACTCACTGAGTGAGGGTATGCGGCTTGCTGCCAACCCTGCTCATGTTCTGCTCTCTGCACTTGATTATCTTTCAATGCCCCTAGGTGTATTTCCTCTCATTTGCTCGGCTCCGAAACAGGGTTTGTTCTAGTCTTTCCCCTCATGGACTTGCACCATCATGGTGGTTAGCCAAGCCTTGCTTATCATGCTTGCTTATGCTTACAATAAACTTTTAGTAATACTTCTGCTTGTTCATGCGTCACATTGAATGTGAGCATCATAGAAACTGGAACACATGCCTATGACTTAACTTCCATTTCAAATGGTGTAGAATTCTATAATATGGGATATTGTGGAAAATGATGAAACACAAACAGATAGGTTATTAATATAAGTAGATCTCCAAAAATAACAGATTGTGTTTTATCTTTATGAATCTTGTTACTGATATTGTCTCAGGTATCATTGTTTTTTTTTTAGTTGTAGTGTACCTAAACCAAAACAAACCTATATTAATTAATAGGACAGATATTTTGACTAGAACTACTTCAATACTTGGTTTAAGCATTTTTATGCTAAAAGAAATAAGAATTGATCATAACTCATAGCACATATATGTTATATTTTCTCTAAAGAATGCAGCTTGCATGAGTACAATTCATATATATGTGTATGCATACTTTCATTATTTAGTTTTATATGTATATGTATATATATAGTCATATGTCAAAATCACTTTTTAGAGGAATGTAATGATACACAACCACATGCAAAAATAGAATTAAAATAATAGAATGCACTTTCTCTCCAGAGTTGTGACAACATCCAAATGTTTACTAAACATTTACTAAAATGTTTTCTAAAAAGCATATGCTCCCAGGCACATGAGTTAAGTCCCTGAGCTGATACAATGTATAATGGAACAGCTGGTATCACCTCCTACACTTAAGGAATATACAAATTATAATATTTCCATGATGAGAATGAAAATTAACCTGAGTCTTTAAACTTTAACATACATAAAAATATAATCAGTAATTACCTTATTCCTCCTTGTGTGTTAAAAAAATTGATTTTCCTCATAATAAGATTTTACCATTTACTCAAAAGGAAAGAATATCTGCATAAGTCAGTAGCAGAATCGACATGCTGAATTTAGCTTTTAGATGGAATATCTACATTATACTCATGTTACTAATCAATGTTAAAATGCCACATTCACATTTTGCCTTGAGTGCCCTTTTAAAACCATCTTGTTATTAAGATATTATTTGACTGTTTTGCCCTTACGAACGTCACCTTAAATCATGGAATATGGCTGTTAAGCAAATGCAAAATATGTCAACCATGCATCACACAGCATATGGGCAATTTCTATTAAAGAAGTTGGTATGTAGATAAAAGTCAAACTCTATAGAATGAGAGTATTAGAATCTAAATGGATTTGGAAGTTAACTATTATGAACGCTACACTCATCAAAATCTGAATATCATTCCTGGTGATTTTTATTCTGTAACTTGCATAGGTAGTTTAAATATCATCACTTAACTCTTTCTTCATTACAGTTTAGTCAAAATAGAGTTATAGTTTATTTTTTTAAAATATTATTTTATCTCAGTTATTTTGTTTATAAATGGTAGATTGGTTATTGAGGTTTGTAATGAATGATTGCGTTATAGAACTGATGACATTTGATTATTCTGCTCAGGGTCATCATGGTCTCCTTACATTATCAGTGGCTTATTCTTTTTTTTTTAGTTGTTAATATAACTTTAATTTTATTTATTTCTATGTGGTGCTGAGAATCGAACCCAGTGCCTCACACCTGATGGGCCAGTGCTCCACCACTGAGCTACAACCCCAGCCCCAGCAGTGGCTTATTCTTAAGAATTCAGAAATGTAGATGTAGGATACTCAAGAGATAAATGCCCCTGCCTGGTGGTTTGTCCCCTTGGTTTCACCTAGAATCACCAAAGGGGCTTTACAAAACACTGATGCCTGCCCCCCCCCCCCCCC
>NW_026000037.1:13327228-13406609 GCF_001458135.2 Marmota marmota marmota
CCCCCCCCCCCCCCAGGGTATCTGGTTTCATTGTCTGTTTTGCCTGGACATTTCAAAAACTTCCCCCAGGGGACTATAATCTTACAAACAGGGGAATTTCTCAAAACAAGCAACTTGCCTATGAAAGACATGTTTGTAGTAGTCATAAAATATGAAAACGAGTAAACTAAACTCTAATTTGATAGAAGGATTGTTATTTGTTTCTTTTCCACATTGGAATATAACAGTGGAGAGGTACATAGAGGAAATGGTCATGATGATAAAAATATAAGGGGAAGGGATATAAGAATCTTATGAATTACAGAAGTCAGCATGCACATGGGTAATTGAGGAGGACAGGAATAGGGTGGATAAAAGCTGAGCTGTCAATCTTTTTCTTTATCTTCATGGAATGCACATAAGAGTAGAAATGATAGTACACAGAGAGGAAAAAACGACAAACATCCATATTAAACAATAGTTATTGGCTGGTCTGTTAAGGAAAAAAAAAAGAAACAAATCTGCCTTTGGCAATTCTCTAGAAACGAGTTGTTTCTTGATGAAGGACAAGTTAGGACTCAGTTGTGTATATGATATTCCAGATTTCCATGCAACCATGCTAACAGCATACAAATCACATCCTTGATTCCTGCTTAAAAGTCACCTTCGCTCTCCCTGAAAAATGAACTGTCAATTCAGAGGCGATTGCAAAGAGAAATGGTGATAGATGAATTCCAATACAAATGTTACACTTTAAATAACTTGAAATGTTGTGAGAGGGGATGCCAAGGACTGTGCGAGGCAAGCTGGGAAGATGGCCCTGGGAAAGCATGTATTTAGGCTCAGTTAGTGGTTCTCTGAAAGAAATGGGCTGGGTCACCCCTGTAAGGGAAATGGAACATTTAGGGCCACAGGGATGGCAGATGGTAGAGTTTTAAAGAGTTAAAGACTTTTCCTTTTCCCATCACTATGAGGGAGTGCCTGGAAGACTATTTAGTACTTTCACTGTGTGCCAAGTGAGTTGAGCAATGTGGAATTGATACCTTACTCTCAATAGCTCAAGTACTGAAATTATTAAACATTAATTTTTCTCTTAAATCATATATTACAGATGACAATTGACAAACAAAATTTCAAAGGGCACTGTTAAAAAAAAAGTAGATGAATGCTGTGAAGGCAAGGTATGCCATCAGAGGACGAGATCAGGCTGGTGGGAAGATTTCTGATGGACATTGTGCTCAGATTGCTCCAATGTATCAGTCTGTGATATTTAACTTTCAGTCAAATGAAAGGTGAAGTAATGTTACTCTCTTCCTGCCCTGATTTCTTTCTCCAATTTACATTTACAATTATTTGACTAGATCAATCAATCGGTCAAAAATTAAATTTTTTTTTAGTACTTCATTTCCTGATCAATAGGCAGGTCTTTTTTCTTTGTTAAAAGGAATGACTTATCTACCTGGTAAAATAGGTAAAATATTAAAAATTATTATAATTATTATAAAAATCAAGTAATTGAATGACAATAGCATAAAATGAATTATTGGACAAAGCTATCCATTATAGCAGTACATGTAATCTCAAGATATAAAATAAATCTATAATTAAACAACTCAAGTACTTATCAACACTGGACTTTTCAAATAAGTTGTGTTAAAAAAATCCATCTAAAATGGGACTATGCAGTTAGAATGAGAAGCATTCTGTGAAGTTGTTGTCAAATCTTGGGGCTATCATATAGAATAAGGTGCAGATTATCTAGGAAAGGTTGGATATCATAATGCATGTTGGATATACTTATTTAAATTAGAAAATATTGGAAGTATAGTCCACAATTTTTTTAATAGTTTATCAATGGAGAAATGAGAATAAGGTAAAAGTGAGAATATAAGCTAAATTTCTTTGCCTATGTTCTACTTGTCGATTGGGTTTTGAAATTCGTGAAAGTATGCTATGTGATCATAAAACAAAGGTAAATTTTAAAAATATCTTAAAATAAATGTAGCTTGAAATAAATGATCATAGATGTTCTAATTGTGATCTCTTAATATTATTTCCATTGAAAGAATCCAGAGCTTATTGTGAAAATAGTTTCTTCTGGTCTGAGACAGGAAATGTATAAGATCACCCTTGATCAATTTGTAATAACAAAAATCAAAAACATCAACAAAACCTTTAAAAATAATGTCTTAATGATTCTGGGTCACACCTAAATAAACTCCCACTGGCCAAAGATGGATTCAGTTGAGCATCATGAAGGATCATAACTATTATGTGTTAAAACACATAAGACAAGTATAAATCCATGAATTCACAATGAAAATTTTAAAAAAACACAAAAATTTTATTGATCACCTTTTAAAGATGAAAGAGAACCACATATCTTGTAAATAAAGAGAAAGAATTAAGAACCATCCCCCCTTTTCTAAACAACTTATACTTCTGATTAACCAAAGAGTCAATATGAGAACATTCCTTCTTTAGAGCTATTCTATCTAATAAAAGTTAATGTTAAATGGAGAATAAGATCATTTTTAAATTTGTATTGAAATAAGGGATCTAGGCAATGATCATCAGTGACTGACAATATCACAAAAAGACCCCCAGAAAAATCGTATACCTCCTGATGGAAATACACCCACTCTTTAAGAAGCAAACTCACCAGAAACATTTAAAGGGAATCTGCTCAATCTTCTGGAGCTATTTTCCAAATTACAAGAAATACCGTGTAAGAAAATCATGCTAAAGACACTACTGTGATACAATCAGCAAAACTCAGAATGTGGGAAATTCTGCAGGAGTAATAACCCAGATCATCAATAAAAAATTACAGAAATATTACAGAGCTGTGTGGCAAGCTCTACACTAAAAAGATTTCAATTCCTCATAAAATATGGTCTTTATTCCCATCCATGTTTCAAGCAAAGTAAACTTAAAGCAATTAGGAAATTGTTATAATATTATGAAGTTTTTTTTTTTCAAGATATGAGAATGGCATTATGGTAAGTTTGATTAAACAGTCCTCATGAAAAAAAAAAATCATTATGTGAAGAAGCATAATTTTAACCCTTGGGTTTTCCGAGAGGTACCTTAGAAGATACTTGCTAAAGAAATAGTCAAGAGTGTGGTAACAGTTTTATATTTAAAAAAAATTTACATTCACAATTAATAACCAAAAATCACTCACTTAATTCACTTGCCACTTAAGCCTATAGATTATTGCTGTTGTTTTAATCAATAAGTCAATATGGCAATATCTAGTGCCAGTAATTCAGAGACTGTTCCAAGCAATGTAGCTTTCTGGCAACTATCCTTCCTGACTCTGACTTACAACCTGAAAGTACTGGGAATTTTTAATCTCTTATTGATTTATAGTCTAACTAGTCATTTCCGGCTGTTCCTGGTGCCCGTGTTTGTGTTTGGTCAGACAGCAATACCGATGCCTGAGAATGTGGAATCAATCAGTGGGAAATAGATCCCAGAGTAACTGGAATATACGAGGGTGAAATGGTAAAGGAAAGTTGATGCATATTCATTACCAATCCAGCTCCTTCTCTGAGGTTTCCATTTAATCACGCAAGGTCATGACTATAAGACATCCTTTGTTATTATTTTCCAATATTTACATCTTATAACTATCTATAAGAAGATGTTTATATAAGTGTGTGTGCCCTTAAGTTTGTGTAAGTGTATGTGTGTGTATCAATGAGTGACAGAAGGAGAGAACAGAGGGAGGAAGCTCAGTGTGAACCGCATAGACACTCTGGAGTTAAGATTTCCTTGGGTTTGATTTCCCTTCTGCATTGGCAGTGGCCAGTCTCACATCCCAACTGAAGCACTGAGCCTCACCGAGTCTCAATGATCTTCTTTAAAATGGGTTTCTAAAAATTCTAACCCCATAGACTTATTATTTTAAGTGAGATCATGAAGCTGTAGAATTTATCACAGTTCTTGGCACCTAGTCATCTTCTTAGTGACACTACTAGTAAACTTAACATGAATCACTTAATCTCAGCTTTTAAAGTAAATTACTAGAGGATACAATATAGAAAGAGGTTAGCTATGAATAGAAGAAGGGATGAAGTTTTTAGGAAAGGTTTATGAATATTTTTTATTTCCTTTGCTTGGATTATCTTCAGTGAACCAGAGAAAAATGCTGTTTCAAACCAGTAATGCTATAAAGATGAATTCAGAATTCTGTGAACATTTTCCATTCCTGCGAGTAGCATACTTAATGATCAAACTTACTCTTTGATTTTCTATAAACCAGGACTCTCAGATTAGAACTCATTTAAATATTTCCCGAGGAATATCTAAGAACACAAAGAGAGACCAATATCTGGCCTACTTGTTATAGACATCGGTTTCTACAAATAAAAAAATTCAATTGTCAAATGATCTAAAAATATTTAAAAACAGCATCAATTTTACTGTTATTATTTCATTCTTTTAATAAATTTGATAGATTATAATAAAATATCAAACTTAATAACAAGCAAGCTCTGAAAAATCTCAATTCTTTCACTCAAAACAATCATATTATACAAAAGCATGTCTTCACAAACTTTATTAATTTGTGCAGCAACAGTAAGGTTTCAGCATATCTGAGCACCATGTTTATCATTACTTCCCAAATTAGTTTTTTTTTTTTTTTTGGTCAAATTGACTCAGTATTTTCAACTTAAAAGTTTAAAAAATAAAATTTATATCATTAATATACATGTGTCAGAGAAAAACAAGTATGTAATCAAATCAGTTGCCAATATATAAAACCATGCACAAATATGTATTTATATACATATATGTACACATATGATGACAATACATAATTTTAAAATAAAAAAATAAAATAGAATTACAGCTGGGGTTGTGGCTCAGTGGTAGAATACTTGCCTAGCACATGTGAAGCACTGGGTTCAATTCTCAGCACCCCTAAAAAAATACAAAATAAAAGAAAGTTCTAACAAATTTTTAAAAAAGATAGAATTGAATCAGCACCCCTTGGCATGGAATTTCCTAAGCCTTTGCATGACGCATGTCCAGTCATCTCCTCGAACATCCAGCTTCTCTTTTTATGCTTCCTGCCCCTCAGTCTTCCTCTTGCAGAACACTAAATGTCATTGATCCTGAGTGCTATTCATGATCCCATGTCCCAGGGCCTTTGTAATTATCATTATCTCCACTTGATTCTCCTTCATTTTCTCTGTATGTAGTCAAAAATTAATTAGTCTTTTCACCTTATTTAAAGCATTGCTTTTTCAAAGAAGTCTTCCCGGATCTTCCGGACCAGGTCAAATTGCCTATTACAGGTGATCCTATTATAAGTGTTCTATTATCTATTATAGGAATCCTATGAACCTCTTGCCAAAATAGTGATTTTTCATTTGTTTTTAAGATTCTTTGGTTTTCTTTCTCATCGGATTCTAAATTGCAAGAGGGCTGTGATTACCAGTAGTTATGCATATTATTTTATCTCTAGCAAAAAAACTAGCCTGTAATGAAGGCCAAATATACTTTGATAAATAATTTCTCCATACTGCTGTATGGAACCACCCAGCTATCCCACTCCTTGATCTATACACAAAGGACTTAAAAACAACATACCACAGGGACACAGTCACATCAATGTTTATAGCAGCATAATTCACAATAGATAATAGATAAATCTAGATGACCTTCAGTAGATAAATGGATAAAGAAAATGTGGTATATATACACAATGAAATATTAGCAGTAAAAGAGAATAAAACCATGGCATTTGCAGGTAAACAAATAGAGTTGGGGAATATAATGCTAAGTGAAGTTAGCCAATCCCAAAAAACCAAATGCCAGATGTTTTCTCTGATATAAGGAGGCTGATTCATAATGGGGTTGGAGGGTGAGCATGGGAGGATTAGATGAACTCTAGATATGGCAAATGGAAGGGAGAGGAAGGTAGGGGGCATGAGGGTAAAAAAAGATGGTGGAATGAGATGGACATCATTACCCTAAGTATATGTATGAATACACGAATGGTGTGAATATACTTTGTATAAAACCAGATGTGAAAAATTGTGTTCTATATGTGTAACATGAATTGTAATTAATTCTACTGTCATATATAACAAATTAGAATAAAAAACAAAAACTAAAAAGGAAAAAACCAAAATAAATGAATGAATGAATGAATGAATACACATATTTCCACCATATTTTTGAAAATATAAGGAATCATACTTCTGTAAGTAATCCTCCAACTATGTATTTTTATTACCTATAACCACATTGAATTTAGACTTCATTACCAGATAAGTGACACTTATATATGTTTTTTGAGATATTGCTATATATTTCTCACAAACATTATATCTCATTTCTCAAGTAAGAGAGTGATTGTCAAAGCAACTTTTTGGTTCAAAATTTTTATTTTTGGAATTCTCTGAATTTGCTGAACATTCTCAGGCAGTACCATTTTACTACTGGGATGACTTTACTTTCACATTAGATGTCTAATTTTTAAATGAAACAGGTCATTTCATAATCATTGAAATAAAAGTCAAAATTCCTTCATGACTACCAATACTCCCATAATGTGATCCTGGACTCAAGGTTGGTTTTCAGAGTTATATTACCTCATATTCAATATTTGATTGTGTCCAAGATATTTTCACATAGATGTTTTATCTTCCCAGAGTTACCAAAAGTTGAGCAGAGCAACTATCCATATCTCCACTTTGTAAATGTGATGCCTCAGTGAAATGACCAAAATTTTCCTAATAATTTACAATAGATGTTCTGAGTCTAAGAATCATAGAGTTAAAAGGGACTTAGTTACTAAAAATGAGTAGAGATTAATGAATCTCAAAAAATTATGAGGTCCTTGTTTGGAAGATTCCATTTAGACACAGAAACATGTATGGTAATGAAAAGAGTTGGGATGGAAAATAATCAAATAGTTCAGTGCACCAAAAATATCATGAATGATGTAGAAGGATTAGAACTTTCAGACATAGAAACAGCATAGACAATGATACGATCATATATGAGATAACCAAATGAAGTTAGCCTCAAAGAAGAAAGGGTCTGTCCAAAGAGGCAGATTAATTATACAAAAATGTCAGTGGGAGCTCAGTGGAAACTAACACTACCCAATAATGTCAAGGCAGAGAGAATTAGGGTTCTAGACCCAAGGGAACTGTCAAAGAAATGCATTCATTTTTTATAGAGACGCAAGTGTGAGTTTCAGGTACCATTCTACTGTATGAAATGTCTGAGGCTATTTTCCTGAGACAGGAGGGTACTAAAGGAATGAAGAGAAAATCACTTTGAATAGTCGGAGAAGAGATCAAGAGTTGCAGCGAGTGTGGATGTGGAAAAAGTTGACCACGTAAAGTGCTGAGGTGAGAGGGAAGGGCAATTAATGACTCAGGAGTCCTGAGCTTTTGTAGGATCATCTTCAAATTTGGAAAGAACAAAAAGACCGAACATATACAGATAGCAAATTTAGACATTAATATATTGGAAAGAACTTCTGTGTCACCTTTGTGATCACAAAAATGACTGGAAAGTCAGAAATGGGTGAGACCTTTCTATTACTTTCTTTGCATTTTCACATCTTCTGAGATTCTAAAAGAAAATCAACAAAACCAAAGTATGGCATGTTCAATCTTGTAGTTACATTTTGACTTCAAGGAATGAAAAAAATGTTGTCATTAAGTTTTCATGAAATAAGTTATTGTGTTATTTCATACAGGATACTAGAAGATAAGAAAAAGTAATGGAATTCAGCAAAACCTACTTTCTAATACCAGCATCCAGAGAAAAAAGGACAGAAGGAAAATAGAAAAGGAACTGTTGAATGAAGACAGAAAAAAATCTGAGGTGATTTCTCAGATGAGATGGTTCTTCTTTTACTTCTTTTTTTTTCTTAATTCATCACTGTATGCATGGAGAATACGTGGTTTGAAATAAAATGGGACCTCAGTTTGATTTGAATAAATATGTATGACTCATTCTGTGAAAGTCTCTGGATGAGGTATACTTTTGGGGACACAGAATAAACAAGGCTTCACAGAGATTCACTCTTGCACTGGAGATGAGATGTGCATATAAGAGTAACACAATCACAGTGCTGGTTGATGTCATGGTGAGGAGATGGGGTTCTGGGAACCAAGAGGCTTAATTTCTATTAGGAATTTCACAAGCCTTTTTAATGGATGAGATCATATATATATATATATATATATATATATATATATATATATATATATATATTTGNGCATATATCCCAGATTGTATGTGTGTATCTAGAAAAACCCTCTCTGATAAGTGTGCTGCTTTAAAGGAAAAGTATATGTGTACTTTGAAAGCTGAGAAAAAAAATGACTGGGCTTTGTTCCTTCCTCATTATTTGCATAAAGGGATTTTTATCACTCAGACATTTCTAGAATTAGAAAACAGCTTTCACAGATTTTACCCTTTGAAAATGACAATATCTAATCTCTTTGCTTTCATGAGCCTAGCCTGCATTGCCAAATATCTCAGAAGGGGAATAGTAAACTATTTTTCACAGATCCTCCATAATAGATGAGATATGAAATGAATTTCATGGAAGTCAAGCACCCTGGAGGTTATTAGTTTGCAATAATATATAACATTATTCTGACATCATATCATTATCATTATTATTTTCTTGTGCAACCAACCTAAAACACTTGAAAAATTTATCAATTTCACCATTTATGGATCTTAATAAAGAACGTGTGTCCTTTTCTGAAAACTATTAAGCTACAAAAGCCACTTATATTTTAAGTTATAAATACATGCCCTGAATATTTAGCTTATCCAACTTGAAATAAACTGAGAAAACATTTAATCCATGTTTGGACAATAAAATATAATTTTTTTTAGAACAGGTAATAGTATTCAATTAACACATCAAATTACTGAATTGAAAGTATGAAAAAGTATATACCTGTAGTATAAGATGTTTAATTTTAAAATCAAAATATGATAATAAGCAGTGATCATTTTCTATCTATTATTCTTGAGTGTTAACATTTTTTCATATTATTACGCTTAGTACATGTGAATACATATGTGTGTGTGTGTATACGTGTATACATGTATGTCTATATTTTTTTCATTCCTATTCAAAGAGAGAAATTAATGTGTATTCATTGTCTCAAAGGTTCAATTTTGAAATTCTCTTGAGAATTTTCAAGCAAGCTTCAGAATCAACATTGAAGAGCTAGGAATTCAGGATTTTGTCCTAACAATTTTTTCTCACAAAGACTCTAAACTAGTGTTAATCAACACAATGGTAGCTGTTAAAACTAATAGAACCATACACTTAAAAGGGGCAAGAATTATATAAATTATACCCTGATAAACCTGAATTTTCAAAATATCACACATGAAGTAAATGGACAATGCAAAAGATTGAATGCAGGGCTGGGGATGTGGCTCAAACGGAACGTGCTCGCCTGGCATGCGTGGGGCGCTGGGTTCGATCCTCAGCACCACATACAAATAAAATAAAGATGTTGTGTCCGCCAAAAACTGAAAAATAAATATTAAAAATTCTCTCTCTCTCTCTCTCTCTCTCTCTCTCTCTCTCTCTCTCTCTCTCTTTCCAAAGAAAAGCTTTAATGCACCTTATTAAAAACCCATAGTAATGTTATTTACAAATGTCGCTATGAGATTGAGCTAAGGAAACGTTCGTCAGGCATAAAGACTGTGTCCTAAGGAGCACTACAATTAGAAAGACTTAAAATAACTTAAAATTCTCCATTTATCAATAACATTGTTTCTTTAAAAATGTTAATTTAGCTTTGATTTCACTACAAAAATAATCAGCACATTAAATATTAAACAAATATTTCCTTTTAGGTTTCTGGTAGGAGATGTCAAAATAATATTTTTGATATATGTACTATTTTTCAGTGTTTTTATCATTTAAAAGATTCATGGTTATTTGTCTATTTAGCTAGCAGATGGGAAGTGATTTTTCTGATGTTCTATATTCATCACAGAGTGACTGCTCATTCCTATTTTCCCTCTATTTCAGAGGAAGCCAAAAGAAAAATAACTTCCATTATATTGGTGTTGCTTTCATTACTGTCCTATTGTCAGAGCTCCTTACACTACTCCTAGATATGAGTCAAAGCAATGAGTAGCCACTACAAAAAAATACAGAGCCTTCTTGTGCTGTCATCTAGTTCTGACTCAAAGCTTCTGTCTCTGCTCACCAGATGTGTACAACTCTTATGGTCTGACCCATCTTTCCCTTCTGAATTCAATTGTCTGGCTTTTCTGCTGACCTCTTATTGATTCTATCTCTAGACACTTTGCTTGTCTTTGGTTTTAGATAAAGCATTATTCTCCCATTACTAGTGGAGAAACTAAAACTGAAGTGCTACTGCCCTAAAAGGAGTCTAAAGAGTGTTCAAATCCTAGGCACCTGTATTTGCTGTTAAATGTTAACAAACTTTCCATATCCCTTTTCAAAAATCACTAAATATCCAATTCTCCCAGCTCAAGTATTAGGAAGAGTGAACTGCTCCCAAGATGAGAACACAGGAGAACACCATAACCTTCTCCATCCTATGCATCTCCTGACTTCACTTCCCTAGGTATCACTATCCTAGAACTCTCTTCTTCCTATAACCTATCCCACCTGTAAATGAGGAGTGTCCTATCGCTTTTCAAAACAGCATCTCACTGGAGTATCACTGTTACTTAGGCAAATCCATGTTCCCCATTCCAAGGAAGAAGGAGAGCTCCTCATGTTGTACCTACGAGAATCTACAAAGGAAGAGCTTGTGTTAGAGTTGCCTTTGTTCACTTTTATTCATTTTATCATTCTTTTCAAGGGACTTGGATTTAAAATCAGTGAAGACCCCCCCCCCCAAAAAAAAAAGAATAGACCACATTAGTTTTGGTTCTTGAGTTATCCTTTACAGCAAAGTCATAGCAAGTATGATTTGGTGATAATTCTTTTTGTTTTTGAAAAGATTTTCTTAGTATATTTTTGTCAAATTCCAGTAGATTCTGCTTTGATAGTCTCAATAGCTTTAATTTGGATTCATACATATGTGGAGACTAACTTCATATATGTGGTTTGTTATTGGAATAAATTCAAATATTCCAGTTGTTCTATTAGCTGATCACACACTCCTGTATAGGATGATACTTATGGAAAAGTATTAAACCATGTTTGAGTAATACTTACAAATTTTATGCAATCCATTTCTTTAAAAAAACTTTATGAAGGAAGCATTATCATTAATGTCCAGTAGAGTTTTGAATAACTTTCTTAAAGACACAATACAAATAGTAAAAATTTATATTTATATTTGAACCCAGAAAATCTGGATCCAGAGCCTATGCTTTTAATCATTCCCTCAGTTTGACTTTAACATATGCCAACTTTAACAAAAACTCTTCCTACTTTGTGTCAGAAACCTGAAACGATTGTTATGACTCAAAGTTTTGGTGAAGTCAATCAACTCTTGCTCTCCATCTCATTGTCACCTTGTTACCCCATAATATCTGAAATAGATCATTCTACAAAAAAAAAAAAATTGTGCCAGAGTGTGAGGACACCAAAGGAATTATAATTATTCAATTTGTAAAATTTGACAAAGAGCCCTGCAGGGTGGAAACAAGATTTTGAAGTACTGAATATGAATTTTCATACTTCTAATCAGAAGCGTGTATATCAATAGGATTTAATATACGCCAGTTTTTAGCCCTCGTTCCTGAAAGAGCTGATTGATCTTTCAACTACTTGTCTTCACATACTTCAAAAATTATACAGAAGAATGATGGGTTTGCAAAATACCTAGGTTTTAAAACTCTTTTCCTTCCTCCATCTTACAACCTTGAAAAGCAATATTATATTTCTAAGAGTGAGTTACATCAAAAGGCAGTTATTTATTGAGGCCATCCCTCATGCCATTCTTATAGATTATAGCTTTCAAAGGAAGTGAAAATTCTTGTCTATTGTGGTTTAGGAAAAATTTTCTAAATATTCCTGGATCTTTTTCTCTCACACCTTTCAGTAGGGTTGGAATTTGTTTTTGTTGTATACACCGCTCACTCCTTTATTAGAACATTTACCTCTTGACTCAGGGTTCCTCAACCTGGATACCAGTGCCAGACTGAGATGGATAACCATTTGTGGGGAGGGGAGGTGTCTGCTGAGTCTTTTGAGTAGCTTCCCTGGCCTCTCTGTTGGTACTGGTGATGCTACTCTCTCCCCACTCCCAAGCTGTGACAAATAAAAATGTCTCTGCACTTTGCCAAATGTCCTCCAGTGAGCGGAAGGGTGAAAATTACTCTGTGGTTGAGAGTGACTGCTGTGAAGCCTTGAAAGATTCCTTGTTTCCTAAGTAGATGTAAGGTCACCTCCACAGTCTTCAGCTTTAAAGTTTCCTTCAAGGAGAACTTAATGTAAAATAGCGTTAAAACATGCAGGTAATGAGAGCCAGTTATGCAATCAGAAATCTCTCATGGGTTTTGGCTCCAGACTGCCTGGATCTGAACTCTGATTCTAGTCCTTAGTGACTGCATGAACCTCATCAGCTTCCTCATCTGTCATGGGATAATGACCTTGTCCTGATTACTTTCTTTTGTTTCTCCAAAACATCCCCTGGCCTTGTCTTCCCTAACTGGTGGCTGGACTCCCAGGACTTCACACATTTTCCCATTTTCCAGAAGAGGAACCTAAGCTTCCTTAATAAGAAAATGAAGATTATTCAGCTTGTACATAGGAGACCTGGTTTTCGTAGCTAGGAGCAATGTCTAAAACCAGAGCTCATAATGCTGATACAATACTAACTTTCAGTTTTAACAAGACTGCTAATGAGGAGAATTTCTTACTCTTCATTTAATATTGAATATGCTGCTAGAGCTACATGTACTTTTGCATGATCTTGCTATTATTTAATTCTCATGTATTGGTATAAAGATTATCAACAGCTCCCTTTATTGAAGGACTTCACACCCCAAGCCAGTTTTGTATGTTCTCTGACCTCTTGAACATTCTTCTCTCAATCTGCTTGATTTGTTCCCTCCCAGCTTTGGGATTTCACTGTGAAGTATCACCTCAGCAGAAAGCACCGTCGTGGCTAACACACCACGTAAAGTCAATCTCTCCTACTCCCTATTTATCTGCTGTATAGAATTTCTTTACTTTTTTCTTTTTTAATGTCACCTTCGCCTGTCTCTGTATTGGGATCGAAAAGCAGAGGTTATACTCCCCGTGTTCATCTTTGTCTCGCCTTCACCCACAATGACAACAGAAGGCCGTGAATGATCAACACTGCTGCACCAATTGACAGCGAGTACAAATCTGGGAAATGGTAGCAGAAATCGAACTCAGATCTTTCTGAATTCAAAGGAAATATTTAAACCACCATGATTCTTTCATTTTGCAGTCTGAATACAAGGGCAGTCAAGGGGTACAAACTTCTTTCCCTTTCCCATTGATCCACATCAGTTTCACCTTTGGTAATGTTTTCTTTTAACTATAGACCATTCCCTCTTCCAATTCCTTTTACCATTGATAGGTTTTATTGTGCCATTTTCCAAAGTACGTAATTAGTCTAAGCACTCATTTTCAAATCCATAACTTCTGCTATGATTTAGATATGAGGTGGCCCCCAAAAGCTCATATGTAAGGCAATGTAAGGAAATTAGAGGTGATATTACAGATTATGGTCGTCTTAACCTAATCAGTGCATTAACCCCCTGATAGGGACGACCTGGGTGGTAACTGTAGGCAGTAAGGGGTGACTGGAAGAGGTGGGTCACTGAAGGTGTGTCGTTGGGTTTTATATTTTGTCCATGGTGAGGGGAGGGGCTTTCTCTGTGTCCTGGTGTGATGTCCTGAGCTACTTTCCTCTGCCATGCCCTCCGCCATGATGTCCTTCCTCTCCTCGGGCCCAGAGCAATGGAGCTGGCCATTTATGGACTGAGACCTCTGACACTGTGAGTACCAAAATAAACTTTTCCTCCTCTAAAGTTGTTTTTGTCAGGACTTTTGGTTACAGCAGGAAAAAAAATCCAGGAGAGTGTCTTTGTCTTCCTTTCTCTTTCATAGTCTTCTTGTTGGTCTTGAGATAGTCTCCATTAGAACAGACAGAAGGAGTTAAAAAGAAAAAAAAAAAAAAAAAAACAGGGTTTCACTAATGAAATATTTCCCAAAATTTTCCTTTGCAATTAGAATAAATATAAAACCAAGTCTCTTCTCTGACGTCATTGTCCACTGATCTTCCCTTTTTTACTGCTTTTCAATGCACTGGCCTTCTTTAAGTCTCTTGAGTAAGACAAGCTCATCCTTTCTTTGAAATCCAGATCACTGTGTGCTAGGCTACTTCTGTTATTTAAGATTTGTCTCCAAGAGGCTTTCCTGAATTATGCATCCCTAACAGTGCACGGTCCTTCTTTCTTTTATTTGTAACACTTGTCACCTGAATTTTTTTGGTTGTTTATTTAATGTACACCACTCTACCTGAGAGGTTTTAGGTTCTATCTAGATCATGCTGGCATTTGCAATTCTTAGAAAAGCACCCCAACACAAAGCAGACCCTAATTTAAAAACAAAAAAATGAATAAATGAATAAATAACAAATGATAGATACTCTTCTGGACTTTCAAAAGACTTTTAGAATAATGGCTCAGTATCATGTTCCTGTTTTCTTCTAATCCAAGTATGTTTCTAAGAAAAACTCAAACTAAATCTATTATGCTTGAAATCATCAGGGGTTTTCAACTCCAAAGGACATAAACTCAACTCAAACTACCTTAGACTAACATGTAATCTGTTAGTTCTCACATCTCACAAAGCCAGGAGGTAATATAATGCTCAGTCTGTCAACGAAGTACCACTTCCTCCTGGTCTTTTCTGTCTGTCTGTCTGTCTCTGTGTCTCTCTGTTTCTCTCTCATTAACTTCATTTCCAGACAGAGTCTCATAATTGGAACTTGGCCACTTGCTGCTCCAGACTTGTAGCTAATGATTTCAGTATAAAGAGAGCAGTCTTGACTCACAGACAGGTGTATGCGAATTCTTGCACATAGTCTCTGACATTTACATAGATTAAACTGTCTATGTTTTCTCTTCATTTTAAATATATCGATCCCTATATATTTTGGATTGAATAAAGCATCAAACCTTAGCTTGCCAAGATTGGCTAGAATAAGTTTTAAAGAATGCTAAGAGTTTAGGGGCAAATATAGCTGGAATGATCATGATCTGAACAACAAAAACCCCACATAAACCAAAGAATTCTAGTAAAAGTAAACAATATTTTTGAAAAATGCATTGTTAAAAGATCTGTTTTATAAAACTGCTTGTCTGAATTATTCTTTAAGCATTAGTAATATAGGAACACACACAAAAAAATACATAATTTTTTTTAAAAAAACCCTAAAAGAAAGCCTGTGTTGTGGAGTCTTGAAAAGTTGAATAACCTAACATAAATTTCTTGGGAAGAAAAATTTTGCTAAGGTACTGAAGCAAAATGGTAGAATGAGATAATTTTTATAACTGACCAACTTTATACAAAGTTCAATTCTATAAGAACAAAGACAACTGTGGGGGGGGGACTTATATTGGCAACTATATTTAATTAGGAGACATGATAAAAATACAAGCAGATATTGTTTTAATGATGATTAACATTGTAATTTTAATGAGAAGAGTTTCTCCTGACTGAGCTATTTTATTAATTTTTATTCTATTATATCTGAAGTTATTGGGTTGACAAAAATACTAGTAAAATAATACTTTAGTCATGATATATTAATATATAAATCTCAGTGAAATTACATTGTGCCCCCCACACAAAAAAACCCTACCTATTCTACACATATACATGTTATATCCGAAGTTACCAAAAATTAAATAAATAAAAGTAAGTCAGGGCATTATTCAAGTCTTTGTTGCTGTGACCCAAATACCCAATGAGAACAATTAAATGGAGAAAACATTTATTTTGGCTCACAGTTTCAGAGGATCAGCCCATTGTTGACAACTCCATTGCTCTGGACCCAAGTGAGGCAGCACATCATGGCAAAGGGAGTGACAGAGGACAGCTACTCAGCTCATGGTAACCAGAGAGCAGGGAGAGGGAGCACAAGACACCAGGAACAAAATGTAAACCCAGAAGTCATGCCCCAGGGACCTACCTGCTCCAGTCACACTCTACCTGCCTACAGATACCCTTCAGTCCTTTCCAAATTTTCAATCCATGAGTTGGATTAATCCATTGATTAGGTCACAGCTCTTATAATCTAATCATTTCACCTTTTGAACATTCCTGAAATGTCTCACACATGAGTTTTTAGGGCATATCTCAAGACTAAACCATAAAATATGGTTTGTTCTAATGATCCTTCTCTAAATTAGGAACTATGAAAAAATATTATTTACTCTTTGCTATTGGCAAATATATATGAATCTCTCTTATATTGCTACTTTTAGTAATTTAATAATAAATAAGAAGTCAGCAGTAAAAACTGAGTACTGTGTAATGAACGAAAGCATATTTGCCGAATCAAATAGCCTCGTTTTAGTTTTCATCTTTTTAGGTTATCTGCATTTTTTAATTAACTCTCAGAACAATTCTTTCTTTAGATTATCCTTTTTTCTTTTTTTCTTTCTTTTTCACATTTTTTAAATTGTTCTTTATTGTTTGTTTTCCTTGGCTGGCTTCTCTATAGGCCTCTCCCTCCAACCCTGCAAATAAAAATATTCCTTTAGTTCAGGTTCCATTGTGGACTTTTAGAATTTATGTCTGTAGATATCTACCATTGTTTATCTTTTCTCACATAAAGCTCATTTAATGGTCACTTCAACATTTGTCAAATGGCATTGAAATTCTCTGCTACGTATCAAACTCCAAGTGTCCTTTAGTACAACTCAATTTACCCATCTCATGTAGCCAGTCCAACAAGAGCAGATCTGAGCTCAGTGTTCTCAAAACCTTCCTTCTGCTCAGTTCGCCTCTCCATTAATGACTTCACCATTCCCATTATAAAGTATAAAGCCTTAGTCATATCTCAGTTTTTACCTTCTTGAGTTAGCAACCATGAATCACTATTTAAATCATGTGATTCTATGTTCCAAAACACCTTTCTCATTGTCCTCTTACCATTTCTTGCCAATCCTACTCTAGTTGTTTCACATCCTATATAGACCACTAGCACATCTTATAGGCCTTGTGGCACCTTATACAGTCCCCTGTACCAACTAGGTATCCATGCATATGGATATAGAAAAATGGTAAACAAAGTCCAACAGTTCATAATTGCAGTTTTAATTTTCTAAAGACAAATAAACTATGATTTGAAGATTTCATTCAAATAAATCACACAACTAGAAATTAGTTATATTAACTTTTATCATGTTTAATATTATAATAAAAGTTATATTCAATACTAAAGTTAGAGTTTAGGTACTGCAAGATACAGGTCTACAAAATGTATTTTCTACCTCCAAAAAATTAAACCTTAGAATAATTATTGTATAGCTTGGAAAAAGCTGATTTGTGGGGTTTTTATATATAGTATAACAAAATACTATCAACACATGAAAAGCAATAAATTCAACTCAAAAATTGGGCAAGAAAAAGGATACCAAAATCTTGTGAGTGCCTGATACTGGCAGGTACTATAAAAGAGAACAAACATAGGCAGCGCAATTTAAACCTTGCAATAAGCTGGTGGACAGATATCATTTTATGACATTTTACACATGGGAAAACTTTCATATTTTTATTTCTCCATGATTACACATCTAGCAAATGGCTCCCTTGAAACTGAAATCTAACTTTTTACTTCCCCTAAACCACAGTTTCAGGGAGACATCTAATAATAGGTATCAGGCTTCTATCTTACTATACAATGTCGATAAAATTTAAAAGGAAAAAGTGTGTTATGCTACATTTGGGAATTTTAAAATAAGAAATAAAAGTTTAAGTTAAGCTGAAGCACTTTCAAATCTCTAAAAGCATCAATCATGCATAACCTAGCATTCAAGCATTTATATAAATGTTTTTTTCTGCCCAGTAAAATAAAGGTATAATATAACAATAAGTGAATGGCATTGAAATCATTCATTAACTCAACGTTCAAAAATATAGTGCACCCCATGTGCAATGGCCCCGTTGTTCATTGAGGTTACAATCATTCCTAGAGAAAGATGTTCACCAGTTCGATATTCTATTTATTGATTGTATGGTCATAGATCATCTATTTACTTCTCCGAACTTTAATTTCCTTGCTTGCAAGCAGGATTTAAGAGTTTAAACTATATTCAACTGTTGTAAAGAATATATAGGAGCGCTCTAATTTGCTTAGTAAAATTACCAGAACAGCCACATTAGACTGGTTTCAACCACAATTGTGGTTCTCTTTTGTGTTCTTGCTTCATTTTCCTAATTCTTCTTTAGGATTTAGCAATCTGATTATACACATTGTTCTTCTCATGGAATTTTTCAGGAACCCCAGTCCAAAATGGGGCATCATTTCCACATATACTTCACATAGTCATCCATAGCCATCTGTGAATATCATTATCATGTTATAAGTCACATTATTTTGTAATAACCTACAGATATTTTACATCCCAAATAAGATAATAAGGTTCCTAATGGTGAGGTAAGATCTGTATGTCTCAACAGTGAGTGTACTGTCTGCCACGTTCCTAGACCTCAATGGATTTCTATCGAGTGTTTGTGCTTGGAGTACAGAGAAGTAATGGTAAACTTCGAGGCAGTTGTTTTATTACTCTAAGAGGAATTAGCTCCAGGGGAGAGTGGCAAACAGGCTGTATGCCTACTCTGGATGGAAGGTCATTACCAACTCAACAGTCTGCTCATAGAGCTCCAGGGGAGAGTGGCAAACAGGCTGTATGCCTACCCTGTCTGGAATACTGTTGAAAACATTCATATATTACAAGGATACTGGGTTCAAGAACATTCGCAGACACCAAATAGAAACTTATTATCTAGTTTAATCTTGCTTAGGAAAATGTAATACCTGGTAAGTGACATCTGAAAACATAACATTTATTCTCTCTTATGTACAAGGATTGAACAACCTTGATATTTAGACAGAACTTGTGGAATCAGGTAAATATCAGTTACAACAAATCATCTATCAAATGCTCATTATTCCATTTGGTGGCTATGAAGATTGCAAACTTAGGATACAGGTAGGCCCTGTCCAACTTTTCATTTCCTCCAAGTGAGTGAATAAGTTCACTTTTGAAATGATCTTCAAAGTAATTTTATTCCAGCAACAGCTCTTTATGATAAACCAAGAGAACTTCTTCCTGTATTGATGGATGTGGCCTGCTCTGCTGACATGACAGATTTACTTTTTTGAAAGCTTTTCCTTCAAGAAATATAGTTGCTGATCCTCTCTTTAGCAATTAGGCTTAGAATGCAAGAGTGGGAACTATCATTTATAACCTTCTTCCTAACAGCAATCTAGAAAGGGTCTTTCTAATTTAGAGGAAACACAAACCAAAGACAACAAGGGGAAGTGAAAAGAACAACAGCAAACAAACCACAAAAGAAGAGGTCGGGGAAGCTTTCAGAACTTGTAAAGCTTTAACGCACTGTTTTTGACATATCTTGGTGGAGTGTGCATTAGAGGGAAAAAAAGCATGTCATTGCTCTGAAACTGTCTTTTCTAATTCAGTGCATCCATGTATTGTTATAAATCTGTTTCCCAATCTCGCTTCCTCACTGAAAGATGCAGACACAAGGGAACAAGCTTCACTGCTATCTATCAGCTCAGATAAGGAGACATTTCCTCCTGCAGGACACTGACAGCTTAATGAAATGGAGGCCAAGAGGCATGCAAATGAGAAAAAAAGACTGGGAAGACAATGACCATACAGGGTGTTTGACACGGGCAAGAGAGAGGGTGACTTGGACCTGTTTTTATTCCCTTAGGCAAGGTCAGTGAGACCTTGGTAATGAGACTGCTTTCTCAGAATGGTTTATGGAAACTACTTTCACAATTTTATAGACACCACTTACTTACTTACGGCCTGGTGAAGTAATTGAAGCTATAACACTTTCTAAAAGGAAAAGGCTGTAGTACTTTCCCCCATTTTGATAGATGAGGAAGATGAGGGGATCTCAGACCCTCTGGAATAAACTTGTATCTCTGGTGCATTGTGGTTCACTACCATTTTCATGGACCTTGTAGTAGGTGCTTTTTAAAATCTAAGGATGGGGTTTACATGGAATGAACTGAAAAACGGACCCAGTCCTTTACTAAAAACATTGCAGATATTTATTATCATCCATTTCCCTACCTCTTTTTGTTTCACATGCCTACACCCTTCCTTAACTTCTGTCGCAGAAGGAAAACAGGGGAAAATTGGGAAGCACTTCCTGTCACACTGTCCAGACTACTAACGGGAACAGGAAGTACTCAATCTGATGAGAAAATCAGAACTGTGCAAGAATTACTGCCTTAACTTTGGTGAAAGAGGTGATGGTTGTGGAGGCCTGTTTTGAATAAGAAAACAAAACGTAGTCTCCACCCAGATTGAAACTAATCACTGCTTCTGAAAAGGATCTCCTATCAGTGACTCCATTCCTGATTTGAACACATTCACACTGAATAGTCATGTCTCAATATCTGTTACCAGGGTCCTCCAAAACACACATGTCTCTTTGTGGAACTTTCTTAAATGAACTTTTACATAAGATACTGTTGTTTCTGAGATTTCCTCCTTTACATGAATGTCTGCAATACCTTTAGGATTACTAGTGGAAAAGAAACTTGATTCTTACCAATTTCTAGCTAGATTTGTATTTAATGTCACTCTAAATCCTCAGGACATTTTAGAGCTTACCTGAAGGATAGGGTTGGAATCAGAATTAGCAGAAAGATTAATGCTGCAGCTTTAAAGTATAGGGAAACCATTCCTGTAAATCTGTTCTTAAATAGGTTTAAGTCTAGTGTTCTTCTTCATATGCAGAAGATTTTGACATCTGTTCTATTTTCCATCTATTGTGTTCTCTGCTCTCACACCTGAAGATATAGAAAGAAGGTAAGATATATTAAGTGGGTTCACTCTTTCACCCAAATGTAAAGTGCCCTGCTTCACATGCAAGTAAAATTTATCAAATGCCAAAATGAGAAACATAACACTGAGAGATTACTTTAAAAATACATTGTGGGGCTGGGGTTGCGGCTCAGTGGTAGAGCATTTGCCTAGTATGTGTGAGGCACTAGGTTCTATCCTCAGCACATAAAAATAAATAAATAAAACAAAGGTATTGTATCCAACTACAACTAAAAAAATAAAAAAATTAAAACATTGTTATTTAATTAACTCTTCACAAATTGAGAATATACTCTAAGATTGGTTAGATCACCAGATAGTTCTTTATCCAGTACTTTCATTGAAACTTCAGGAAAAAATGCATGTATTTCATTTTGCTACTATGTAAAAAGTTATCATAAAAACAAAAGCATTTAAGCACTCATTGAGGAATCTGCTATAACAATGTTTTTTTTTTTATTAGCTAGAATAGGCTGATTTCTGTATACTTTAAAACAAAAGTCTTAGTAACTTAACAGAATAAAAGTTTTCTCATTAATTTGTGCCTAGTTGGTCAAGGTTCTCTTAGGTGATTGAAAAACTCAGGGTCATTCTATGTAGTGGCTTTTCCATCTTAAGGGTCTGAGTTCTCTCTAGTTCCTTTGCATCAGGATCAGAGAAAAGGGATGGAGCTAGCCTGCGAGATCTCATGGAAGTTATTTTAGGGGTGTGCCAAGATTGGATGAACATTATTTATCCCATATTGCACTGGACAGACAAATGGCTTCACTTAATTGCTCTGCAATATACAGTTGCTGGATTCTACAGAAATAGCATATAGGTTTAGCAGAATGTCATTGTGAAAGGTGGTTTTTGTTGTTGTTGTTTTGTTTTGTTCTAATTTCAGTATTCTTGAGCTAAGGAGAATTCTCTTTGAATAGTTTGATAGTATTGATTTTCTTGTGGACATTTTGAAAAAGACAAATCTCACATGTCTTAATACAGAAATGTAAATCTTTATGGTAAGCATCAAAATTTTGGATTGAATATAGATTATATTTAAGAAAGTGGTTTCATTTTCTTTTTATCAAATTTTATATAGATGTTACATGTATCAATGTATTTAGTTATATAAACTAGTGCTATTATAATAAATATACAAACAAAAATAAATATACAAATAAATACATAGTCAACTATATAGGTAAGTAGACTGATAGAAGGACAAATGAGTTTTTAGTCCTTATTATGAACAATAAAATATAATAGGTAATGAAGATCCAAAGATAAGACTTAATTTTCTTCAACAAAAGTACAATTTATAGGAAAGTGATAAGTACATTATAGAACTGAACACAGATACTTTAGATTGATAAGAAAGATAGAATATAAATACACAAAGAGCATTAAATGCACATCAGGATAGAAAAAAATAGAAATTTATGGTAAATGGAAACTTCTTGGAGAAGAGGAATCTTTCAAAATTAATCAAATAATGGTAGAAATATTCTAGGTTGTTGAAGAGTCACAAAGGTCATGAGATATGACAGAATGTTCTATTTGGGAAACTTCAATAGAAATTCTGTATGCTATAACAAGATGTTCAAGGAGAGTAATGGCCAGATAAAAATGAGCCTTATATTTAATGCAAAGTAAATGAGAAATGAAAATCCAACTTGTAAAGCCATGTTGCTTATAGTTGCCTAAATATCCTGTTTCCATAAATATGGCTTTAGTATATTCATTTTAAATAGAAGCTGATGTGATTTTATTTATTTATCTATTTATTTATTTATTTATTTGGTTGTAGATGGAAACAATACCTTTATTTTATTTATTTATTTTTATGTGGTGATGAGGATTGAACCCAGTGTCTCATACGTGCTAGGCAAGCATTCTACCACTGAGCAACACAATGCAAATAAATTAGATCTTTTTTTTTTTTTTTTGGTTGTTGATGATTTAGCCCAGAACCTCACACATGCTAAACCTTAGATCTACCAGTGAGGTACACCCTTAGATTAAGATGACACTTTTAAATCTGTTTGATAATGAAAGTCTTTTAAAAGTATTCACCAGATAATCACAAAGGAATATTTCTTTGGGAAATCACAAGTAGTTGAGTAAAAAAATAAATTAAAGCAAATAGGTAGTGGAAAATAATACAAATTGGAAGTTGTTTAATATTCTAGGTGAGAAATCAAAAATATAACCAGTGGCACTGCTGGGAGTGGACAAAGATGTGGAAAGAATTGCTAAAGAAGACTCATTTGGTCAGTATAAAAGCAGTTACTTTTACATGCTAAATTCCTTGCGGAGTCTAAGCCATTTAGTCATCACATGTTCATATAAAGCACGTTCTTTCTACTTTCATAAATATAGAAAGTTCAAAGGTGGTTTACATAACTTGCCTTACGAAGGCAAGCAACTGGTTGAACAGGATTCCAGCTTCCACTGACTTCCAGATCCATTTGTTCACATCATGGTGGACTGCCTCTTTTATGGAACAGAGAATATGGTCTCCACTTTGAGAAGTTTGCCTGAGAAGGGAAGGAAATAGGCCTAGAATAAGAATGTGATTTATAGTGTAAGGAGATATTCCTTTGGGCATGATTGTAATTTTTAAAAAAGGAATAGGTTTGTTCAATTGCTGGGCAATATATTGGCAGTGACGTGCACAAGGGGGAATGGGAAAATTTTAATAGCAGAATCATGCAGAAGCAGAGAGTTGGGTTCCAAAACGTAACTAGAAGATTGGGCTGTGAAGATGGATACACCATTCTCTTGGCCAGAAGAATTATGTACAAGGATGAGTGTAAAGGAGCAAAACATTGAAATTTATGGAAGGAGCAGAATTGTGGGGAAGGAAGCCAAACTCTGTGGCTGTGGTGGTTTGTATATGAGTCCCCCAAAAGCTCCTATAGTAACAAATTCAGAAGGTGAAATGATTAGCTTAGTGAGTTAATTTATTTGATAGATTAATAATCTGAAAGGACTAAGCAGGGAGGTGGAGCATGCCTTTGGGAATTATGCATGGACCCCTGGCTTCTCCTTCTTACTCTCTTTTCTTCCTGGATGTCTTGAGCACAGCAGTGCTTCTCTGTCACACCCTTCTGCCATGAATTGCTACCTCACTTTTGGCAAAGCAATGGTCAGCTCACTGTACACTGAACCTCTCAAACTATGAGCCAAAATGAACTTTTGCTTTCTAACTTGTTCTTGTCAGTTATTTCAGTGACAGTGACAAAAAGCTGACTAACATGGGAATTGATACTGAGAAGTGGAGTCATTGTTGTGACTAACCCGACCATGGGGTTCAGATGCCTTTGGAACTGCTCTGTAGGAGGAGTTTGGAAAAGTTGGATATGAGACGCAAGGCTCGAGAAGACTTAGAACACTGTAAGCAGAACTTAATTGGTGATTCTGGTAGGAGTTCAGAAGATCAGAATGCTGTTAAGAATGTGGACACTAGAGACTGTGCTCACAAGGTTTCAGAGAGCAATGAGAACTCTGTTGGGAATTGGACCAGAGGCCACCTGTGCTACATTCTGGGAAAGAACTTGTCTGCATTTTTGTCCACGTCCTGAGATTTTTTATGAGGCTAAATTTAAAGGTGATGGACTAATTAATATGACAGAGGAAATGTCAAGGCAGCACAGCATTCAGGCTGTGGCATTAATATTACTGGCAGTCTTTAGCTAGCTGTGCTGTAAGAATCAAGAGCAAAAAGCAGAGAAAAAAGATTTTTAAAACTTGCAGTTTGTTCAGAAAAGTGTGCGCAAAATTGGGTCTAGGAAGATGTGGTTATTGAAGAGATTACAGTCACTAAAGAGATCGTTTGTACAGAGTCAACAGGAATTATGCCTTAAGGACAGCTCAGGAATCAGCAAGACCATGCCCAAGATCCAAGGATTTAGAAATGAAAACTACTTTAAAAGAGAATGAAGGCACCCTTCTTATACAGGAGTACCCAGGAAGTTGTGTACCAAGGACTTATGCCACCTTGCTCCTAGCACTCAGACACCACTGAAACTGCAGCCCTAAGGGTCCCAGTTACTACTTGAGCTTGCAGCTGATCTTGGCATCATCAACTTGGTGCTGATTCTGCAGGAGTGCAAGGATGCTGGAGTTAGTGGGTCATGGAGGCTTTCACCAAGATTTCTAAGGAAGACCTGGGAAAGGCCAGGCAAAATATATCCGGGTTGAAACTCCTGGAGGCACCCCCTGAGAGGGCAATGCAGGAAGGTGTGAAGATGAAGCCAAAACTAGAATGGAGAATCCAGAAATTAAGAAATACCAATAACATGGATTCTTCTCCTGAGAAAAGCTGCTGTCTACATAGACACAGGCTGAGAGAGATGATGCCCTGAGTAGTGCAACCAACAAGGCAAATAAATGGTCAGGACTCCCCAAGCCCTGCAGAGTATATATCTTGTCACCATGAGCCCCAGATGCTAGAGGTGGAACTACATGAAATGTTTGTTCAGCTGGACTTAGTCTTGCTTTGAACCTAACCCTTCTTTCTATGCCCCATTTCCTCTCTTTGGAATGGGAATGTTTAGTCTGTGCCATTATATATTGGATGTATAAAACTTGCTTTTGATTATTATAGGGACTCACAGACAAGAGTTTTCCTTGAGTCTCAGAGAAGACTTTGGACTTGAACTTTTGGACAATGCCAAAACTTTTCAGACTGTGGGAACTCTTGGAGATGGATTAAATGCATGTTGCACTGTGAGATGGGCATGAGGTTTTGGGAGCAAGGGTAGAATATTATGGTTGGATATGAGGTGTCCCCACAAATCTCCTGTGTCAATGCAGGGGGTGAAATGATTAGACTATGAGAACTGTAACAAAATCAGTGGTTCGATTCCTTTGGTGGAATAATAATTGGAAAGGATTAACTGGGTGGTAACTGTAGGCAGGTGTGGTGTGCCTAGAGGAAGTATGTCACTAGGGGCACAACCTTAGAGGTTTTATCTCCTCTCTCTGGCTCTTCCTTCTCTCTTTCTGCTTCTTGGCCACCATGAGCACAGCAGTGCTCTCTGGTCATGCCCTTAGCCCTGATGGTCTGGGACCCAGAGCAATAGAACATCTGAAACCGTGAGCCAAAGTAAAGATTTCCCCTCCTGAGTAGTCTTGTCAAGTATTTTGGTCACAGCAATGAAAGGGTGACTATGAAATCAGTGACATAGTCATGTCTGTCATAACAGATCACAGAATCTAACTATGTAGGAAATATTATCAATTTCATAGACAGCAGATAAAGTGGCATACAATCTAGCAATCAAGATGTAGAGTCCTAGTGGGAAAATAACAATTGCGTTCAATGTTACTGATTTAGAGAAAGTCTAACATGATATGGTGGTTTTTATTGTCAGCTTGAATGGATGGAGAGGTGCCTAGAAAACTGGTAAAACACACCTCTGGGTGTGTCTGCAAGGGAGCTCAGAGACCATTGGCAAGTGGGTCAGTAACTGAGTGAGGAAGACCCTCCCTGAATGTGGGAGGCTCAGGCTGATGGATATGGGACCAGATGGATCCAAAAGCAGAAGGGGAAACTCCCACACATGTACCAGCTCCACTCTTCCTGAACCGGAGCATTCTTTTGCTGCTGTCATCCTGCATGGATATAAGAGTCTGACTCTCCAGTGTGCAGACAGATATTATAGGATGCTTCAGCTACTGTTTGTATAATCCAATCTAATAAACACCCTCTCCAAATTACATACACATCCTATTGATTGTGTTCCCCTGGAAAACCCTAATACAGATGGATACAGTACACTTTTTTTGGAAGCAAAGGATTCCAGGAATAAAAAGTTCCCAGATGGGGCCATGGGTATAGGCAAATAAATTTTCCCTTGAAAGTTGAGTTACAAATATTTGAAAGCACAGAGAAAACCACCAGTGAAAGGAAAACATTGAAAATATTCTGAGAAATATAGAAATTTTAATAGAAATTGATTGTAAGTATATTTATTTTCTATGTAATGAATCACTCTACGAGTTCTTGGGGGGCATTTTGTTGTTGTTGTTTGTACTGGGGATTGAACCTAGTGCCTCCCGCATGCTAGGAAAGCATTCTACCACTGAGCTATATCTTCAGCCCTCTGTAATAAATCATTGTAAACTTAATATCATAACACGAATGACATATATGAAGCAGAAGTACTGTTACTTCCCTCCCATAGATTGTATTGGTTATGAATCGTAGCACTCCTAACAAATGAAGTCAAAGAAGGGACAGTCTCATATTCCTTTTTAACTTAGCTTTCTGGGCAACCACAATATTTATTACTTACCTTAAATATATCTATCACAATTGGCATACGATAAATAATTTACACTGATATTTTATAAAATCATATGTCAGATTTTCTTCTCAATGTACATTTCAATCTATTTAAATCAATCTATTGGAGTATTTTGAAATATCAAAAAAATTTTACGGGAAATAAGAAAAATCATGAGGTCCCTTAATACACACAACACAACACACACACACACACACACATGCACACACACATCCTGATTTTAAAAGGCCCTTCATTTTGTAAGTTTCCTGGCATTTAGAGTTCCTCTGAACTCTTACTTGCAGCTGCAGCAGCAGAGCAATTTGTTCTGTAAATACTGCCATTGTGAAGACATATTATGCTCCATAATCTCCATTAAGTTTTCATTTGCCAAACTGGAGTCAGCTAAGGCAGAAGAAATATATTTTGAGTGCAAGTTAGGAAAAAAGCATTTTGCTAAAAAGAAAAAATAAGAAAAAGAATCTCATGTTTTACAGACTCTTAGGTTCTCAACTTTATCTTTTTTACACAAAAAACTTAATTAATTAATTCTAGAGAACTGAATCCTAAAGCTGGAAGAGAAGGAACAGTTTCCAACTTCTGATACAACCCTAAATTGCTCTTTTGTGGCCTGTGTTGGTGGTCTCTCCCCTTCTGTATGGGCTTACTTATGTTTCCTTGTGGAAATTTGCTGGTGAACATATCTTCTTTGACACAAAAAAATCCAATCTTTTAAAATCCCATCCACCATTATCCATTCTTGCAAATACAAATGAATGTAGATAAAGAAGAAAATAAATATATCAATGTAGGTATTAAAAATTCACTTTTACCACAGTTTAATCATTTTAATGATTGTCAGTGCTCAACTTTAGGAAAAAATAGAAAAATTAAAACTAAAGACAAGCAGAAGTTATTACTGAAAGGAAATGGAAGATAGTGTCATTGAATCTGGCCAAACAAACAGTGATTTTTTTTATATTAGTTTGTTTTCTTTTTAATAAAATAATCCTGTATAAATTAGTCCCTTTATCTTTCCCTTTGACCTTAAGCTGTTCAAGCCGGAGGAGCTGGCCGGACTCCTCTTCTGCCGTTGAAATCCATGTGAACATAGAAGTTTTGTAGTTCACACAGATCACAGACTTTTGATCTAGATGTGACAAGCAGAGAAGAAAAACTCAGGAATTTCTAACAGAAATATAAGATGACATTCTCAGAGATAAGAACTCATTTGAGTATATTTTTAAATGGTGTGATTAAGAAAATAAAATAAAATAAAACAACAACAGTGTTTTAGAATACAAACCAGATCTTTAGAAGATTCCTTGCATAATATTCCTCCCTGTGCTGCCTATTAATGAGGACCTTTATTACTTCATTCCCATTATCATATCAGACCCTGCAAAAGTTTTATTTTTCTTTTTTCTAAAACATCATCATATACAAGGTGTGCACACATCAGTCTAATTGATCACAAGCTCTGCCTGCACAGTGCCAGTGCCACTCTGTGATCTGCCATCAGGATGTATTCCTCTGGGTCAGAAGTGAAGGAACCAGGGAAAACCTGGCACTGTCCCATCCTTGTGATCCAAGTGAACCAAGTGTCTTGCCTCTTGTGAAATTAGAAAAATAGAAGCACAATAGATAATTTAAAATTCAGTTATATAAATATATTCATTTTTTAAAATATTTTTTTCAGTTGTAGATGCACTCAGTACCTTTATTTTATTTATTTGTTTTTAGGTGAGGCCAAGATCAAACCCAGTGCCTCACACTTGTGAGATGAGCCCTCTACTACTGAGCCACAACCTCAGCCCATGTACTTACTTTTAAAATCTCAAAATACACTATAAATTTTGGTACAAAAATACCCCTTCTTTGGGGTGAGAATATATGACCACATGGTAGCTCAGTTTTGCTCCTGTGTCCTTATTTATCAGCCCTGATGCCACACACACAGGTGTGCGTACATGCACACAGAGCCAAACAATACAGCACAAGATGACCCCCTCATCACTTTTGCTAAGCTCAGTAATAGTTGTTAGTCCTTGAAAAGAAAATTGCAGCACTTTTTTGCTATTTAATTAAAAAGAATAAAACTTAAGATATCACTTAAAACTATTATACCGTGTGTTCTTATGGTTCCTATCAATTTTTTTCACAAGATCATATAGAAACAAGGTTATGATTAAATAACTATATCAACAGCTCTTGAGCACTTAAAAGTGTAGAAATCTTATCTACTTCAAAGCATCATGGACACAGTATAAATCTGCAATGTTTTCTGTCAATTAAAAACATTACAACTTAAAAACAAATTTAGAGTAATGGTTACCAGGTGTTGGGGGTTGGAAGGAATGAGGTTTGATTGCTAGTAGGTTCAGAGTTTCTATTGGGTGAGATGAAGATGCTCTGGAATTACATATTAATGATGTTTACACAACTTCATAAATATACAAAAAAATTAATTGTACTCTTTAAATGAGTAAAATTTGGTGTATGAGCTAAATCTCAATAAAGCTCTTATACAAAATAAAAATATCTGGATGTGGTGGCACATGCTTATAATCCCAGCAGCTCAGGAGGCTGAGGCAGGAAGATCATGAGTTCAAAGCCAGCCTCAGCAACAGCAAGGCACTAAGCAACTCAGTGAGACCCTGTTTCTAAATAAAATACAAAATAGGGCTGGGGATGTGGCTCAGTGGTTGAGTATCCCTGACTTTAATCCCTGGTAAAATTTAAAAAAAAAAGAAATGAAGGAAGGAAGGAAGGAAGGAAGGAAGGAAGGAAGGAAGGAAGGAAAGAACTAAGGAGTAAACTTAGAAAAAGAAAGTTTAGAAATCCAGATCCTGAAATATCCAAAAATGTTAATCAAATAAGGATGATACTGAGGAGTTCTTCAATATGAAGATAAAATCATGATGCACTTATATTTCATGAGAATACACATATTTAAGGCAACATAAAAATTACCTTAAACATCTCATAAACAATTTCTGCAGTCATAGTTTAAGCACAATTGAGATCTGTGCATTATTCCAATTTCAGAAGCAAAAAATAAAGCTTATTTAAACTTTAACATCATATTTTACATTACATATCCTATATGTGTTCATCAACAACTAAAAAAAGAGTTTTTAAAAGTGCTGTTTTTAAAAAAGTCCCTATATGTCTTATGCTCAGTTCTTTAATTGGGTAACGGGCTACCTTCTTTTTCTCTCTCTGTATTCCACATCCATAAATAATGGTCAACCAAAATGGGTGCTGTTGCCTTTGAATTCTTCCAAATTTATGACAGAAATTACTGGTTCTGAATTTTCATATACACTCAGAGCTGATTTGGGGTTACTCTCAAACTGAGTTCTCATAAACATCATTTTATAGCATTTTTACAACAAAAGAAGAATATTTTCAAATCTGCATTTGTTGTATAAAGAATTATGTACAGCAAAAGAAAGCGCCTTTTATTTTCTCTCAATAGCAAATAGTACACATTTCAAGGAATTCAGTCATTAACATCCATTGTTTCTTGCAGGAGAAGGGATCTCATTAAGACTGTTACTGAGGAAACAGATAGCCAAAGTTCTTTGTGTTGGTCTTATAGGAAAACACAGGTTAGCAGAAACTCTCACAGTGTTCTGTTTCTCTTTGTGTAACTGGATGATATCATATTGCCAAATCATCATTTATTAAAGAACATTGGCTGTTCGAAGAATTTATATAAAATTAATCTGAATTATTTGAGCTATCAAATAAAATAAATGAAAGGGAGAGATTGGTTGTGGTTTTGAGCCCATATATATATACATACAGGGCTTGACTCAAACTATGATTGGAAGTGGGTTCCAGTGGTCAGGGAAATCCCTCTTTTTATTGAACACTGTCTACATAGGAGGCTTAGGAAGGGGATATAGTTAATAAAGATTAAGTGACCCATCTTGAACTTGTATTTTCCTATGCTTATTCAGATTGGAGATTTTGGGAGTTTGTTTTGTTTATTTTGTTTTCTTGTTAACAAGGACCTAAGGAAATCATAGGGAGAAGAAACATGTGAAGTTATTGTTAATACAATCTCACAAAATACAGAATCACTGAACATTTTAGGCCTCATTTAATGATCATGCAGTTGCCTTATTTATCTCTTGTACTGTCTGTTTCATACAGAAGGAGAAATACACTTCTACTTTAAATGATAATCTTTGCTCCATCAAAGCACAGTGATTTACTTGGGTGCATTTAAATCACACTGTACTTAAAAGTTTTATCCTCTAGTTAAATGAGACTTTGAAAGCTAACTTTGCTTTTTCAAATGATATGTTTGAATTTCCAATCATGTATTTTCTTCCCATATACTCTCCGAATAAGGGAAAGGCTTCTATTTTCACTATCTTGAAAGAAATATTTTCTTTGAACAACAACTGTAATCCATGCCTTCACATATAAACATCAATTTATTAATTCACAATCAGATGTTTCAGTGTATGTGATACTGCAAGTAGAACCTGAGCTGAAATAAAATTCTGCACAGTAAATTTTTTCTTCATAAAATTTGTGCATAAACCCATGTCCCCCCCAAAAGAACCAGATATTTTCAACCAATTCTCTCACACACAAAAATACTTCAAGAGCAAAATTACAACACTTAACCCTCAATTTTTGTCTCTATAACCCCCCCTACAAACAACCATGTGCTCCCCAGGAAGCTCCGTTCTGCAGAACACACATACAAACCTGCGTGTGCTCACACACAAACACACCAGTTTCAGTCTTTGTGCCAATAGAATCTTGTCCCTATTCCTGGGGTACCAGGTTTCTATCAGCTACTTATGGTTGTAGATCCTCATATTTTGGGCTAGAATACAGCGTTAATATTTAGCTCCCTAATCCAAGTTTATTTTTAGACTTTTTCCCGCCTCTCTCATTCAAATAAAAAAAAGCAACAAAATAAAGAAAAAAACTCCTTTGATATCAAACTATGTAAACACAATCTCTCATCATTTAAAGAGTTTAAAATAAGTTCATGGTTTTAAAAAGTCCCTACTAAAAAGTTATAATAAAAAAAAGCAAGCTAATTTTACCCTTTGGTTTAAGGATAAATTTTACCTTTTATTTCTGTTGATTGATCACCCTCTTACAGAATGTACACACTAATCTCTGTTGCTATACAATTTTAAACATTGTATTAGATAAATCTAAAAACCTCTCCAAAATGTAGTGATTGAATTGTGTAAAATTTTTTAAAACAATAAACCGGAGTTGAATTTTTTTCTCAAAGCTGTGGTTGGCTGGTGTGTCTGCTGGCTGAGTGGGCTTAACTGACATTGGCTGGGTTCACTCATAGACTTAGGTTTAATTGGTAGGTCAGCTGGGGCCTTGACCATCTAGTATGGCATTTGCTGGTGACTCAGCTGCGCTTTCCAGCTTTCTTACATGCACAAGTTTCTCAAAACCTCCAACAGTCTAGTCTGGTTCTTATGACATTTACGTGACAATATACAAAAGTAAGAGGAAGGAAAAATGTGCAGACATGCTTCCAAAAATTCTCTTTGCATCAGATTTTTTGTTATCCCACTGTTCAAAGCAAGGCACACAGGGCTCCATGCAGAGTAGGCTTGGGACCACGCTGCCAGAAGACATGGATACAGGGAAGACATTAATTCGTACTGTAGATAAAATCAAGCTGGCTTCCTCCTTCAGAATACTACACACATATTCTCAATTAGATTAATAACAAAAGAGATTGAATTTTACTGTATATGTAAAAATCTTCTCTATCCCCAAATAGCTTGAAAGTTTGGCTGGCTATATATAGAATTCTAGGTCAGAAATCTTATTTAATTACTCATAATGTCAAGTTACTCTTCCAGTGTCCTAGTTTAGTGTATGGCATTGTTATTGAGAAGCACAATGCAATTTTTTTCCTCTTTTATTTATGCTGGGTTTTCATATCTTTGGAAGATGCTTGGGTATTGATCACTTATACCTTTTCCTCTTATCCTATGAAGGTGTAATATTGTGCCCTTATGTAGTTCCTTTGATCATCCCTTGGGCTCCATTTATCATGGAGTCTCTTGTTCAGTTCTGGGGGATTTTCCTGTATAGTGCCTTTGGTAATTTCCCTCCTTCTATTTATGTTGACCTCTCTTTCTGAAGTACCTGAATATAAAAAATCCTGAATTAATCATTTAAACCTTTGATCTTATTTTGAACATCAGCCATCTCTCTGGAAATTCCAGTGAATTTAACTTGCATATATAGGCCTACAATTTCTCTCTTTTGGTAGCAAACTGACTCTCAATATTACTCCCTCACAAACCTAATGTTCCTAGCAGTTAAATCTTTCTATTTAATATTATCAGGAATTAAATTCCAATATTCTTGTCATACACCAAAACCTTGGTGTCAGGATATCTATGAATAGTTCAGGATAGAAAACAGTTTTTATACTGACTTATATAAATATCTTGTTATCACTCTGTCATTCACATTTTTTTCCTTGTAGAGCAATCTTCCCTCTGTTATGTATCTTTCAAAGTAAAGTCTTTTACCCTCATTTTGGTAATATCTAAAAGAGAGTAGTTGAGTGAATGTGGCAAATTTTGCACCTTAAAATGGAAGTTCAGCCGGGCATGGTGGCACCTGCCTGTAATCCCAGCCTTTCAGGAGGCTGAGGCAGGAGGATTACCAATTGTAAGGCAGCCTCAGCAATGTAGCAAGGCCCTAAGCAATTTAATGAGACCCTGCCTCAAAATCAAATATATAAAGGGCTGAGGATGTGGCTCAGTGGTTAAGCACCCTGGGTTCCATCCATCATTCCCGCCCAAAATAAGCTCATTCGTCTTTTGTTTTTAATATTTACATTATGGCTATTTTGCCATAAATCTAACTTCCAGATGGGAATTATTATATGAATGTTCTACTTCTTGCCGGAATCAATGTACCCCGCAGAACAAGCACCACATTTCATATAATATCTATGCAATCCCAAGTCATATTCTGGTACCTGGGAAGGAGAAGATTTTATATTAGAACCTGGAATAAGATCCACACACAAATATAGGACTGATGACTGATACTAATCAATACTTGGACTAACTTCAGACAGTTAAACTAGCCGTGCTTGTTCAGCATTTATCATTTACCCTGCCTTTTTATCAATTTCCAAAACATATTATAATAGCACTCATCAGACTAGGCATTTATGAAAGGCAGGCAAAATTCAAAGATTGAGATTTGCAAAAGTGAATAGATCTCAAGATAGGACAAGAATTCAGTCCATTCCGGAAGAATTTGAGGTAAGAATAAGACAATATTATGGCAGTAAGGGTTAAAGGTTGAATCCTAGACTGCACTATTACATAGGAATTTTGATAATAAATTTAGATTTGAGACAAAATAGAAAAAAAGGGAAACAACAGAAGTCCAAGCAGGTATGGTGAGGACTCCAGGTGTCTTTAAAATGGACATTTGAGAGTAATTATTTAGAGGAATATTATATACTTGGAGTAATTGGCACTGAATGAAAATTAAGCAGCAAAATGGGAATTTCCTATTTATTCAGAGATTACTAATTTCTGAGTCCATGAGGTGGACTTATTACCATCATTTAACAGATTGGTGGGGACAGGAGAATGTAGTACAATTTTATTGGGAGTAAATGGCACTGGGAGGAGATTCAGCATTTAGCAGAAGAGAAGAAATGACAACCAATAATTGGAATCAAAGCTGCTTTATCTTGCTAGTGCTATGAATGCTAAGCTGCCCATTAAAAGCCTTGAAATTTTAGACTCAGTCTTAAATCTTTCCTTTTTTCTTTCTCAATTTAAAATCAACTGACAAATTAATCTACTGCAACATATCTTGCTTTTTTGTTTATGTACTCTCATTTAGATTATAATAATTGTCTCTTTAATACATTCCTTTCTAACAGTATCTCATTTAATCCACCTATTTGACCTAAGAATGGTATTTTTGGAGCCTGATTCAGACCACTGACTTTCCTATGTTTAACCCAAGCTGCCCCATCAGTCCAGATGTGCAACAGCTATAAAAATTTAAATTGAGCAATAAATACAGACCTTTTACGATAACTTTGAAATAATATTTGAAGATGGGTACATTGGCTCATGCCTATAATGCCAGTGACTCGGGAGGTCAAGACAGGAGGATTCCAATTTCAAGGACAGCCTCAACAATTTATTGAGGCCCTAAGCAACTTAGTGAGATCCTATCTCAAAATAAAAACTAAAAAGTATTAGAGGTGTAGTTCAGCGGTAAAGAGTCCCTGGGTTCAATCCCCAGTACCAAAAAAAAAAAAGAAAGAAAAAAATGAATGAATGAATATTTGAATATTTATTATGTTCACATAATTATTGAAACCTTGGAACTTAATGGATAACTAACTGTTAGCTGAGTGAAATATGATGTTCTTCATTTTCTCTTTTGACCTAAAGCACTTAATAGTTTTTATGTACTGTGTAAAATTCACCTTCTATAGAAACATTTTTTAAATCTCTATACTTGAAAGCTGACGATGTATTCTATGTACTTTAATGTATATAAAATTAACAGTTTCTTTAAGTTTTTATTATGCTCAGTCAATCTATAAATTGTTGGTTTGTGTTAAAATTAGAAAATGGATGGAATCGTGCATACACTTAGACTGCATAGGTGTATGGAAAATTATGTGTGCTTCATGCCAAAAGATGTCATAATGCTAATAGTCAAATAAAGGTTAGTGATGTTGGTAGACATATGTCTCCTCTTTTATGAAGATAATAAGTAGTAAGCTAAACTAATTTATTTGAGTTCGAGATCCAATTCATTGTCAATGTGCAGACTGAGTTTTACTGCCAAAAAAGGGAAAAGAAAATACCCTGGGCATAGAAAAACTTCCTAGGACCCAGCACTTTTTGAACATTGAGCATTGTAATAGTGTTACCCAGTAAGTTTAGATAGTCAATTACAGTTTTACAAACAAAATATGCAAAACTGGAAAGTTCTCAAGGAAGTAAGTGGAAGCCAGTGAACTTCAAGAGCATGAAGAGTAAGTTAAAATAATCAAATGAGACCAGTTATAGGAAGAAACAAACAAGATAAAGTCTAGACAAGTTTGCAAAAACAATAGTGTTGAAAATAAAGACATTCTGATATGTTCTTCCAAAACAGTTCATGTGAAATGCTAAATTTATAAAAACAAATAAAAGTCCAAATAAGACTCATAACTTCCATGAGAAATCTCAAAAAAAAAAAAAAAATACGGTGAAACAATTACTTGCAGCACAGTTAAACATTTCCTGGAGTAGAGAATGAAACTGAGCTAAGATTAACTAGACAGAAAAGAAAGTGACATTTCAATATGGAAGATGAACCTTTATTTCACAGAAATCATCTTTCAGTATTTCTAAAGGTAGTTCTAAAACTTTGGTACTACTCTAATTTGAGACACGGGAAGTAAAAAAAGGGGAGATTTATTTGCCTTTTACTGAACCAGCTTTACTCATGCTCAGCCTTGGCATTATTCTTTTCTTTCAACTGTGGATATATCTTGGGATGAATAAATAATTTGCAAATATATGAGTCAACAAAGAAAGAAATGCAGAGTTGCAGATTGATAATGGAAATTACAGGGGTTATAAAATATCGTACATTGTGTTGCCATTAAGACGAAAGGAATACGGGAAGTTATAAATAACCCACATCATTTTTTAAAGGACTGCTTTTTAAATATTCTTGGTGGAAGCATAACTGATAAAAGTCCAGTCATTTTTCATGTGAAATCATTCTTTGCAAAGTGAAAAACCAGTAATAGACAACGGTGCCCCTGTTTGATCAGTACTTCTGAATCAAGAGTCACATCTGCCTTCACTCTCAGACAAGAGCAAAATGTTGAATAGCTTGGAAATATATCTCTACTACCCAACAAAAGAGCAAGGAATTCTATGAACATAATGCTTAGATCGTTAAATAATAAAGAAGCCAAAAAAGGGACTGGGGATGTGGCTCAAGTGGTAGCACGCTCGCCTGGCATGCGTGCGGCCCGGGTTCAATCCTCAGCACCACATACAAACAAAGATGTTGTGTCCGCCAAATACTAAAAAATAAATATTAAAAAAAAAAAAGAAGCCAAAAAAGAAGGAGTGACTTGTGATGTTACCAACATATTGTGGTCTTAGCAATTCACGAATGATTTTGCGGTACATTATTCAGCTTGACTCTCCTAAGAACCTGGTAACCTAACTACATTTAATCTTATCTTACTGATTGACACACCTCTTTCCATTTTTCAGTCAAAGCAGTGGAGAAGTGGTATAGTGAAACGGTGAAAAAAAAAGATGTGGGAGAAAATAATATCTGTGATTTGCAAGAATAATCTTGGCTGTGTACTCATTAACTGACTTTTGCTGTACTTACTGTGAGATACAAAGGAATAAGATATCAGGAGCAAGAGCAACAACGATCAAACATAAGGTATTGAAAAATCTTCATTGATTTTTCAAGACCCACTCATTGAGTTTTTTAATCCTCCGCTTCACATGAAATCATTTCATACTATTCCTGATTATTAGTCATATAATGTTCAGCAGGGAGAAGGGACCTAACTTCTTCAAGTTTCACATTCGAACCAGCATGAAATCTGGGGCAGATCAGATCTAAATTTCTCAGAAGGCTGCAGGTGGTGAGTAGTAATGCTGTGGATGACTTGGAGAAGGATCTCCAAATATGTGATCCTAATATCAACATTAGGCTGTCATTTGTATACTCATGTGTTGGTAATAGTTTTTGAAGAGGCTAGCAGTTAATAAAATTGGTTTAAAGGTGAAAGAGTTATTCAGAGGAACTAGTGTTCTGAAAAACTGATTGGTTATATAGCACAAAGAATGTTCTCTGACCAACTTATCTGATTTACTAGTTACCCCATCTGTTTTCTTATGTCTGGGAAATGCTTGTCAAAGTGCTTTCTCTGGGGACAAAGATGACTAACAATTGCATATTTTCTGACTATGTAAATGAATTAAGCATCTTAAATAATTCATATGCTCCAGAATCAATTTTCTTTGTCCTTTTCTCACATTTAAATTTCTGTAGTTAGCTGCTGCTTACAAAAATAGTTTAAAATCCACCAAATGAAATATTTTTAACCTCTCTTTTCCATTAAGATGATTTTATTTATATTAATCCAGCTGTTATAATACTTTGGGGATTTTTGTTTCTAATTGTTTCCTTACGAGAAAAATTAATCATTCAAACTGATTAAAAAAGTTGGCTGAGCAATATACATTCAACTAAGAAAGCCAGCAGGTGTCTGGGAAGGTAGATGTTTAAAATTAGTTCCACTTTTTTTTTTTATCATTGTGTCCAAAAATGTGAATTTGTTAAAGAAAAATACCCACTCATTGATATTTTTCTAGTTTATAATAATGAACACATGGGGGAAATTACAAAACGTGTGTGAGAGAAGATACTCAAATATTATGAAAGTATATTAAGAGTACAAAATTCATTTTTGCTCAAAATCTTTGAACAAAATGACATGCCAGAAAGGTAAGTTATTTTTCCCTGAGGATTAAAGGGTCCCATCCTGAAACCTAATATATAGTGAACACTGTGTTTTACTTCTGAGCTACCATATTGAGATTATTGGTCAGGAGTAGAGTTGTGTAATGATCCAGAAAACTATTTTATCTAGGATAATTGTGGACAAAATATTCCTTATGTTTTTTTTAAGGAAAAGGTTTTATTTTCAATTTAATATAAGTTCTCATTAGAGAAAAAAACACAGTCATTGCATGTCTAATCAACTGAAATTTTATATCTGTTTCTAAATTTACTTTTTTTCCTTCTTCTCTTTCTCTCCTTCCTTCCTATATTTCTACCTTTTGTTTTTTTTCTTTTACTGTGTGTTATAAAGAATGATTATATAATTCTGTAGCCATCTTTGAATATTTAATACTAAAAAATCATATATTTAATTATGATTCAATACTAGTAAATCAGACATTTCTTTCTCTGACAATATATGCAAATTTACATCAATATTTTAAAGTGCAGAATTTTATTGCACTAACATACTTATTTTACAATGTATTTAATCAGTTTCTCATGATGTACGCTTTTCTGTTCTTTTTTCTAAATAACAAACATTTAAATAACTTGTAATGCTGGTAAATTTCAACAGTGAATTTGAACACTAGAATGTCTGGGTAAAGTGTAATCCACATTTGGATTACTGATTGGGTTTTCCAAATATACTTTCCCTCTAGGAAGTATATTTAAATTGTACAGTCCTACCAACAAGATAGGAAGCACCTTATATTCTTTTCTCTATTGGCTCTTGGTCTTGTGACTTTAATTCTTTCCTTTAGTTTATGAGTTGAAAATATTTTCATGTCTTTTGACCTATTTCAGTCCCAGATTTTATGAAGCGTCTGTTCATCCCTCAAATTTATTTTAACCAACTAACAAAGCTGTTTGTATACTCTACTAAAGGCATCCAAACTGCTTTTTCTTATTTGTCACAAACTCTCTTTTCCAATATTTCATTGGATTTTCAATCTTGATTGTGGTATTTTAGCCATTCACATTTAGTTCCATATGCTCACATCTACTGTTGTCATTCTACTTTCTGATACTGTTATACTTTTGAAATGCACTCAATGCAATCATTTTCTTTTTCTGTTACATTGCAAACTAGTACAAAGTTACTGAAGAGGCTTCAGGAATACCAGCTGCGGACAGCTGCTCCACTAATTTGACCATCCCTAGAGTATTACTCATTCTGAAAATATTTTTATTGATGGGACCCAAATACATGATTTATTTGCTTTCACTCTGTTAACACTAGAACAATCCTGTGATATGATGCATTACTATTGTCATTCCTATCTTACACAAGGGGGAACTAGGGTGTAAGAGGTTAAGATGTTTGACTAGGTTTGCATGATCATCTTATTTCAGAGTGTACACTCTTGACCCCTTCTCTTTCACTGTTTCTGAGTGAGTCTTGACATTCTCTAATGAGCTTGCTGGTACTTCTCCTGCATGGTTGTGAGGCCAACATGCATCCTGTTAGGTAGGTCAAAACAGTTATTTTAATCTTCTCTTTCATGAACTTATTTATGACTTTTTCTTGCAGAGAATGACTGAATTTTTAAAGCCGTACTAATTTTCATGTTTTGGGTTCTATTATAGGCTCACTATAATAAAACTTTCTTTCATGGAGACACTGAAAATCAACAGAGAATATTTTCATTTGACTCCCTAGTGCACATGTGCTAAATGCTGACTTTAAATACAATTCCACTTTTTGATACATCCAGTCTAGTACATATAATTATAGCTTTTACTCCCAAATTGTAGCATTTTTCTACATTTTATTATGCTATTCCATGAATTATGATTAACTAATTAAAGCAAGCCTTGAATATATTGGTCATTTTATTTGCTTCTGCTTCTTTCCAATATGGTGTTTCCATGGACTTTGAAGCCTTCTCTGTCACAGTCCAGGGTCATGTCACTCAATGTCATGACTGTTGTCAGACTGTCTTCATCACTGGCCACTTGGAAATATTCTTATTTAGAGATAGTATCAAACCAAAAAGCCTCTTCACAGCAAAGAATACAATCAAGAACATGAACAGAGAGCCTATACAATGGGAGAAAGTCTTTACCACCTGCACTTCAGATAGAACATTAATCTCCAGGATATGAAAAGAACTCAAAAAATTTAAAAAAAAGAAAAGAAAAAAGCTGATCAATAAATGGGCAAAGGAACTGAAAAGGTACTTCACAGAAGAAGAAATACAAATGGTCAAAAAACATGAAAAAATGTTCAACATCTCTAGCAACTAGAGAAATGAAAAACAAAACTTCACTGAGATTCCATCTCACCCCAAGTCAAAATGGCCATTACCAATAATACAAGTAACAATAGTGTTGGAAAGGATGTGGGGGTGAAAGTTCATTTATAATTGATGGTGGGATTGTAAATTGGTACAAGCGCTCTGGAAAGCAGTATGAAAATTCCTTGGAAAAACTTGGGATGGAACTACTATTTGACCCAGTTATCCTATTCCTCAGTTTATACCAAAGTACTTAAAATCAGCATATTACAGTGATGCAACCACTTCAATGTTAATAGAAGCTAAATTCACAAGAGCCAAGCTTATGGAACCAACTAGGTACCCCAGAACAGATGAATGGATACAGAAAAATGTGGTATGTATACACAATGCAATATTACTCAGCCATAAAGAAGAATGAAATTATGGTATTTTCCAATAAATGGATGGAACTGGAGAATATCCTGCTAAGTGAAATAAGCCAGTTCCAAAAAAACCAAAGGCAGAATGTTCTCTCTAATATGTGAATGCTAAACTACAACGAGGGGAAGGTTAGAAGTTCACTGTACTAGACAAAGGGGAATGAGGTGGGTGGGCATTGGGAATAGAAAAGATAGTAGGATAATTGGGCATAACTTTCCTATCCTTATATGTGAATGTATGACTAATGTAACTCCACATCATATACAACCACAATAATGGGATCCTAATTGGAACAAGTTATTCTCTGTTTCTATAATATGTTAAAATACACTCTACTGTCATGTATATCTAGAAAGAACCCATAAATTTAAAACATACATTCTTATTTAATAACTTCAATTTTCTAAGGAATATTGACTATTTAGAAGGTTCATTTAAGTTATAAATGAAAGAGATGGTATAATAAGAAAAGAATACAGTCAGAAGGACTAGGTAACAGTGTATTTTTCTTACTTTGTGAACTTGTGATGTTAGATTTTAAGCTTTCAAGTCTTTCCTCAACTGTAAAATGTAAATAATACAATATATCACCTATTTTTTGGCACAGATGTTGAGATAACTGGAATGAAAATGAGGTAATTATGGTTGAATACATTTTGTTACATAGCACCCTATACAAATGAGAATGTAAGTGTTATCTAATACGAAATTATCAATAAGATCATAGCAATATCAGAAAATGAGTATGGACAATGAAAAAGTGTATACTCATTACAGGTTGAGTATTCGTTATTTGAAATTCTTGGACAAGAAATATTTCCAATTTCAGGTTTTGAAATGTTTGTACATATAATAAGATATCTTGAGGATAAGACTAAACATGAAATTTATCTGTGTTGCTTATACATCATGTACACATATTCTGAAGGTGATTTCATGCAATATTCTAATGCACATGTATTTTGATTGCAACTGAACACATGAGGTCAGATGTGTGTTTTCCTCTGTGGCATTACATCAGCACTCAAAAAATTTTACATTTTACAACATTTCAGAATTCTGATTTTTAAATTAGGGATTCTCCACTTGTATAAGTTTAGTGAATTATTCCTACATAAATGTAAAAATAATACATATTCAATATTACCACTATTGTCATTCACATAGCCATTTTAGGTAATAGATTAGTAACACAGAATAAATCTCTGATTGATAGGCAGATATTTTCCAGTACACCTCAAGACAATCTTAAGTATTTTTGGTATTGCAAATTCTTGTTAAAATTAGGTTAATTATAGTTTAGTGAGGTGTGTGTGTGTTTGTTTTATGTGTCAATGAAATTGATTAATTTCTAATATATGTTTGTGTTAAATATTTTACCTATTTGTTTCTTTTTACCATCTTTTTAGATGGGCTGTATGAGTTTTGGAGGTAAAATGCATTCTGAGTGAGTTTTGTGATTTAGAGTTAAGATTTATTTTCGGAAATCACTGTGTTTCACAAGAAATGTTTCTACAAGTGATTGCTAATCATTTTCAGAGGCAAAAAGACTTGTCTTTTAATACCAGGAATGGCTTGCTCTGAATACACCACCTGGGGAATATCATTTTAGGATGACTTTGGTGATGGTGCCTTTAAAGGCTGCTTTAATTGTTTCTGCATGGAGCTATATTCATGAACATGCATTCATCAGAATGAAGAGCAATGTGACATTTTCAAGTTTTACTAAGTCAACCAGCATCCGTTGCCATAGTACTCAGTAGTCAGGAAACCAGGAAAATGAAGAGCTATTTTTCATTATGTGTTGAAAGATGTCAGTAGGATTAAAGTGTCATCAGAAAGAGGGTGGGAGGGAGAGAGAGAGAGAGAGAGAGAGAGAGAGAGAGAGAGAGAGAAAATTACTCATCCAATGGTCATTAATGAATATAAGAAATATATATATAATAGCCAATATTTTCTGGAGGGGGACCAGATATGGGAAAGATGTAAATAAAAGGAGAGGTAAACATTATTTTTAAAAAACAAAACAATGCCTGATTCTTCCCCTTCCTAGGTAAGAAGGAAAGTCATGTCCACATACCTAATATTTTCTTATTTGGAAAGACGCCTCAGCCAGGTAATGGTTAGTTTAACACCCGAAATGGAAAAAAGATGCCTGAGAATCATTTTTCACCCTTAAAATATCATTTGAGTGAAATTAATAATCAAGCATGTACTTGGTAATTAGAGCTCACACTTTATAAATATGTATAACATTTAAAAATAAGGATCAAACCTTATTTAAATATGATAACTTCCTTACCTGTCCTTATAATTCCTTGATTTCTCCGTGTCTATGAGTTTTGACAAGTGACACAATATTTATGGCACCAACTTTTGTTTTCATCTTATTCTAATCTCTCTGTCTTCCATGATTATGGTTTCTAAGATGTCTTAGCCTTCATTTCTACTAACTAGTCTCATTTTCTCATTAAATAAATTTTATCCTCAGTCTAGTCAGCAAGCCAGGGACTTGACCTCCTTCCATCTTCTGCTTGACTGCAAAATATACAGTCTTGTTTATCAGTTATAACTTCCTATTGAATTTCTCAACCCTTTCCTGTTCTGGGGACTGTGGCAGAGAGCTCTTCCAAAGGAGATTGATTAGACACCCCACAAATCCAAGCTGTGCAATCTCATGTAGGTCAGCACAACTGCTAAGTAGACTGTTCTTTCCTTGCTCATTGAGCCCCAATGCTTTTTGAAATTTCTGAATTTCAGTATTTTCTCTTTTAACCATTTTCCAAGTCTCCTTAAATTTAATCTAAGCTCCCTTCATGTTTTGAAATTATTCTATCCCCCTACTCAATTTGGACCTAATTTAATGTTAAATGAAATAATTTCCTTCAATCTCCCTCTCTCACTTAAATGTACCATTCCCTATCTAGGCTCTTCACCTCTACCGAATTGGAAGTAAGAATCTATTTGGGTTATGTTGGACCCTATCTAGAAGTAATACAAACCCAAGCAAATTTCTCCACAGTTTACCTGATAGGAAAATCCATCAACATTATTCTGCAACTTTCTTTTGGGAGTCTTAGGCATTTAAAAATCAAACCTTTAATATTATGGCTCTGACTGAAAGCAGAGATTATTTTCTACTGAAAGGTTAGAGCTTTACAGGTAAGACTGGGTTAAAATTTAAAAAAAAAATAAGCAAACAAACAACAATACCTGTGGTATTTCTGTATCTTGTCTACAAAAAAGTACCATGAATAATAGTACATTTGAGTTGTCTGCACCTTATTATTCAAATAGCACACCAATTAGAACATCATTTCACAAAACAGTCTCAAGATAGAAAAGTGCTTTATTTACTTTCATTAGAAAAATTAAAAATGAGAAGGGATCCCCCTTATTGTGGCAGGGGATGGGGGTGGAATGTTGCAGCACTAAAATGATAAAGATACTTTAAATCTTGTGAGTGTTAATCTCTGTGAAATACACTGATGCAGATAAAATTTCTAAATGCAATAATTATGATTACAAAACCATGGTACTGCTTTTATTTGCCTTGTCAATGCTAAAGTAGGACTTTTGAGATGAAAATGTCAGACTGATAATGGTGACTCAGAAGGGAGACATTGAAAAAAAAAATGGACTCCTAGTAAATTTTCCTAAACTGCCGGAGGCACTTCCCCATCTGTATGTGCAACATGCATTCAGCTATTGTAAAGTTTCTCTAACAGTCCTGGGAAGTGCTATGACAGTAACAAGGAAGATTGATAGCAGATTCCATGCCTTTTTGTTAATCACATTAAGAGCTCTGCTTTGTACTCTCTCATGTTGTGTCTGAAAATATATATCCCCACCACGCCATATTGGAAACTTTTATCCTATTACCCATCTGCTGCCAGCAAATGATCAGTTTAAATGCAGAAATGGGTGATGGGGTTGTGGAACTCAAAGATTTGTTAAGCATACTATTTTTCCACTCTTCATTTTTCTAATCACCTTTTCAGAAATGAAAGAAGCCAAACACACCACATTTTCGAAAGTTTTTGTAGGGAATCTGGAAAATATTTTATGTTGCTTGAATTATGTGATAATGACAAGCATACCTTCCAACATTAGAACTGGCAATTTTAAACAAATAGATGTGGCGTGTGACTATTACTTGCTTTTCATTTAAGAGCTTACAGTAAAACTCAAAGTGGAGGCTGGGGTTCATGAAATGATGTTTTCTTCCATTTAGCTACAGGAGTTTCTCTTACTGATTTTTTGGTCCCAACCTCTATAGTCAGATAAATACAAAAGCCCAGAACAGTTGCAGCAGGTGAACAACTAGTGTTGTGTACATTTCATCCATTGGGGAGATATAAATATTTCTTTAATTACTTTGTGAACATCTGCATTTAACAAAGAGAGATGTGCATTAACACAATTAACTATTTCTTTTCTTTTTTAATTGCTTTTCTAGGTTCATTTCTAAGATTTCTAATCAGTTTTTTTCTGGTGTCATAAGTAAAAGGAGATGAAATATGACACTTATTTTCCTGCATACAGAGATTTCTTGAATAATACATTTTCCCCAATGCTTTTGGAAATTACTGTCTAATAAAAGAATTCTGTAACAGAAATGTGATTAATCATATCAACGAGTTGATCTGAAACTATAGGCAGCATCACTGATTTCGATTGAGTAGTTGTGATTTGAGCATGTGTTGGAATGGCCAGTTGTAACTGGTGAAGAGCAGGCACAGTAGACATCTGCAGAGAATCAGGAGGCAGAGTGTCTGAGTCATATCCTGGTGGTCACACTTTCCAGCTGTGATCTTAGACAAGTTTCTCCATGTGTAAAATGATGTTAAGAATGTGTACCTGACTTTCAGAACTGCTGTAAATATTCAATTTGCAAATCAGAAAGAACTTATAACTATACATGAACTGTTCTATTGTTTAAAATTTTTATGAATAGGGTAGTACAACTTCCTAGATGAGTCATGAATAAGTCTTTAGAATACAAACTACTATGTAGAGTGAGAGATCATACTTGGAAGCTCTGGAAAGACACAAATGGAGAGAAAGAGTCTTGTTAGGGAGGAAACGGAACCACTTTTTATCCTGGTGGAGTCCCAGTGAATACATTACTAGTGACCATTTTTCATTTTTCCATATATGGCTGATGTTTTTTTTTTTTTTTTTTTTTTTTTTTAGCTGAATCTATAAGCAGGCTTCACTTCCCATTTAATCAGGAACATGTGTATTCTCAGGAAAAGAAACCTCATTTAACATTGAGTGGAAGAAAAGCCCACCAAAAATGTAATATATGCATGGCAAAATAGATGAATCAATTTCATATGTGACAAATTAAATATTTTAGAACAGGTTCTTCATACTTTCTTTCTTTCAGAACAGATAATAAAGGGTTAAATTTTATCACTTTCTGAGAATTTAGAAACAGAACCACTTGTATCACCAATGAGACACTTACAAATTGTCTGAAAAGTCCATAAAATTTAAGTGCGGTCTTTAAAGAGGCAGTAATTGCTAATCATTATTTTCACGTAGAATCTCGACTGTTACAGCTATAAATAATCTTCCTTCTTATTATGATTATTTAATGCATTGCCTTTTCAATGACACTTTTCATAGTTAAGGAGTATAATATTCTATTTAAAAACACTTTTTGTAGGTACTTTGGACTACATACCATCCCCTTGGTAAACTTGGCCTTGCAGATTAGATTAGAACAAAAAAAGGTAAACTAAAGGTTCTTGGCATGCTAATAGGATTCTTCAGGAAGAGTATCTTAAATCCACTGTGCCAAGAATGGAGAAGATTGGAAGAGACCGGAGAAAGTACTAAATTATTTCAAAAGTTGAAATTATATTTAAACAGTCTATCAAAAGAAGAAAGTTCAAGCAATATGATGTCTTAAGATCCTTCAATGTAAAAAATAATATGAATTTGAGTCCATCCCATTTATTGATTCTTGATTTTAATTCTTGTGTCAAAGAAACCTTATTAAGGAAGTTGGGGCCTAATCCTACATGATGGAGATTAGGGCCTACTTTTTCTTCTATTAGACGCAGGTTCTCTGGTTTTATTCCTAAATTCTTGATCCATTTTGAGTTGAGTTTTGTGCATGATGAGGGATAGGGTTTTAATTTCATTTTGTTGCATATGGATTTCCTGTTTTCCCAGCACCATTTGTTGAAGAGCCTATCTTTTCTCCAATGTACATTCTTGGCACCTTTGTCTAAGATAAGATAATTATAATTTTATGGGTTAATCTCTGTGTCCTCTATTCTGTACCAAATGGCTATTACTCAGCAATAAAAGAGAATAAAATGATGGCATTTGCAGGTAAATGGATGGAGTTAGAGAAGATAATGCTAAGTGAAGTTAGCCATTCCCAAAAAACCAAATGGCAAATGTTTTCTCTGATATAAGGAGGCTGATTCATATGGGGTATGCAGAGGGAGCATGGGAGGAATAGATGAACTCTAGATAGGGCAGAGTTGTTGGAGGGGAAGGGAGGAGGCATGAGGTTAGAAATGATGGTGGAATGTGATGATCTTTATTATCCACAGTACATGTACGAAGACACGAATTGGTGTGAATACACTTTGTATACAACCAGATAAAATATATATAAAAATTGTCTCTACATGTGTAATAAGGCTTGTAATACATTATATAAATTTAAAAAATAATTTAAAAAAGGTCTACACAGAGGATCTAGCATAAAGGAGGCCCTCAATAAAAGCTCATTAAATCTACATTTATACAACAATAATAACAACAACAACAAGAAAATAATACGAGTAAAATGAGAGAGAGAGAGAAGGAAGAGAGATAAGATGAGATGAATCCATAAGTAGGGGAGAAGAGAAGAAGGGAGAAGAAGGGGGAGGGAGGGAGGGAGGGGAACAGGAGGGAAGGGATGGCATGGCATTAAGGTCAACTCTTAAGAAAGAACAAAGATCCCAGATGCCAGAAAGATGAAGGTCCAAAGTATGCATAAAACCCTCAATAGTCCAAGCATTACCTGCTCTGATAAGGGTTCTAATCTTAGGGTTTGCAATTCTTAGATCCAAAACAGCAGAGGAAGGGTAGACCTAGAACTGAGACTCATGCAAAGAGCAGGTGCCAAGGAATGGATCTCTTCTCCTGAACAAAGGTCAAGAAACATTACACACTGACACATAAAATAAGAGGCTGTTTGTCTCTATTCATGGTTATATGTAGAAAAAGTTCTGTGAAAAATTAAAACCAAATCTGTGTACTTAAGTAGGTTTAAAATCACAATACTATGTGATGTCAAAACTCAAATTCAAAAAATAACCATATACACTTGTGTATATGGTTATTTTGAGTTACTCCACAGCAGGGCTAAAAAGTCAAGTGGCTCTAATAGGGCACTTTCACCTTGTTGAGCCATGGGGATTGTTGAGAGGAAAGAAAAAAAAACTTTTGAAATTATATTATGTAAAACTTTTGAGCCTTAGGAAAAGCAGAACACTGTGGAGTAAAGTTACTAGGCACAAGAAAAAGATCATCTCTCCCAAAATTTGGGATAACTTGAGGTAATTTTAGAATTTATGGATATAATTGTTGAGGTGACACAAGAGGAAGTTAAACAATGATGCAACTCTTTGGAGGGGAAAATGTTGGGTGATACTCCCTGAATGATGATGGGTGATGGTGGCAAGTTGCACCACACAATTGTGTTGTCAGCCACACAATTATGAGGGTATTTATGCTGTTCTGAGTGCTCTTAAGATGTACTGTGATAAGTGCATTTTAAACTGACAATGTTTTTAATTATCATTATAAGTTTATTGATACTTAATCCAATCATAAAGCAAGGTGTCTGGATATATATAAACACACACACACACAAACACACACACACACACGAATATCTTTATAGTGTCAAACAGAAAAAGATCATTTTAGTATATCACAATAAATAAACAAAAATGAAGCAAAAGGGCATCATTATGATTATACTAGTATTAAAGTACAATAGAATAGCCATGTTAATACTAAAACTTCAGTTTTACAAATGACCCTATAAACAGGATAAGAACATTGATTGAGAATGTATTAATAGCATTAATATATACAGAAATTTTATAATTCAACATGAAAAGACAACAATATAATAAAAGTATTTTTCAAGAATATGATAAGTCAATTCACAGAAGAGAAAAGCAGTCAAAGAAATGGAAATAAATTTTTAAAGAATGGTAAGAATTTGGGATATCTCATCCAATGCATTTCTACAACTACTTTTTCAAGTAAACCCGAACTTACAAACTCATGATCAAGGAATTCTATTTCAGTTGCTATGTGATTGGCAGTAGTTACACCATAGAATAAATAAATGAAGCATAACTACCACAAATGGATTACTACATACCATTAAATATATAGTGTGTGAAACATTAGCTATAATGAGGCTAGAAAGTTTAATGCAAAGAAAATATTATTAAAATTAAACAAAACATTTAAGAAGCCCTGCAGGTAAATTTTCAAATGACTTTAGCATAACCCCGTTAGGGAGAGTTCATCTACAACCTTGCTTAAGTTCTTGTCTGTGGTATATATAGGTTTATAGAGTTTGACAAATTATATATATATATATATATATATATATATATATATATNTATATATATATATATATATATATATATATATATATATATATATATATATATATATATGTTAATAGGAAAATAAAGCTATTAATATTTGGACTAACCACCTATACAATACAAATTGATGTAGAATTTTTCAAATTCAGCAAGCATTAAAAACAGGACAGCTGTAGGTCAATTCAGAAAAGGCCAAGGAAGAAAAATAATGAAAGAATAAATAAGTACACAATATATGACAATAACTTTGAATAGCTTCATTCACTAACTAAAATATAAAGGAAAAAGTCAGAAACTTCAATTTAAATTAAGCATAGAAAACAACTAATGATATATGGTACAACACATGGTCAGATTCTGCAGTATATAGACTGAATTCACAAGATTATGAAGTTATAGAAAAACAATTGGGCTTTTATTCTAGCTCTGACACTTACTCAGTGCATGAAATTCAAGGAATCTACTTAATTTGTATGAATGTGCTTTCAAAATGCAAATGTGGAGTAATGACAATAGCTTTTCCTTAACATTTTCTGTAAATTTTTGATAGGACATCATTGTCCCTGAGGCCTTTCATGAGACTTCTTTCAGCTTTATTTTCACCACTATTGTTCTCATTGACATCCTTTGCTTCAGTCAAACCTGTGCCCAGTCCCCAGAGACTCTCTACTGTTCAAGACTTGAGAATTTCAGTATATGCTGTGTTCTCTCAACTCGTCTAACTGAAACTGTGCCCCTGAAAACCCCTGCTGATGTAGGTGAACCTGGGGCATCTCTTGGGAAAATGACCACAGATTTTGTCAGAGAGGCATGTATGTCAGCAAATCTGGTAGCATCTTGCACAGAAAACTATGCCTAGGAAGGAGAATGTGAGTTATTCACAGGAATATAAATGGAAAAAATGTGATGATAACTAACCACATAGCAGCAGAAATAGAAATGAGAAAACAAGATAAGAAACATACATCAAGAGTGGAAAATGATCATATTTTTAGAAAAACAAGTAAGGAATTAATTAGGTTCCTTTCATACAATTAAAAAGAACACTTAATTGTACTCTCTTATATCCAACTGTAAACAGGTGTCTTCACATTTCAATTTGAAAAATAAATTGATATGGGTAATATAAGAATATAATAAATATAATTGCAGAGTTAAATTGTTGTTGCTCCTTTTCTTTTGGTCCCATTTTTTAAAGTATGTAATTTACTTGTAATGGAAAAATTCCTCAAACTAAGAAATTACTTAGGAATCCTATTCACTTAAAAATAAAAATCTAAATAATTTGTCAACATTTACTAGTGTGATCCTCTTTTGTGTTGTTCCTAAGGTTTCAAGGATACATAGAATTTATAAACTGAGATTCAACTGGACTTAGTTTTGTTTCTCACTTTTCACTGGAAAGTCCACTCTCCCATTTCCTGATAGGACAAATATTGAAAATTGATTCTTCATACTGAGTGAGATTTTTCCTGGAGTTATTAAAATAATAAAATACAAGAAATAGACCTAGTACTAAAAATCATAAGCTGAAATAATTCCTTAATTAAATGTGAAACCATATATTTTATGCCCCAAAAGAAAATTAGACCTGAACATAAAACCAGCTTTTCATGGAACATCTTCAAAGAGCAAGGAATACCCCCAGGCACCACATGGGATTAACACAGCTGATATTTTATGATACATTCTTATTCCTGAATTAGTTAACTCAGCTAACTCTTTTCTAAGTCGAAGGTGGCTGGTGTAGTTGAACAATGTGGTGTGGAGGGGTGGGTGAATATTGAGTTCTGAGCAGATTCCATTCCCATGAATTTGAAAATAGAAAGCAAAGGAAGCAGGAAGCAGCCAAAGCAATGGTTAAACTGCCTCTTGCTGTGAAGAGGAGAGGGGGAGGGTGGGAGAGAGAAAAAGCAAGGGAAGATAGGTCATGTAAACCATGAGCCAGGAAGTGAATTATTTAATTTGATTCTTGCCAGAAGCTAAATTCTTGTAAATGTGCATCTTTTTTTCTTCTCTTTTCTTTAGCCCTATGCTATTGCTATTGGAATGAGGAACTCTTGGGGACCGGATGAGGAAAAGGTCAGAGGTCACCAAATTGTAGTTTTATGAAGAATGTACTTGCTCTGCTTCAGTTTTAACATTAAAATCTGCAAGCCCATAAAAAACAATCCTCCTTCTTGCGCACCCCCATTTTCAACATTTCTTGAAGATTCATATGGTATGAGCGCTGAATCTCATCCTAAAGCCTTGGTTTGTATTTTTAAAATCTGGTTTCAGTTTAGAGTTGCGAGGAGGGGCAGGCAGGGGCTGGGAGGCCAGGAGGAAGTTGTTCGTCAAGAGAGGCTCCTGCTTGGGAAGAAGATGGACAAATCTAAAAGACTTCATGTTCAATTCTCTCAAGAAGTTGGTCTGTTTCTTATCTCAATGTCTAAAAGAAAAATAATTTTGGCTAGTAGGCATAAAAGCCTTTCAATTATTGAGACTTCAAACATATGCTAATCCAAAGTTCAGGTTAGCTTCAATGCATTAAAGATGAGATTGAAAAGTTTGTGTTCATACTACAGGACATATACTCAGACATATAATACTGGCCTCCTATGCAGTAATGAAAGGCAGGTTTAAAGAATATAGCCACAACAGGCTTTGGCATTAGGAACAGAATAATGAAATGGAAGTCTCATTTCAAGTAGTATTTTTTGCAATTGCTATAAACCAACAAATTGCTAGCAGGCAGCTACTGCCATTAACCAGGCAGCTAGAGCAGAATGATGTTGGAAATAGTCAGTCATAAACTCTTAAAAAAAAAAAAGTGGAAAGAGAAATGCCCCTTTAATGTTGTCCTTAGTTATGTCTTACAGTATGAACTTCAGAGTGAAAACCACACGCTTCCAAAAGTTGTGCAAATTGTTGACGTGACATTTATCATTCTAAACTGCCTTGCTTTGAAATTTCCTTAGAGTGGTGGATTTTGCCCATTACATAGAATATGTTCACAGTTTGGGCACTCGACAAACAATTGCATAAATATCTACCTGTGCTCAGAGGAAAAGTAGCACTTCAAGGGATAACTTCATTTTTTTAAAAAAAAGGTTGTTTTTTAGGGAGGTTTGAACTATTTTAAAAGTCTTGTATAGAAATGTATAATCAAAGGGATCCTTTGATTTAAGCATTTAGAAGACATTTGCTTCTTTGCATGGTTAGCAGAGAGTCTATATTTTCACATTCAATATTAATATCTTTAAGGTTAGAGGTCTCTTTCTCAAGAAGTTTAGGAACAATTTTTAGAAATCCAAGTCTTAAAGAGCTATTATGGTTAACAGATTGGGTGCCACTTTGATCAGACTACACAGACAGCTTCTAAAAATCCAAGTGACTGGCTGGGTGTGGAGCTCAGAGCTGTAACACTTGCCTAACATATGTGAGGCCCTGGGTTGATCTGTAGCTCTGAAAATAAATAAAAAAGAATACAAATAAAAATAAAGATACAGTAACAAGTATTTTTCAGAACATAAATTCAGCCAGGCACAGTCGTGCATGCCTGAGACCCTAGTGAGAAGAGGCTAAAGCAGGAGGATCACAAGTTTGAGGTCAGCCTCAGCAACTTACCAGACCCTTTCTCAGAATAAACAACCAAAGAAAAGATCTGGAGATATGGCTCAGAGATAAAGCACCTCCGGGTTCAATCCCCAGTACCACATAACAAAACCAAAAACAAACAAACAAAAAACCCCCAGAAACTCAAGTTTACTCAATACCTTTGAAAGAATGATCCATTTATTTATAATCTCACTGAAAGCTATATACATCCTTTAATGCCTTCAACTATGGAGATAGGGACAACTTTTACTCTATATTTAATAATGAACAATGTTTTTCAAATAGACATCCCAGTGGAAACTAACAGGGTAAAAACCAGAAAATAAAAATTAATTAGACAAGTAGGAACGCTGACCTCATTAAGCTACTTGGGTATTTGTCACAGAAAGGGAAACCTCAGTGAGTCCAGAGCACAGAGATGGCACCCTCATTACTGTATTCAAGTAAGAGCAAAGGACAATTCTCACTCAGGTTTCCTTTCTGAATACCCGGATGGTGAAAGCATGATTAGACTCAGGCACTAGATCAAATAGTCTGGAAGTTGGTTTAAACTTGAAATGAGAATTATGGTATTTGAGTAAGTGAGTAAGCATAACATAATACTCATGTGAATGTGTTTCCCCTGTATTCTCTGGGGTATCTACCTCACCTGAACATCTCTGCGGTTGGTATAAAAATAGCTCATCAATGGCTAAAGCAGACTGAGAAATAGCAACCCTGACTCCTCTGGCTCCTTTTCCAAATTACCTTTGTACACGAGGGAATGAAGCTTGCTTTTAACTCAGTGGCTGCAGAGCAAACATATTCCTCATGGAAAACACGTGGAGGAGGTCATATTTCCTCATCTCAGCATGTGTCAGCCCTCCTGGAAAAACAGAGGAAAATGAAAGCAATTATTTCACCTCAGTTAATTTGTGAATTTCCCCAATATGGTTTGAGTTTCAAATGAGATTTTTTTAGAGAAAGGAGTTTATGAAAACGTTGAAAGCGTGTGTGTGTGTGTGTGTGTGTGTGTGAGTGTGTGTGTGTATGTGTTATGGGTGATGTAGTAATCCCTGTTTCTTGGTGCACAAATGTTCCCATTTTTAAATATTTATTTTGATTAATTAAAGAAGAAAATGCATAGTTTGGTGGGGGTGGGGGAGAGGTGCTCTTTGGAGTAAGATACTTTATTGAACAGGCTGAAGAAGAAAAATTTACTTTATTTGATGTTACAATTGTTGAGTAATTCAACTAAGCAAAGCATTGTCCAAATGGAGAGAATTTTCCAGAGATATCCTAGCATGTGAGTCCCTTTTCCTCTCCAACCACCTCTTGTTATTACATTCCTTTCGTGTTGTTTCACTTACCCAGTGATTGCTATGTGAGCAACACTTTGCTAAACCTTGTTTGATACAGAATGTTAAAATGAAGATCCTGCTCTGTGGGAATTTATACAGTAATTGGGAAAATAAGCACAGATGCGTGAAGAAAATAAACCAGTGCTTATTGAGCACTTCTATTTCACTCACATTTTCACACTAACTGTATTAATTTGAGCATTTTTACTATTGTTGAGGGTTTCAAATACTATTAAGATACTGGTTTTGAAACAAGAACAATGAAGTTCAAAGAGGCCCAAGGTCCTACTAGTAACAAATTTTGGACCTAGGATTTCAACAAGAGGATGCTCTTTAAACCTCAGCACTTTGTTGACTACCAAGTTCCTCACCTCTTCTACTCTTTTCTCTACCTAATTTCATGTTTACATTTTTCACCCTTTACCCATTCATTTCTTAAGGAGGAAAATACTCGAAACTGTAGAAGAACTGTGACGTCCCCAGTGACATCTGAGAAATAAGAACAGATATTTTCCCATGTGTGCAGTAAAAACAACATAAAGTCCCTATGGGTGAAAATGAACTTGGCAGAGCACTTCCTCAAATAAATTGCATAAGCCTGCACTTCACAACTAGCCCTTTTTTGTTCTATGACATAGCTCAAGTGATATTTCTTTGTATTTTAATTAAAAATAGTATGTTAAAATTAAAGATGGCCAATGATTCAAGATTTAATTGTAATTTATCAGTTGCACTTTTATTTAGACCTAAATTATGTAATAATGCATGGCTAAAACTAATCAGTGAGCCAAGAAGGCCAAGATGCTCTACAGAATAGTATGGAGAAAGGAAATCAGAACTCTAAATTTAAGTTGTATAATGCACTGGGGCATCCAACTTCCCAAATGACTGAGCAATATGATCTTTCAAGATAAAATAATATTTTTATTGTCTATAGGTCCTATTTGATAAACTTGGGTAGTGGAATTGCCTGGAGTTGAAGTCATAAGATATGTGCCTTTCTCTTTTTGTATTAGGTATATGATTTGAAACAAGATTTTGTTTTCATTTTAATTGGTGGGTTATGATTATTTATCTTTATGGGATACAATGTCACATTATGATACTTGTGTGCATCGTGTAATAATTAAATCAGGCTTATTAGCATATTCGTCACTTCCAACATTTATTATTTCTTTGTGGAACAACATATTTTAATCACTTATGTTCCAGTGGCTAATAAATGGGAAGACCAATATATGTCCTACAAGCTAATACAAATATTAAATAAGGGAAGTCAATTAAAATTCCTCCTCTACAACCTTGTACATAGAATTTAGTAGGACATGCTACATGATTGTAGTGGGTTTCCCCAATAATAAGGCCTCAAAATGTCGTTCTTCTGACATCTTTGACACATCGGTCTGGTCATTTGCCCAGGTTAGATCATGGCGGCTGAGATGGTTTATGTGGGGTGAGGTAGAGGAAGACTATTACAGGTAGGGAGGGGAGATGGGTCATGTGCCAACCACTTGGCGAGGCATTCATGTGCTGAAACACAGCAGCAGCACCAGAATAATTCAACAAGCAGAGAAGAGGAGTGGATAGATTAGACAAAATCTAGATAACAACTACACAAATAAAAAGCAGACATGCAAAGGGAGCCATCCGGGAAGGAGCCTGTAATCCCAAATCAGCATCACCATTCCTATCAGTAATTGCCATCCATCCGCAAATCCATCCCAGGCCTTCTGCTGTGGTGTGTTTGGGGCTGAATGTCTCTCCACACCCAAACTTCATCCCCTGGGAAACATTAGACTGGGGTCAGGTCACTTTATCTTTATGTGCTATCAGTAAAGATTTTGTATATTTCAAGATTCTTTTGAGAAAAAACATGTTACAGTGATGACCTAGGTGCCAGATATCCCACTATTATTTTCTCTTTTTATTAGTCTACTAAAACCATTAAAGAGTAATTGATGTAAAATAAAATTAAAATCTTTCTTCTAAATTTTAAAACAAATGACTAAAAATGTATTCTAAACTTCTAACTTTTGCCTATCAATCAAAATTTTATTACATTAATACCAATAATAAATACACATTTTGTGAGCATTCTATGTGTGCCTTGGACACATTTTTATCCCTCTCACCACAATGATTTGAGTTAGATATTATTATTCTTATTTAAGAGATGAGGAAACAGAAACTCAGAATAATTAAGTACCTTCATGAAACACTTAAGGCATCCAAACTTTTGAACAGAGACACTGCTGACCCCAAGGGCCAGGCTTTTCAGTTTGTAAAAGTAACATCTCTGATGACTTTATTTGATTGTATTTACTTCAAATGATCTTCTGACATGTTTTGAGTAATTTTTCACTAGAGAATATACCCACAGCAAGTTTTTGCAATACATATTGATCACAAAATACAAGAAATAAGGACAAAAAATAGGCCAGTTAGAATCTTTGTCTACTTCTAAACAGAGGAATACCATGTATTATCATTTGTCAAATGTTTTGGTTATAATGGTGAAACTTAAGTTTCATTTCCAAGTTTTTCATTTAAGTTACTATATTTCAGGGCATAATCATTAACAGATCTTATGCCAATCTTCTTTTTGCAAAAGAATTATGTGAATTTTTTTTAATTTTGCCCGTATTACTTAAAATTATTTCTCACTAAACTGTCTTTGGTGCAAGATTAGGAGACACAGAATGCTCATGAATATATGTCAATGCAATGGCAACAATCATGCAGTGAAATACAGTACTTGTTTTTAGAGGTAAGAGACAAATCTAGATTGCTATTTTTATTTTCCTAAATATCACTTCTTTTCTCATTAATATTCTAAAAATATTAATTTTAATTTTTATCCTTTATTAGTATTTTGCCTTTTACATTAAGATCAGTTCATGGGAAATGCTCTGTAGATGTATTTCTTGGCATCTGACATACTGATTTTTTTTTTCTTTTGGAAACGGGTGAGAAAAAAGAATAGTAGAATTATATATTTTGATGGATCATATAGATTTTGGCAGAAAGAACATTAAATCACTTATTTCTTTTTGGCTAGTCTGTTTCTGATAGAAATTAGATATGGTGATTATTGTTTAGATTTCACATGAAAACATATCACCTACTATCAATGACTCTAGTGTCTGGTGCTACTGTACTCATAGGATGATTTGTTTTCTTAACTTGGAGCTCAGAAAGTGATAAGTGGTATGGGAAAAAATTACACACAGAAGAGGGATAATGTGTACTTAGTGCGTGGTTGATAGTTTAATGGCAAATCAGAGAAGTTCTCATCAAGAAGATGTCACAAGAAAACTCTTGGAGGAAGTGAGCAAATCTTGGAAAGAGTAGATTCTAGAAAGGTCCTGAAACTGAATGTTACTTGTACATTTTCAGAATAGGAAAGAAGCCAGTTTGGCTCAGACAAGAATCAAAAGCTCATTGGTAGCCAGGTTTGTTGTTTTTTGATTTTTTAAAAAAAAATTATTATTTATTTTATGGTAGAATGCATTTTGACATACTGTACACAAAAGGAGCACAACTCCTCATTCCTCTGGCTGTACATGGTGCAGATTCACCCCAGTAGTGCAATCATACATGTATATAGGGTAATAATGTCTGTCTCCTCCTACCATCCTTCCCATCCCCTAAGCCCCACCCCTCCCCTCTCTCCCCTCTCCAAAAAACAAAGCTCCTTCATTTTTCCCTGTCCCCCCATCCCACTATGGATCAGCATCTGCTTATTAGAGAAAACATTCACCATTTGGTTTGGGGGGATTGTCTTATTTCACTAAGCATGATATTCTCTAGTTCCATCCATTTACCTGCAGATGCCATAATTTCATTCTTTTTATAAGGCTGAGTAATAATAGCCCACTGTGTATATGTACCATATTTTCTTGATCCATTCATTTGTTGAATGGCATCTAGGTTTTAGGACTTTCTTTTTTTGTTTTTGGTGGTGCTGGGGATTGAACCCATGGCCTTGTACATTCAAGGAAAGCACTCTACAAACTGAACTATATCCCCAGCCAGGTTGTTTACAAGTTTTTTACACAGAAGGACAAGAAATGACATAAAAATTATTTCAAAGATTCCCTGGCTGTTTTTTACACAGAAGGACAAGAAATGACATAAAAATTATTTCAAAGATGCCCTGGCTGTTTTATTGCAAATGTAGTATAAGGGTAAGAATGAAACTTGTGATACCATTAAGTAGATTATTAAAATAATTTTTAAAAATGTTGGCTTGGCCAAATATGATTACAATTAAAATTAACAAAAAGTGGTTAGACTCTGGATGTATTTTGAGGATAAAATCAACAGGAATTACTGATAGAGTGGGTATTTGGTGTGAGCAAAAGAGGACAAGTGATGATTTCTAGAATTTGGGGTGGAGAGACAGACCAGTTAGCGCTGTCCTTAAGTAACTGGGGAAGCCAGTGGGAGAAGCAGGTTAAGTGAGTACACATCAAGAATGAAGTTTTGTGTGAGGTGCCTTTCACACAAACATGGCTGCTGGAAAGACACAGTCAAGAGTCGAGGAGATGTGAGTATGGATATTGTCATTCTATGGTAATATTTAAGCCATAAAATTAGATAAGATCCTCAAAGAAGTAAGCATGGATAGAGATAAAAATAAGTCCTAAGTTTGAGCTCTGGTACATTTCAAGTTTAAGGGAGAATTTAGGAATGATCAGCAATATAAACTAACTGTAGGGTGAATAAGTAGAATAAAAATTGATAGAGTGTGGTGTGTTGACTCTCAAGTGAAAACAGGATTGGAGCAGACAAGGTAGTATCCTTTACAAGCAGTTGAATAAATAATTTTATCTGAAATACATGATGACTTACTTATCTTCCCCTATTATTTGATGATGTTTAAATATGCCTTAGAGTCTGTATACTAATAATTAGCATTTTCAAGTGATATCCTCTTATGTCACATAAGCATGTCAGTATATGAAATATAAAATAATGGCACTACTTGCTGTTTCATTGATGAAATAACACAAACTATCAAGCTATCCTTATGGTACAAGTGGTGTACCTCTGCCTCTTTTGACTCATGAAACATTATCAATATAGTAGCAATTATATAACAGAAAATAGAGGGAAAACCAAAAATTTTGCCATAATCAATACAAATATTTTTGAAACTGTCAAAATGTATTTGCATAGTGGACTCAGGTCATTTTAGCTTTAAAATCTAAAAATCTGGCAGCCAGTATGAAGTCAAACAACAATAAGTGTTGGCGAGGATGTGGGGAAAAGGGTACACTTGTACACTGCTGGTGGGACTGCAAATTGGTGAGGCCAATTTGGAAAGCAGTATGGAGATTCCTGGGAAAGCTGGGAATGGATCCACCATTTGACCCAGCTATCGCCCTTCTCGGACTATTCCCTGAGGATCTTAAAAGAGCGTACTATAGGGATACTGCCACATCAATGATCATAGCGGCACAATTCACAATAGCTAGACTGTGGAACCAACCTAGATGCCCTTCAATAGATGAATGGATTAAAAATGTGGCATCTATACACAATGGAGTATTATGCAGCACTAAAAAATGACAAAATCATAGAATTTGCAGGGAAATGGATGGCATTAGAGCAGATTATGCTAAGCGAAGCTAGCCAATCCTTAGAAAACAAATGCCAAATGTCTTCTTTGATATAAACAGAGCAACTAAGAACAGAACAGGGAGGAAGAGCATGAGGAAAAGATTAACATTAAACAAAGATGAGTGGGGGGAGAGAAAGGGAGAGAGAAGGGAAAGCATATGGAAATGGTAGGAGACCCTCAATGTTACACAAAATTACATATAAGAGGTTGTGAGGGGAAAGGGGGCGGGGAAACAAGGGAGAGAATTGAGCAACAGCAGATGAGGTAGAGAGGGAAGATGGGAGGGGAGGGGAGGGGGGATAGTATGGGATAGGAAAGGCAGCAGAATACAACAGTCACTAATATGCCATTATGTAAAAATGTGAATGTGTAACCGATGTGATTCTGCAATTCGTATATGGGGTAAAAATGGGAGTTCATAACCCAATTGAGTCAAATGTAAGAAAGATGATATATCATGAGCTTTGTAATGTTTTGAACAACCAATAAAAAAAATGAAAAAAAAAAATCTAAAAATCATTATAAACACACCTACAAATTAGTGTTCATATGGTTCCCACCTCCCAAAAAAATGAAAATAAAAATAAAAAACACAAATTATGCCAACACAAGACACTCCAGACTCCTGGAAAAAGCAGGCTCCCAAATGTCGTAGAAATAGAATATGGTGTTGATAGAACGGTTTGGGATAGAATCTGCTTGCTAAGGAGAAACACGTGCACATTGAAATTTGTGAAGAAAGAAGCTCTAAAAAATATTAAATAATATGTGGCACAGATATGGGAGAATTAACTATTATAATGATGATAAAGTAAGCACGGACAATTAGGAATAATGGAAATAGTTTTAATACTAAGACCAAAATATAAATGAGTGTGGCATCGGTATTCCATTTTGAGTGCCATATTTAGAGAATTAGCAGAGCCAGCCTCCCACAGGAAGCAGCCGGGTTGCTCATCTGTGAAGTTTCCTATTCCAAGAACATCCGCCTGGGCAGACTCCCTGCTCGTCCCCCCCTTACCCTCTGCCTTCCCAGTCCCACCCTGCCCACTTGCCCCATCAATGCTGAACATGAATCAGTTTCATCTGCTGCCCCTCCATGCTCTTTCTTCCCTTCTTCTTTCACTCCCTCACTCTCCCTGTCTGTCTTTGTAAGTTGGTCTCCACTGCACCATATGGCAGCTGAGAGAAGGAGCAGGCAATTATCTGGCTCCAAACAAAAGGAGCCATGGTGTCACCGAGGCCCATGAAGGCATGAGACAGGGGCATGTATAGAAGGGCCCCCAGTCCTGTCAGGGAGGACTGAAGGAAAGGCTGTGGGGCGGCCTCCTCTTAGGTAGAGAAAAGAGGGCGCTCACAGAGGGCCTATTAAACTCTCTCTCAGTCCCTGTCCCTCCTCTCCTTCCCTTGATTTTTGATATGCTTCTTTTTTTTTTAGTTCTGTTCTCCAATCATGTTATTTTATCACACACAAAGTCAGAGTGCAAAACAGGGCAAGAAATTGCAGAAGTAAGTTACCTTATTTACACACTTCTAAATAGCTCCAAACATCTTCAGAATTGGGCAAGTATTTAAACACAGAAGGAAAAACCAGATAAATTCCCAAAGGATCATCCCCTTTCCCCAACCCATCCTCCTAAAGAATTATTCTACACACTTACACAAATTAAGTCACTGATGAAAGAACAATATTTGGATAACACAAAAAGATGCAGGAGTTCCTGGTGGAATTCTCTGGATCTATAAGTTAACTGCAGTTTCTAAGATAATGTATTTTTATTATTCATTAGTCATCATGCCACTCAACAAAAGGGCACCTTCTCAATTTCATCCATCTTCCCTGTGTTTTTTTTTTTTTTTGAGGTGGGGAGTTGTACCCCTTTCTTGGACTTGGGTGTGCATGATTTGTTTCAGTGCAGAATTTCTGCAAAGTAGACACAACATTTGTATTAGCGAAGTTAACACCATGCTAGAAGAATAGTAAATTCAAGCTGTAAATTCTCTGGCTTTCAGGAGACTCATTTGTTCTGTTCCATATGAAATAAAAATCTACTGCAGAGGAAGAGTTGAATATGACCATATACATTTATGAAGGAGCTTTTTATGCTTTACTGCTGTAGGCTACTACTGGCCTTAGGGGCTGATGTTGATTTTATTTGGCTCAGAATAGGAGCATAATAAAAAGTAGAGCAGGCATCCCGCACCTCTCAACCACCACCCACATCTCCACACACCCACCCACTCTCAGTGTGGTGTGTTGGACCACAAATGCCAGTCCTCAGGGGATATTTACAGGAACCTGGGCAGATTTCCAAATTCTGGTGTCTGTGACCTTTTACAAGTAAGCAACAATAACAGTTCCTCATGAAATAAATCAATGGACATGTGTAGAGTACTTCAACAATAGCCTGTAGTTTTCTATCTAAATCTTTAAGAATAGAGGAAAGGTTACATTTCTCAGTTCAACACTGTTGCCCACATTCATAACAGGACTGCTCTTCGGAAATATTTTTGTTATGAAGATACCTCCCCCACTTTAGCTGTAATGTCACTTAATGCCTGTCCATGATGGATGCAAGTTTTTAAAATTCACATACACTAGTTTTCTTTGTACAGTGCAGCCTTAGACTGATGGTTATCTGTCAGTAGATGAAAAAGCAAAATTACATTGGCTTTTCAATTATGTTCTTCACAAATTCTCTTTCAAAATTACCATAAGTGTTTGGTCTTATATGAAACATTCATTAAAATAAACATTAATTAAAATAAATAGAGCCAAGAGCTAAGGGTGCCCATGTTTAGCAAATATCTGGTTCTGTATATTTCTACAGCAGAAGAGTGATGTGGCACATCATCTGCCAGAAAGACTTGTATAGAGAGGACCCTCTGTGGCACAAACAGAGAGCAAGAAACAAAGCAACTATTCAACCTTTTCTATTCACTGCACCCACATCTGTTTACATGGCCTCTGCTCGATCCTGAAAGGCTTTGTCCTTCCACCTCCATTTTGTTTTATACTGCTCTGAGCGGCTGGCAAGCTTGGAAGATTTTTTTTCCCCCCTTAAGAGCTAGGGATTCAAAACTATTTTGTGAAACAGAAATCTGAAAAACGTGCTTATAGGTAGCAGTTGGTCCCTTTTCTAGTCTATCCAGTTGGAGCTCTAATGAGGGTTAACTATGAACTCCAACACTCTCATTAATTTTTAAAGTAAATTTAACACACAAGCTAAATTTCTTTAGGGGGCCAACAGCCTGTACTATTTTCCCAGTTCTGCTCATTACTAAGTGTCAGTTTGCCTTCTTTTAACACACACACAAAACTGTATTTTAAAAAAATATATATTCCCTGCATTTGAAACTGTAAGAAGCAATTGTGCTATCTAGCAATAAAATATTGTGGCAATCTCACTATCAGTATACATCATAATAACAGGTTCTATTTTCTAACACTTTACATTTAGAAAGTGATTTACACACAGCAGCTCATCAGATCCTCAGGACGACCTAAAGAAGCAGGGTGGAGGACTTACACTATTTTGCAAAAGAAAAACTGAATCGCATACATTTCCTCCACACTGCAGACTGCCGTTGGTTGGTAGCTCTGTTGACACAAGAGCCAGATTGTCTTCTCTTGCATTATACACATATAACAACACCTCATGCATAACTTGATTGTAGACATGAATGATGAGCATAATCCTATCTAAGCCTCCCCATATTTTTAAAGTTCTATGATCCATGGTCAGATCCATAATGAATGAAGTACGAAAGAGGTAAGTTAAAAATAACTACGATCAGATGATTAAGAAACTAAAATCTAAAAGATTTACATATTAAACATACTTATCAAGGCAGGCATCAAATTTATTTTCTCATTTTCTTAAATTTTACTGGACGGTCTCACACTAGTAATTCAGAGACAGAGGAGATCATAAGAAGGAAAACAATAGAGTCCAAAGTCAAAACTCCTCCTAGGTTTGGCACCAATTCTACTCCATCCTAACTGGGTGACTTTACCCACATATAGCATCCAAGAGGAAAGGATAACAAACCCAAACCATCATATTTTAGTGAGAATTAAATCAAGTACTATCTGTGAAGAGCAAATGGCAAATTGAATGTTACTATATCAAAGTTAGTGATTGTCATTAGATTAGATTGTTTCTGAATGGCTAAACATAAGATTTCAAAATCTATATCATTGAAAACTACTGACATCCTGCATCAGAAGCAGGACAAGAGTAGCTTGCAGATGAAATTTATGTTATGTGCCACCTTTTGGTTTATGTGAAAATAGGAGAATGAATGATAGAAAAATAAATGCAAGCCCTTCACTGTCCCATAACAGTAGTGTACAGATGAGAGAGAGAGAGAGAGAGAGAGAGAGAGAGAGAGAGAATGCTCCACCACCACATTTCTCATATAGTCAATAAATACTTTTGAATGGATGAATATCTATGGGCCCACAAAAAAATTTTAAAGGCAAAGAAAGGTCAGAACTGAGTTACTTTAGATATATTAGTCAGGAAATTTTAGCAAACAGAATTGTAAAACATCATCCAGGGAGGATCAGCAATGTCATGCATTTTTTTATTTCTAATTATTTGTATTATTTCTTAGAACTGATGTGAACATAATTTGTGGTAAATTTATATTCAAGAAATAGGACATTCTGGTCCCTAAAATAGTCACAAAATTCAAAATAGATGAACAGTCTTAAGAATCTCTATAACTTATTTTACACAGAGAACAGAAGGTATTTCTAATCCTGCTCACAGTCAGCTTGAGTATGTGAGAAAATATACAAAACTAAACTGTGTGAACTAAAATCACATTTTCTCTTTCATTCAGAAAAAAAAATTATTTGAGGAAACATCAAACCTAACTAAAAAAAAAAAAAAGATTAAAGGCACAGAAATAAGTGACATTGATGGAGAATTACATGTAGTTGCCAAACTGGAATGCAAAACCATGTTTAAATTTTTAGGAGTTAAAAGCAAAAAACAACAACAAAGATAATTGGTATTTCCTGAGCTTAAGGACTAGCTTCAGTGGGACATATGGTTTCACTTTGAGGTCTCTCGCTTCTAATGAAAATGTTACTATTTCTGTAGGCATATCTCCACTGAAGGAAGTAGGAAAAATAGCTAATTAAACTATAGTTAGTTCAGCTAATTTCAATTTTATCTTATCGTTGGCTCTTTATGTTTTTATATACTAAATTATAGGATTCTTTGAAAACAATGTAGGAAAAAATAAAGCATTTAAAAACCACATTGGCCGAGATGAGATGCATTTCAAATAGCATGTGTTAAGAAACTGTAAATCCCCTTTGATGTATATCATTGCTGATAGAATCAAGAAGTTATGGAAGCAAATAATTCAAGTCAGGGTTTCTTCTCTGATGAATCCAAAGCAAAGTAAGACTTTAAAATTTATTGAGAGAAGTGGTGTTCTGAGTGCAGTATTTTAGTTTTCTTTTATTAAAAAGTCTATATTCAACCCTAACATTTCTCTTTAAATCCATAGTCATTTTATTTGTTAACACCTAGACTTCACTAGGAATTGAGCTAGACTGCACATATAGACCTGTATATGCATTGTATTTTTCTATTATAGTAGTTCATGGTGTCAAAATTAAATAAAATGTGCAATAGCAGCTTTCAAAACAAAGTCTATTTAGTGCTATGCTATAGAAGTACATACAAAATACAAGAGGAAATTATTAATTATGCCTTCTTTAATGTAGTTGCTGAGGGTTAAATTATGTATTTAAAAAAAAAATCAGATCAGAAGGATTGTTTGGGTCCCCTTCAAAAGCAGATCTTTTCAATGTTTGTTCTTTCACATAAACAAATTGACCTGAGTAGAGTCAAAGTGGGTACCCAGATTTCCCCTTTCATTACTCAGCCTAAGTCATTAGGAATTCTCCAAAATAAGAAAACTCTGTTGTCACATACCCTGGAATTAATTCAGGGAAAAAAAAATTAGGAATGTGATAGTCTTCCTTTCTTAAAGATATTCTAGTTCCAAACTTGTTTCAGTTGGGACTTCAACTAAGAAATATTTTTCTATTAGTACAATGGTTTTCCCAGAATGGAAAAGCACAGAAATAGTTTAAAAGAGAAAACCTTGGTGAAATATACTCAAAGATGAGAGACCAAGAGAAAAGGAATGACAAAAATATTTATAATGGCTCCTATCACCTCCCAGATTCTTAGTTTTTTATTTCTATAATTTGGCAAATTAGGTCAAAACCTTTGAATGTGCCATTTATTCAAATGAAGCCACACTAAGAGTAAGATTTCTTGAATAGCAACTGGAATAAAAGTGTTTCAATTTGTCACTTGAGATATCTGCTTATTTTTACTGAATTAAATTTGTTTTGATTTTTTTCCTATATTCAAGAGGAAAAACCCAAACAACCCAAATATTTGTAATGAATTAAAAGCTAATACAGCCTTGACAAGATGGACTAGATACAGACTTCCACTAGGAAGAGGACTTACTTCATCTTAAATCTTATAATCGAATGATAAGACATAAGCTAAAAGAGACAGATTTTTGCACATTGAATATAAGTGGTTTTGTTTGAATTTTTGATGAAGTTTTCACAAAACACTTTTACATGTTTGGCAGTTGCTAAAGTTATTCTTATTTTCTTGCTTGCAAATTACTCATTAGTCATCTACTGCTAGTAGAAAATGACAAAACATGGAATCTTTGGTTTGAAAATAAAGATCCTCAGCTGACTCTTAAACACACTTTATGTTAATGTACCTTCCCTGTTGTGGGTCTGTCTCATTTAGGAATCTTTGGTGGACACAACTGGTCTCTGATCTAACAAAGCTCAAGTCTGATGGTGAGGTGGTTGTGTGAGTCTGTCCTTCCACACTGGCTATGGCTAGGTGGGTTTCTGTTTACCTGTGCAACATGTGTTCTTCTCAAACTTGAGATTCTGTGAAAAACAAAGGAATGTTCTAGGATTTTACATAGAGTGAAGTTTGCATTTTAAAATTGGCAGCCACCAATAAGTCCTGGCTTGCTTCCTCTGGTCTATTTCTTACTAATTAGCTTGCAACATATAGCACTCATGGTTCTTTAAAAGGTAAAATGAACACACAGAGAAATGATTGTGAATCTAACATTCATTCCACTTGTCTATCAGAAGCATGGCAGTTCACAAAATAATAGAGGTGTTCTAATAAACTGTAAAGCATTTATATGTAGTAATCAGCTCCTACCCAGATTTATTGGGCATTCTGTTTTGGTCTTATAAAAGTTGCAAATTTAAAAACTGTTTTAAACTCTGTACTTACTGATAAATTTGCAGGTCCCTTAAGCTCTGCAAGGATGGAGTCTCAAAGGAAGAGAAAAGACATCAGTGGAAAGAAATGGGAGTGAGGTAACATGTGGGTTCCTTCAAGAGGAAGAAGAGTTTTAGTGAGTAACATCCACATTTAGATGAACTGAATAAGAGTAATTCTGTCAAGAAAGGCCTCCAAATCACAGGCATTTTTCTTTTTTCCAGGAAGGAACAGTAAAGCTAGGCAGGAGAAACTTGCAAAGAAATATTGGTTTTGTTCTAAGATACAAGGGATTGTTGGAAGATGCCTCTGGTCTGAAAATAAAAGGAAATCCCAGGAGTCCAGCCAGAGAGGATAGAGCACTACAGCTGGGAGGAGGAGCAAGTTGACCAACGTGACAGATGCTCAATTGAACAGTAGTGTCTGATACTAGCCATCCTCCCTGTGAATCCTTCCCTGAGCTCCGTGGAGCTTGACCTTCCACAAGGAAGGCCCCAGACATTGCTAAAGTCTGCCATAAACTTCCAGTGTGACATCTGACTTACCGTTTTCACTGTTGCTATTTTTTATCTTTCTCAGGAGACTGGCCTACAACCCAATGCACAATATGTCCTCCAAAAAATATCTTAAATCAGAAAAGTCAAGTTCATCTGTATTGCTTGCTATAGTGTACTTTACTATATGCAAGTATTCCTATATCCCTTCCTTATATAAAATCCATTTGAAAATAATGATCCAAGTATGATTCAAACAAATAACTAGAAAATTGGAAAAAAGGAGAACATAATTTCAATGCTAGACTCTCAGTTTGCCTTTCTTAAAAAGGAGTTATAGGATGCTAATGGTCACTCATAAAGAAAAAGGTTAGAAATCTATAACAGGAACTAAGGGATTGGATCAGATTAGAGGCATAATAGTTCTGAAACTTTGAATTGATTACTACTAGTTGTAGTTGAGGATTGAAAGAACTTACCAGATAAAAACAAAGTAGATGTGATTTTACTAAGCCATCTGTATGACACAGGTCCTCGACACACATGACTAGAACTGGGAACTCGGTGGATGTGTTTTAGTACCACATAATCAAGAGAATCTAGACCTCTGCCACTCAGTATAGCTATATGGTTGATTTAATTGGGTTGATAAATTGTATTCAGCAGCTTAAATGAAACCTACTTGGATGTGTATAATCAATAAACAATTTTATGTCTCTTTTCTTGGATAAAAGTATGAGCTAAATGCAAGCAATTACAAGTCTACAAATAAGGAAAAATATATGTGCACTGAGCGTGAACTGACATAGTGATTCTGGTAATTGGACATGTAGGTTTACAATGGGAATTTGGCTTGGCACATGCTCATAAAACAACAAAAGATTTTTTTATATTACCTTTTAGCTGCCATGAGTGCTGATGTTGCTGCCCTGGGATGAACTGGGGAATAGGGTCTAAAAAGTATTGTTGGAAAATTTTTAAACCAACTAGTTGGTAATTTGATTAGCAGCATTTGTCTTTCAAATGCCAAACTCAACAGTAACATGTTCCATATGAAATAAATATGGGAAATGTTGTGAAAACCCAAATACATTCAGAGAAAATTTGGGTCACTCCAGGATCTTTGTCCACTCCTTTGGGCCCTTTGCCCTAACATTTTTCATATCCTATAGGTTCAAGGATAGCAGTGATCATCCTGTGGGCCCTTTCTTCCCTTAACTAATATTAACTGGCAAGAAGAAGCAGAACACTTTTAATAGATTTGCCAGAAAGTTTTAATTTGGAACATATAAATGCTCCCATTAGAAATATATGCAGCTTAACCCTCAAAAATAGACAAAAGCCTAGAAAAATAGACAAAAACATTTACTGAGTCCAATGAGTACTTTTTCTTTAATAGCAAAAACATTTTAAGAGTTTTTGCAAGTAATCTGCCAAACTCTTTAATTAAAATATGAACTTAAAAATTAATCAGAATGTCATGATAGCAAACATGTTTATGGCCAGCAACTTTTGGCATAAAATACTATAAAATATATTGAAATAATATAGCCATAAATCTTTGTAGCAAAATGGGATGTTTACGGTTTTTTTAATCAAAAATTGTGTTATGAAATTCATCCTATTGATTATATAGGGGTGCACTTGTATATGTACAATTTTAATTGGGGGAGAAAATCACATTACCTTTTTTCTTTAGAAATATATTCCTTATTCATTAGGGTTGAGTTTAAGAAAATTCTTCTGAGCTATCTCCAACCTAAAAAGCCATTATCTAAAATTCAGTTTATATTACTGACGTACCACCACATAGTGTATCATGCTATTCTCTGCCTGTTTTCATCATCCCATTCACCAAATTACTTTGAAATATCTTCCTCTGATGTTCTGGCAACATAATAAGAAGAAAATAAACATTCAGAATTTTCACTGTGTTCAGTCAAAGCTAAAGCAAACTACAAAAATTGTGACTGGCCCAATAATTTTGGAACACAACAGTTAAACTGAATTTCACTTGTGTATCATTCCTTAGATGATTCATTGTTTTTCTTGATTATATCTTAGTTATTTTAACACAGTGGAAATGATTGATGAGTAAAGATAAAAAAATTCCTAGGATTATGAAACAGCAAAATGTCTCATGGTCTATGAAGAACATAATAGATTATTAAGATCTCACAATACATCTCTCTCTCCTTTTTAATAAAGGTGTCTGATAGGTCCATATGGTAATTACAAATCATTTCATTGTGTTAAGAAATGTCTCTTTGAACTCTGGAAAACTTTAAAAAAGAATTAAGAGTCACAAAATATCAATCCTTACAAAGTGTACTTTTTTTTTCAAAAATTAAAATTGAATTCAATGACCCCTGCTCTAATAGATAGAGTTAACGGGATAAAGCCAGGAGGTCATGGAGATAGATACCTGTATCAACAGAAAGTGAAGCAATTGAAGATTTTGTACTAAGTACATTTGCTAAGATATCATGAAATGTTTAAAGTGGAAGTATACTTCCACATGAAATATAAGTAAAATAGAAATGTAGTAAAAACCAATTGTGCAAAAACCAATTATGAGTCTAGTAAGTTTTAGCAGCTCCTGGTGTCGAAACATCAATATTCTAGACTTTCCATATTAAGTAACAAAGAGATTTAAGGAATCTTATTTTATGGTAAATCATTATGTAGGCCTCATATAAATATAAATTTGAATTACCTTAGGTTTTGCCCATCTTGGATTTATTTCAGAGGGCAGCCCTCTGCAAGGTGAATGATGTGAATGATCTGGCTATTCCCAGAGTGTGCTATGATTTGAGGGATACCAACAAACATTGATGATCCAAATTTTTCTTACCTTACATTTTCTTAAAATATAAGCTGGTATTTTATCATTATCAAATAGTTTAATTCTTTAGTTATAAACACATTCATATTTCAGACACTTAAAGAGAAATACTTCAATTGTTTATTTTTTTGATTTAATTTTAGTTTTTTTTTTTTTTTTCAGGTTGCATGTGCCAAAAAAGAATTTGAGATGTACACTTGAGAAAATGAGTGTTTATATTAGCTGGTCAGCAGAAATCAGTTGGAAGAATACAATCATCTTATCTGGAGTGTGATTCTGGGTCCCATCAGAGTGCAGCATAAGAGTGGTACGTGCTCCTATCCCACAAAGAATAGCTATTTAGAAAAGGAATGTTGCACAAAGTGAATTCAAGGTCACCAAGAGCAAACTTTACCACATCTGCAATTGCTCCAGGGATTTCATTTTCTTCATGCCCAATGCGCCTGTCTTATAAATACAAAGAGTTTTACAAAATTTTTTATATACGTATCACAGATAATTCTGAAGCCACACCAGTGATGTGTTCCGCAGTTGCAACAAGAGCCTCTTTCTCTTCAATGAAGCCCAGATAAAAAGAATACCAATGCTTTAATGGTTCCTTTGTTTCCTTTCTGCATCCAAGAATGAGAAGAAGGAAGAAGAGGACAAGAAGAAAAAGAGAGGGTGAAGGAGGAGAAGGAGAAAAAAGGAGGTGACAAAAAGGAAGAGGTATACAAGAAGGAGAAAGAGGAGCAAGATGAGAAGAAGGAAGAGAGAAGGGAGGAAGAAACCTTTAAAAACTATTTGAAACAAATTTCAGAGTAAGGAGAAAATATAGATGTCATTTTGCACTGTCAGTGAGATCAATATACGTACTGATTTGGTTGCCAGCATCCTGTGGAAATCATAGAGGGATCACTTGACAGACCCGAGATACAGCCAACATAAGGACTATGTATTCAGGTTTGGTTCACATGATATATTCATCTAAACAGCAGGGGGTGCATTTTCTAAATAGGTCACTGGGGATCCACACAAATCCCATTAGCTGGTAATAGGATTTGTGTGCATAAATTCCCTTGCCCTGAAAATTTAGATTTTGGTGTTTAATTTTCCATATGACCTGTACACTCATTAGTGTAAATTAGAAAGAGTTTCTCTGGGAAATTTCACATAGTTTTCTTTTTCTTTTGTGTATTCTTTTCTAAAAGATGCTTTATAAAGGTTAATCCTTGGAAAATTATTTAGTGTCTGAAACATCTGAGAAGGGATTATATAGGAGAGAAAATCTTGAAATATAGTTACTCATGTTTTCTACAGCTTATTGCAAAAAGCTCTAAGAGAAAAAAAGTAACTTACTATACTTTTAAACTTTTAGAACAAGAAATACTATATTAATATTAAAATACCTCCAATTTTTGTTTTTTTATTTACACAGTCATATTAACATGTTTTTGTTTGCCCATAGTGAGTATCTAAGATAATGTTAAACTATGGATTTTTAAAGGGTAGTGGGGAGTCTGTCTTTATGTGCAAAAGCCAAATGAAGATCTTAATTTTTCAAGAGATGGAGGTCAGTAGTATCAACTTCTCGTCTATCCCCTTGGGAAACTTGGGAAAGAACACAAGATACTCAATAATAATTAGAAAAAGTAAATTTGACAGGCCTCTATGATTGTTGTTTTGAGTTTTTAGGTTCTCTTGAACCTCAAATCAAAGTAAAACAAGGGGTGTATCCATTTGCATCAACATGTGCTCAGGTTCCTTTGGCTGAGTCTCACACAGTTCCATATGACATAATACTAAATTTCTTATTATTTGTGGTAAATGGTACTATTTATCAATAATAATGACCATGAAATACAATGTTTCTTTGAACAAATATACAAGGAGGGTGTCATAAAGTTGGAAACACAACGGGGTACATATCTGGTTAGAAAAAAGAAAAAGGGCTGACATTTACTGGTTTCCTGTAATTTGTCAAGTGCTCTCAAATGTTTTTCTCATTTAGTCCTCTTAATAAACTGAAAGAGATATCCACATTTTAGCACAAGTAGACAAAGATGTTTGAAAAATTTACTTAGCTTTCCAAAGCTTATATAAGTAATTGGTGCCTAGCTTCAGTAACCCAGTTCTGCTTGGTTCCAAAGACACCTCCACCTTCAGCAATGAGTGCAATTTGGATACCCTTTACTCATCCTAATTTGTATCATCCCAAGAGGTGAGACTGATAATTCAGTGGCAGGTTTAAAGTTTCTGTTTTGTTTTAGTGATTTTACATCTGAATGATCTTAAACACTGTGTGTATCCATTCTTTACCTTTAAATGGACTATGTATTTTTCATTATTTCAAAAGGAAAATAAGATTAAGCCAAGTTGTAAAAAGGAATCTGTAGTTTGATAAGAAGCCACTGTACACAAAACAGAGAGGCAAAAAAAAAAAAAAAGACCAGTGGAAAGGAGAGGATGGCCTAGAATATTTGGCATTGTCCTCATTCCCCTGGTCCCTAAAGAGCTGATTGATTATAGAGGGCCAGCTTATCTGTTAAATACTGCTATGACAATCATTGTGTAAAACGTACCCACAAGTTCTCAGTATCATTTAAAACAGTGATTTAGCTCATTTATCTGTGGGATCTCTTGGGGATGGTTACACCAGGCTCATGTGGCTCTTCTCCACCTGTCATCTCTATGAAACAGCTGAGTATCCAAGGCAAGTTCTACTCAGCAGTGACAGAGAACAAGGAGACCAAACTGAAGGGGTAAGGCTTTGGGGGGCCTGGACTTCTAGTGGGCACACCATTGTATCCGCCATGTTCTATTCACTAAAGCAAGTCACATGGCCAAACCCACAGCCAGGAAACTGGATATGCCATATCCCTCTAGTAGGAAGAACTTTAGAGTCACATGGCAAAGGGAAGACATACCAGAACATGTAAAGAATTGGCTACAGCCAGCAGAATCTCCAACTGCGGGGAAAATACTGCAAGGACCTGATTGCTGATTCATCAAACAGGGGAGTACAGCCTACTGAGTCTCATATGCACTGTGTCAATCCTCAGTTGCCAGGAATATGATGGATCTTTAGACAATGGAAGTGATATAGAGTTCTAGGACTTAAAGAAGTATTAATGTCATTGCCATGCAACCTAAAAGACTAAGAGGTATGAGACATCTTGGGCAAATGAAGTTTTCAGTACCTACACTTCAGGCTTTATCCTGGACTTTCTTTTAATCAGAAAGAAATCAAAGTGACTAAAGTACAGAATAATTTATAGCCTGTAAGCCTTTCCAGGCCTTCCATTTGGTAAATGGCTGTAACAACTTACAACTAAAACTTTTGTCTCATCTATTGCAAGCAACAGATGATTTTTGTGAAATAGTCTCAGATGTATTTTCTCAAACTATTATCTGAACATATTCCAAAAAATTCCATTATATGAGAAACTCTTAATTACACCACAGTATAGATGAATCCCCTTAATTAAGGTCACTTTGTTAGCTTTAGAATCATTTAAAAACTTCAAATTCTCCATCTCCCTTTGCTTTTCATTATCCTCTTCTCTGAATCCTTCCTACTCTGACATCTCTACACCTCTTTTCATATTTCTGATTTATTCTAATAACTACCCCCTATGCTGGCCCACAAATCCAAACATTATTTCTTGGGGCCCAAATCTGGGCAATCATCTTCCCATCTGTTTTTCCTTCTATGTGGAAGGGAGACAGTCAACACATGCTGGAGTTAAAGAAGAAGCAGAGATACTGAGCAAAAACCATGCTCATATCAGGCAAGAACAAGGAGCTGGATCCCTTGGACACCTCTGGGAATAAGGCTGCCCAAAGAATTTACCTTGGCCCCATTGCATAAAGAGAAAATGTAATTGGTCCAAATTTCCTCCTGGATTAGGAGGAAGAAAAAAGAAAAAAAAAATCCTTGTAGCTGGCATGCTTGTGTGTTGAGGGTAGAGCATTGTCTACTTTGTCAAACAATAAGATACAGAATGAAGGTGACTGTTTTGACTGATGGGTTTTTCTGTATCCTATGTGGCAAAACTGTGCATCTGCCACACAGCCACCTCAACATCCTCTCAGAATGGGCCAGAAAGGCTGGGTGTCTCTTTATTAGACAATATACACATGACCATGATTTTTTAAAACACTAGTGGATACAAGATTTCTATGTGGGTTTCATTTGGTTTAATTTCACAGGATAGGGAGGAACTACTTTGAAAGTACTGCAGCTCTTGTTGGAGCTGATTCTAAGATGCCAACAGGAAACCATGTCTGGGGCCACCACAGGTCTAGCAGGCAGGCTTGGTGTCCAGTATCCATTACTTTCCCATGTGGTGTTGGAACTCTCTGGAAAAGGTGTGATTTTTTTACATTGTCATAGAACAAAGAGGTTAGTGTCTTATGTTTCATAATCTTTGCAGGTGTTTTTCTGTGCTGGCTAGAAGCCTATTTCATTCCTGATGGATATGCTTTGAGTTCCCTTGGGAAGTTGTATGGGGGAATTACTTTCTTATCTTCCCATTTGTTATTTTTATGGATGGTCCTTAGGTATATATCCATGTATGCTTGGGGAAAGCAGGTCTCTCTGAATAATATGTTATTACATCATTTGCTTTATGAAGAATTTTAAAACATTATTATAAGGTTTTAAGAGGATTCATGGAACATGAAAAGCAGAATGTTACCAGAATAACTGAAAATTAAAATATTTTTATTACATGGAATGCCTCATTTTCTTTGCATATTTTTATGTGAACTTTCTTTAAAAACGCACAACTTTATCATAGAACACATCTATCATCTTTGTTAAAGGTGTGAACTGCTATCTTAATTTTCTATATGGGCAAAAAAATTAAACTACTTTCATAATGTCTTCTAACTATGATTAAGGCTTAACCAGACTTTCTATAGACAGGGATAGTATTAAATCATAGTTGTATTATTTCCTTAACTCTTGAGGCCATTTTCTTAAACACTATGTTTTACTAATACCCAAAACTAACATGAAATTTTTGCAATGTAAATGCAGATTTTACTTTACAATTTTTTTTATCCCATTTTAACCTAAGAAATAGAAAAGTGGGTTGAGACTGAGAGAGTTGCTTTCAGAGAACACAAGCAAACATGTATGGATAAGTTTTCTGTTTTCTAACTATTTGAACACTCCTGTGTGTTCCAGACTTCTGTATGGGAAGCGGGGGGGGGGGGAGAAAAAGAAAGAAAAACAGCATCAACTTGTGGACACAAAGAAACTATGTTGCAAGAATAATGTCATCTTGCCCATGTCATGCAAGTCTATTACTCATAAAGTAGCGGGACCCAGGAAGAATGGCCACACCAAAGGCAAGCTGTCTGATTGGCCTAGGAATCATAATAGCATCTAATGTGATTAAGGACTCCACCTAAAACAAAACAAAACACAACAAAAAAACATTATAGTGGAGCCAAGCCTGGGCTGTCAGCTTGTGGAGATGGAGCCAACAGTGTGGCTATTCATATGACAATGCACGAGACAAAATTCAGCTTAGACCTTGGGGGGGGCACATTTTCAAATGAGGCCTCATAGATCCTATTATGTAGTAATGGGATTTGTGGGCATCCAGTCTCGTGCATGAAAAATCTACCTTTAGGTGACCGATTTTCCATGTGACAGAGCAATTTATTGCATCAAAAACTGAGCAAAATGGTGCAAATGTTTTGGCAACTTGCAGTCCCCTTTTTTCTTACGTGTCTGTTTTGTCGAACAGTGGTAACTTTCGTCGAATGATAAACTAAGTCCAATTGTGAGCTTAGCTTACAGAGTATAAAATAATAGTATGCCACAAACTGAAATTAAAAAATGGCAATTCATCTATGTTTGGTGGAATATCTCTGATTGGAAATAACAATATAAGTGGAAGAAGCCAGTTCAGTCCCTAGAACACAAGAGAGACTCCTTACATGTCTCTTGAATCTGATGAAATCAGCTTCTTTAAGAGACTTGGTTTTAATTATTAAACTACTACTACCATGCAGACACTCTCTGGATAATTTCGCTTTTCTTAGTGATCCTGTAACTAGGATATTAAAAATGCATGTTTTATTTATTTATTTTGTCTTGGAATTAGTGGCTGAAGACTTTTTAATTTCATAAACATAGGCTTCTTCATTTCCTTGCCTCTCTTTCAGAATATAGAGGAAGTTTTATTCAGAGTCATGAATTCTGTGATGCCATTTTGCTCATATGAAGTTGAATTTTTGCCAGGTGTTATGTTAGATGCAATCACTGCTGGGGATTCTGTGGGTGTTACTGAAAATTACTTGGACAGAAAAACAATATGTTGGCTCAGTTCAGACTGAGAAAGTGGTGATGTAGGGGCACCAGGGAGTTCTTTGCAATATGTGGCAGGGGCTGGAATTCTTTCTGCACCATTTCCAACCAAAACATCTCTGCTCAGAGCTTTGTTACTTTTCAGTGACAATACTTAGGCCAAAACTTCTTAGACTGATATCTTAGTTGAGACATTTTCTCCTTATTCAGCGCCTAGCTAATCCATTAATTTTAAACAGTTTTGAAGAGTAGGCAGTCTCAGTTTAAAACAATGAACGTAAGAAACAATTTAAAAATTATCTAACAAAATGACATCTTGATAAGAAAATTTGAAAAAAATAAAATAACTTTAGATAACAATAAAAAGAGAAGCTTCCCTTCCTATTTCCTCGACTAATTTCAGTTTTTCTCCTACCCCTTAGAAGAGGCCTGCTTTTTACTACATGGCACATAAAGGGACCATCTGTTCTTTAGCCATCCCATCCCCATCAATGACTTTAAAACCCTTTCCTTTCATCATCCTGGCTCACCCTTCGTTCTGGTTCCTTAATCCAACAAGTCAAATAGAATTTCCTACTTAGACTGTGTGCTTGAAATTTGTCTTGTTTTCTTTTTCTGTTCTGTTTTTGTTATTTTATAAAGTTTGCAAGACATGCAGCATATTTGCATGTTTTTGTTTTTGTTTTGTTTGAAATAGGGTCTTGCTAAGTTGCTTAGGGCCTCGTTAAGTTTTTGAGGCTGACCTCAAATGTGTGATGCTCTTGTTTCAACCTCCCTGGTAGCTGAGGTTACAGGTGTGCACCACCATACCCAGCAGCATATATTCTTTTTTATAATAAAAAAATCAAAGAACCCCCAGCAGCTTGGGAGGCTGAGGCAGGAGGATTGCAAATTAAAAATCAGCCTCAGCAACTTGGTGTGGTCCTAAGCAACATAGGGAGACCCTGTCTCAAAAAATGACAAAAATGGCTGGGGATGTGACTCAGTGATTAAGACCTCTGGGTTAAATCCCTGATACAAAAAAAAAAAAGAAAAAAAAAAAAGAAAAGAAAAAGAAAAAGAAAAAAGAAAGAAAAGAAAAGTAACCAAGCAACCCCATAAGGCTGAACCTGTATGGTTTCAGTATTGAAAGGCCTGTGAACTGAGAAACTCAGGAATACTAGGGTAGTTGGTGACCTAGAAGATAACAATAGGTGTGAATGTCCTGGAAGGGAAGGCAAAGGTGAAAAATCACTATTTATCATAACTCATTACTTCGAGGAATACAATATAGTTGTTCCCATGGACCTTGGTGTATATGTGTTTACCACCTGTTGAACTCAGAGAGAAGTTGGTTAGTTGAAGTGTTATTTAGGAGGCACTAAGTGATATACAGGAGTCTATGTCAGTTTTAAACAAATACAGCAACAGAATCTGCAGGGTTAGTTCTTACATTGATTTTTGGAAAGGGAAAGAACTAAGCTGGGACAGGTAAAGGTTAAGTGAAGGTAAAATTAAATGGGAGTGATTTTCAACATCTGAAGAGCTTATGTGACATTCAGAGCGCTCTCTCTCTCTCTCTCTCTCTCTCTCTCTCTCTCTATATATATATATATATATATATATATATATATATATATATAT
>NW_026000037.1:13409809-13418869 GCF_001458135.2 Marmota marmota marmota
GCATTAAAAAATGACAAAATCATAGAATTTGCAGGGAAATGGATGGCATTAGAGCAGATTATGCTAAGTGAAGCTAGCCAATCCCTAAAAAACAAATGCCAAATGTCTTCTTTGATATAAGGAGAGTAACTAAGAACAGAGTAGGGACGAAGAGCATGAGAAGAAGATTAACATTAAACAGGGATGAGAGGTGGGAAGGAAAGGGAGAGAGAAGGGAAATTGCATGGAAATGGAAGGAGACCCTCAGGGTTATACAAAAGTACATACAAGAGGAAGTGAGGGGAAAGGGAAAAATAATACAAGGGGGAGAAATGAATGACAGTAGAAGAGGTAGAGAGAAAAGAGGGGAGGGGAGGGGGGAAAGTAGAGGATAGGAAAGGCAACAGAACACAACAGACACTAGTATGGCAATATGTAAATCAATGGATGTGTAACTGATGTGATTCTGCAATCTGTATATGGGGTAAAAATGGGAGTTCATAACCCACTTGAATCAAAGTGTGAAATATGATATATCAAGAACTATGTAATGTTTTGAACAACCAACAATAAAAAATTTTTAAAAAAAGAGAAATGAGCCATCAAGCCATGAAAAGACAGAGAGGAACCTCAAATGCCTATCACTAAGTAAAAGAAGTCAATCTGAAAAGCCACATATGGATGATTACAATGTGACAGTCTGGAAAAGTCCACACTATGGTGACTATGGAAAGGTCAATGATTGACAAAGGGTAGGGTGGAGGAGGGTTTAATAGAGCACAGCAGATTTCGGAGGTATTGGAAATATGCTGTATGATAGTATAATATCATTTATACATCTTCCCAAACCCACAAAATATACAACACAAAGAGTGAACCCTGATGTAGACTATGAACTGCAGGTGATAACCATGTGCTTGTGTGGGTTCATCAACTGTACCATTCTTTGGATACACATGTGAGGAGATGGGGTTTGGAGGTATTCTCTGAAAGTTTATTTTGCTGTGAACATAAAATTATTCTAATGAAATAAAGCCTTAAGAAAAGTTCCAATTTAAAAAAATTAATATAAAGGAGAAGAAAAGCATTGTATATCATGGTTCACATTTTAGTGTCTCATATAAAGAAGCCCCAGTTAACAGGAACACAGGAACATACTTTTCTTTCTTAAAGACAGAGAGAGAGAGAGAGAGAGAGAGAGAGAGAGAGAGAGAGAGAGATGTTAGGGCCAGGATTAGTGGCTACTGGCTAGACATTAAGTGGAGATTACAGGTTGAATTCCAGTTAAGATTTTCCTAACGTTTACCAGCTCTACTAACAAGCCAATGAAGATGGAAGCTTTTTTCTTCAGTGCTGGGGCTGGAACTGAAGAAAAGCCCTCTACTGCTGAGCTACATTCCTGCCAAAACATTGTTTTTCTGCAGCAGAGCTGGGGAATTCTATGGTGACTATGGAAAGGTCAATGATTGGAAATATGGAAATAACCACATGGTTATAACTTACTGTTGATAAGTAATTCACAACTTGTTTTTACCCTAAACTGAAACTTAGAAGTAATAAGTTAAGTTATGCATTTTCTTTATATTTTTACAAAAATAATTCAAGCACAGGGTAAAACATTAAAATAATTCAAATATGCATATATGTAATGTATATTATATGTTTGTGTGTATAAACATATACATATACACATTATCTATCTATGCATCTATTTATGTGAACACATAGAGAATTCTTGAGGGTCCTATAGGTGAAATGAGTGCCCAAGAACACATTACTAATATACAGCAGGGAAAACTCTAGAAGCCAGGACTCCTGATTTAAATAACAGTTTAGATGCAGAAAAAAAAATCTCAACGTGACAACAGTTACTCAAAATTCACAATTTCCCTTTCCTATAAAAATCAGAATTATATACTGCAGGGAGACCATATTATGAAAGGTTTTGCAAGCCTGCATAGATTCTTCCAAGCCATTGGGGGATAAATACATCACGTACATCCATGTTTCCTAATACCTGATTCCCAAAACAATTGGTAGGTTATGAGATAAATGCAGTAAGTTATAAAGGACATTTCTAAAAATAATTAAATAGAATGGGATGAAGCAGAACAGCTATCACTTATGATGCACATGTAACTACTGTTTTTATAAAACTAACATTTAATTTTTATTTAATATGCATAACTTGATACATTTACTCAAGTATATATTTGTGCATCCAGTTCCAATACCAAACACATTTTTGTTGCAGTCACACTTACAAAAAATTTTAAAGCCACTGGTTATATAAATTCTCTAAGGAATTTATCCTATGTGAGGCAGAAAAAAGACAAGAAACAAAGTACAAAGATTAGTTGCAAGAAATACGATGATACTAAAATACAATATATTTTCACAGAAAATTTCTTTGGAAATGGAACTTTGTTGTTTAAATGAATCATAGTGACCAACTCAAAAAGCTTTATTTTATGGGGACAGTTTGTGTTATAGAGACAAGTTTTCTGACTGTTTTTATGTTCCCTTCACTTTTTTCAATAATTATGCCTTTTTCAAGTTTGAAGTTTGTTTATGACTTACCTCTGCCTTTCACTATGAAGCCAAACTAAATAGAAAATAATGCACTGGATGAGAAAAATGGGAACATGCACACACACACACACACACGCGCGCGCGCACACACACATTACTGTCACCCTCTCACTGATTCCTGATGGCAGTGTCAACAACGAGAGAAGAGAGACTGGAATTCTTAGGCTAATGTTGAAAAAGGGAAGGTGGTGGTTTCATCTCATTTTATTCACAGTTCCAAGCATTGAACTACAGACTCTTTTCATGGTAGCTTTTCAAATAGATGAAATGGACCTAACTTGAAATACAAAATGAATACTGGTCATGCCTTGATCCAAATCTAGCCCCTTTCCAGCCTAATTATGCCCTTTTAGTCCTTTTTTTTTCTCATGCTGAGGAGGACACACTTTTAAAAGGACACTAGTACTTTCTTGAGCTCTCTCCACAGTGCTGTAGTGGGTACACCACAGTGGTCCCTAGCTTCAATGGAGAACTAGCATAGAAAGGGTTAAAGACCTCAAGTTAAGATTAAAACTTCTGATAATAACATAGTAACGATGAAACTAGCACATGAAGTAATATTTTAAAGACGAATGTAACACTTGATGGAGTACCTGTTTTGTATCAGTGGCAGTGACATTTCCACAAGTTCTGATTAAGCCGTTTTCAGATAAGTGGTATTTAAGTCTAAGCAGCGAGCCTAAGGGTTGCAATTACAGGCAGCCTACTGATCTCAATAATACATCCTGGATTCACTTGGGAGTTGAGGTTGAAATCTGCAAATCCTCATCACCAGTTCTTAAAAGCAAACTCCAAATCCAAATTTCAAACTCTGAACCACTATATATACTCTTTTAAATGAGAAATATATTATAGGTCAAGCTATGCCCCAAATTTAGCTTCAAAATTCTTGGCACAGAAGAGACTAGACTTCAGGGATTATAGAAATCATAACATGAATATTTCTTTGGATTTTGATCACACATAAAAATGAGCTAATTTCAGAGAATATACTCATAGTGAATAAGACATGGGAAATTAAACCTCTTTCTGAAAATAGCTTGTAGATTTATCTGTGGTCACTTTTCTGAGTTCCATCTCTGTATTGAAATTAAACTTCCTAATTTTCTTCCTTGTAGGAAAAAAAAAAGGTGTGTCAAGTTTTATGATGCCATTAACAGACTCTTTGATTGCTGAAGTAGCAACAACATAAATTGTCATGTCTGCAACAATAAAAGCTGACCCTTGGAGATTATATATTTCTAAGTATGGCACTATCTACACACAGAGAGAGTGAAGGCAGAATTGAGAAAAGGAATGTAACTTAGTAAATCCATCTACAGAACATGTCTACTAATTGAATCAAAGGAAGCCTCAATCTTCCAGATAAATTTCCCAACTTCTCATTTCATTTATAACTGAGCCTCTAAGATGGACCCAAAATATCATTTCTTGAATACAATATTATTCCTTAAATATCAATGGGAAATAATATCTAGGGTATGAGAATTATTTGTGATTTGATTGTTACTAATCATTCAATAATTACTAATCAGGAACTCCCCACTAGCCAATCTATGAACTTTCTTAATTTTCAAAACACCCATGAATGTCCATACAATGAGATAATGTTGGTACACAAAACAGCACAGTTAAAATCTAAAAGAAACCTTCTAAGCAAACGAAGCCAGACATTAAAAAAATGTAATGTTTGATTACCTTTTTATAAAATCTTAGAAGTCAAAACTATAGTGACAGGAAGCAGACCAGTGTTTGGCAGGGACTGGGTTTCAGGGAGAGAGTGACGACAAAGTGACATTTAGGCACATTTTAGGGCAATTGCAAATGTTCCATACCATTCCTGTGTTGATTGTTGCACTACTGCATACATTTGTCAATAGTAACCACACACACACACACACACACACACACAAAATCATATTACAGTACATCCCAATATATTTTATTTAAAACTCACCTGAAATAAATTATATATGTGTATATATGTGCATATATATAATATATATATACATAATATTGTGGTAAGCCATTCTTATAGACCGTGGCCGCCATTAGAAGATGGCGCCGGCTTCCACTGTGGCCTGTGATAAACAACTCCTTTTATGGAGAGTTGGCGCGCAATCCCTTACCACCCTATGAGAGAGATCCACGTGGCGGCTTAGGATTGGGATGCAGGGGGCTTTATTAAGCTGTGCTTGGGCGTGGCGGGCGCGGGCGCTAGAAGAATGATACATGACTCAAGGCCTGAATAAACTGTTGAAAGAAGAATCCTGTGTCGTGTTTCCCTTGCCGGTGAGGGGTCGCGACATAATATGTATAATATACATGTATAATTTTCTTTTAGAAGAACAAACTGAAGTTGAAGTTAAATCCCTTGCACAATTCACAGTCAGTGAACTATATTCACATTTGATTATCCCTAGAACCATGATCTCTGAGAAGCCATGCAGGACCTTCCTGGCCCTCCCCATTATATCTCCAGGGTCTGCAGCTGTTCTGGGTAGAGTAGGCTCTAGACACATATTTATAATACATACATGAGCAGATGACTGGAAGTCCAAGTTCTGCCCATTCTGCTGAAATTTTTTGCCTCATAACTGACTCTTTCTCCTCATATACTCTGTTTCTTTAGGATAATCTGAACTGGAATATCAAAAGTTCCCCAAATGTTGAAGATGGTATATTAATACAGGTTGAATATATTTTGGCCAAAATGCTCAAACCAAAAGTGTTTTGAATTTGGGATTTTTTTTTTTTTTTAGATTTCAGAATATTTGCAGACACATCATGCAATAGCTTGAGAAGGAGGCCAAAGTCTAAATGTGAAATTAACGTATGTTTCATATATATTTTATACACATAGCATGAAGGTGATTTCAATATTTGAGATACTTTTGTGCATGAAATAAAGCTTCTTGGTATGGAATTTTCCACGTGTGGCATCATGTAGGCATACAAAAAGTTTCAGATTTTGGATTTTCAGATCAGGGACACTCAACTTGTATATTTCTTTCACAAAGTGTTAAGCTCTTACAATATTTATCTTTTAAATCAGAGGTAATTTATTCTGTATGATTGGAAGTATGACTTTTTCTTGTTGATGATAAAATTCTAGTGCTTCTATTTTTCCAAGGAATTCCTTTGTTTTTCTTTTGCATTTCTGAATGAGAATACTGGGAGTTAATATTAACATTTCTTTTTAGAATATTCTACCTGGGCCTTTCTCACAATAGATCTCTCATGAGTTTCATCTAAGACTTGCACATCTTGAAAGCAGTGCAGTGTTCAACACTTATTCAAGGGGCCCACCCTTGACTTGCGCAGTTTTCATTCTCTTTATAGATGACTTTGCATTCTATTGCATAGTCTCTGGGCACACACAATTCTAAAAATTCTCAGATGCCACAATCTATCTTTGCATCTTGAGCACCCATGTTTATTGGAGAGAGTTTCTTATAAACAATTTAAATGTGGTTGTCAAAAATCCATGCCAGCTGCTTTAGCTTCCTCCCCCATATTCATGGTAATTAACATCTGCAAACTGCAAGGAAACAAGGTCTGCCTCTTTCTCTGACTCTGTGTGTGTCTCTCTCTCCATTCAAAGACTTCCAGACTCACTGCCTGAGTTTATTTCAGTTTGATGAAAAGTATAATTTAAAGAAAAGTCTTTCTTCTCCTTTCTGGAAGGGGGGAGGAGGTTTCAATGAGGATAAAGATTGCCTCTATATGAAGTTCATTCAAGATGCCATTTTAAGATAGGAAACAGAACTAGACATAAAAATACAAAAGTGAATTTAGATTATAAGCATTTCTTCTTAAGAATCATAAGTCTCATGCTATCCACGAGCTGGAAAAACCACCAAATGGTCCATTGCATTTGCATTTAATGTGAGGAAGAAAAATAATCAAAGCAATATAATACCTAGGGCAATAGCAAGACAATCCTGTGTTCATGAGAGGGGAAAACTCACTCCAACCCAATTATTTAAAAATATTCAGCTAGTCACTTCATGCCTTGCAGGAGATGTATGGTATATACAAAGTCCAAGAAGAAAGAAAATGTGTTATTTCAAGTACGAGCTTGGTCAAACTATTGAAGAAAATAAATTCCTCAAGAAGAAAAAGAGAATTAAGGATGCTTTCCCTTTTAGCACTTGAAGTACTGGCTCATATTCCTCAATCCATATGTACCTAAGTCACAAGCTTTGCCCCTGTTACTGATAGGGGTCAGAAGTTAAGATGTTTGCATTCATTATACGAACTGCATTCTTTAAAACTAACTAGAACATGCTGATAAGGAAAGAGAAATTGGTATAAGAACCAGGAGAACCCTCCTTTTGGGAGTCTGGAAATTCTAACATAAACAGATATTCTTGGTGACAGTAAATAGATGTGTTTTGACAGTAAGAAATATAGGGTAAACCAAAAATAAAAATGCATTTGAGAGTTTATTGAAAGAACGTGGGTTAAGGTTGCCAGATTTGGAAAATAAAAATATAGAAAACTTATTTTAGTATAAGCATGTTCTATGAAATATTTGGAACGTACTTATACTAAAAGAACATTAGTTGTTTATTGGAAATTCAAATTTAACTGGTCAGTTGGTCTTTTCTCTGTCAAACATAATTTTGATATTAAAAAAGTACTCTAAAAGCAAAGCTATCTGTAACTCTGCAAGTGCTAAAATGACTTCAAAAGTACTATTATAACCTGGCACAGTAGTTCACACCTGTAATCCTAGCAACTCAGGAGGCTGAGGCAGGAGGATCTCAATTTCATGGATGCATCAACAACTTAGTGGGACTGTATCTCAAAATAAAAAAAAATAACAAGGATTGGAGATGTGGCCTTTAAGTTTAATCCACAGTGCCTCAAGAATAATAATCATAATAATGTGATATAAAGTAATTTTTAATTTTGTGGTCAGTCTTTAGAATATAGGAGTGGGGCTGAGGATATAGCTCAGTTGGTAGAGTGCTTGTCTCACATGTACAAGGCCGTGGGTTCAATCCCTAGCACCAAAAAAAAAAAAAGTCTGTTAGAATATAGGCATGTTTATTAGCTTTTTATTATTGTAACAAATACCTGAAATAATAAATTTAAAAATAGGAAAATCATATCTTTCTCACATTTTTAGAGGGTCTAGTCTATGCACAATTGATGCTATTGCTTTGGCATGGAGCAGTCAGTATCTCATGGTGGAAGTCTGTGGCTGAGGACTTCTGTTCACTTCATTGCAACGAGGAAAGGAAAAACAGAGGAAGAGGAGGAGATGCCACCGGAGACGGAGTTTCCTCCCACAAGGCCCCCCTGCTAGCTATGGGTCCCAGGGTCTCCCCACAGCACTACAGGATGGCCACCAGGCCTTTGACATATGGACCTTTGGGGCAGTTTGGAGAGGCAAGAAGATGAAGCTTTAAATTGTCCAGTGAGCAGCAAGGAAAAAGAAGATGTGCTTGTCACAAAGGTAGAGAGCCGGCAGGGGTGCAGGAAAGGAAGAAAGATGGACAGACAGACAAGGTATTGAAACATAGTTAGATAAAGGGACTTAAAAGAACTGCTTTTTTTTTTCTTTGCTATAATTTTTAAATACATTTAGTGGAAGAAATAAAATAGCAACCATCACAATACTGGTCTTTGTTTTAAGGTCTATAAAATCCCCCAAATCCTGCTGTTTTATCATTATCTGAATTCCTACTATTTTTTGTCTAGCTCACATTAAAATAAGGAAACTGTCTCACTTTTATTTAAATATACTTTGTATTGAGAGCAATTTTAAAATTACAGAAAAATTAAAGGGGGGACCACAGAGATTTCCCATATATCACCAGTTCCCCCAGAAACACAGCCTCTCCCATTATCAATATTCCCCATCAGAGTTTTACCCTTTTGTGACTTTTTCTCCTTCCAGGGACCCCTGTTTATATGATTATAGCTCTTTTTCTGTTCTGACCCAAGCACTGACATGCTGACATGAAGAATAATACTCTTTTGTGTTTTTAAGAAGATCTGTCAAAAATACATAGGCTGGCACTCTCAATTTACTATCGATTATGCTGCATGTGTTGACTTGAACCACTTCTACCCTTCACGGCTACCATCTCAGTTCAATTTACTCTCTCCTGCACATCAATAACTGAGTCTTCTCCTTTAACTTTTGTCCCATTGAGGATTACTCTACACAAAGCAGTTGTAGGATATTTTTAAAAATACAATCAGATAGACCCATGCTGTTGTTCAAAACCCTCTAGTGGCGTCCCACTACCCATGGCAATAAAATCCCAATGACCCAGCCCTAGTGATCGAGACCTGAGCACCTCTAGCTTGATTTCCTCCACTCCTTTGCCACAATGTTTCTTGATTCTCGAACATGCCCCAGCTCATTCACTTTTGCAGGACATCTCTCTTGCTGTTTCTCTTTTGTGTAGGTTTTTTTTTTTTTTTTCGTAGAGACCTTTCCATGACTCATTTTCTCATCTTTAGGTCCCT
>NW_026000037.1:13419192-13455925 GCF_001458135.2 Marmota marmota marmota
GTGGGGAAAAGGGTACACTTGTACATTGCTGGTGGGACTGCAGATTGGTGCAGCCAATTTGGAAAGCAGTATGGAGATTTCTTGGAAAGCTGGGAATGGAGCCACCATTTGACCCAGCTATTCCCCTTCTTGGTCTATTCCCTAAAGACCTAAAAAGAGCATGCTACAGGGACACTGCTACATCGTTGTTCATAGCAGCACAGTTCACAATAGCAAGACTGTGGAACCAACCCAGATGCCCTTCAGCGTCTCTTGAGGAGTTTGACCTGGAGGTTAAGAAGTATCCTTTGCAGAAGCCTTTGCTCTAGGGGTTAAAGGAATATTCATGCAAATTGAGCCTTGTTACTTGTCCCACTAGCTTTTTCTATTTTAGCAAACTAAATAAGAAATTATAGGAGACATACAGCAAAGGTTCTTATTCAAAAATTCTTTCTATAAAAGTATAAAGATAAAAAGGAAAACCTTTTCACCTATAAGCCACAATGGTTGTTCTCCCAATTAATTCAACAGAAATTTAATAAGGAAGCATAAATATTTCTCCCCAGCTGAGGCCAAAATACAGTTCCAAAGATAGAATGCTCTTAAATCATTGTCTGAGAGTTTTCTGGACTGAATGATTCAAAGAGATCACGGCATTTTTGAGTAGTTTGGACTGAAAAGTTTACACAACCATAGACATAAACTGGTTGGAAAACTCAAGGATGAAGGGGTTTTCCCAAGTTTCTCATAAGAGACACAAAAAGATCATCAAATGCACCGAACCAATAAAAAGTTGTTCAACTATTAATTTTGGATAAATAAAAGAAAGACTAAGCAATTTAATTTACTTTCCCCCTCTGAAACAACTGACAAATTGTAATTGTAATTTACCAAAAACACTAAGTCTGGAAGCTCAAAAAAGTTTTTTACCACAACATCCTAAGGTCTCTTTTAATTGTCCGTCATTTTACCTAATAGAGGTCTCCTTAAAATTGTCTCCTCATTTGTTACTCTGACACTGTACAAAACTGAGTCATTTTCAACTTTTCAACATTTTCCTACTTTTTTTCAACTTTTCCATTTTCTTCCTCCTCTTTCACTTTTGATTTCTTCTCTCCCTCCCACTCATCCATATGTTGGAGTTGCTCCATGGCTGTGTATTTACCCATGGCCCTTTAAGTTCACTCCCCCAGAAAGTTCATAAATTTTCATAGCTTCTAACATTTCCTCTATGCTGATTACTTAAATAGCATTTCCAGTCCTCACAGCTCAATGAAGCTCTGGTTCCAAGACTCAGATGTCCTGCTGCCAAACTTCTGATTCCAAAGAAAAATGTTTTTCAAGAATCCACAATGACTATGACTCCACTTTGCCTCCTAAGTTATGCCAGGCAATTACACTTTGAATTTAGAGCCTGCTTCTCCGTTTCTCCCATCACAAACCTTTTCCCATGGAAGTCAGTGTGCCATATCATTACTTCCAAAGCTGAAGTCCCAGCCATGCCCACAGCATCATAAGGCCTTCTCTTCTCAGAATGTCTTCTCCACTGAATACCCAAATCCAGTATGCTTTAAAAACAAAGTTGAAGGGATGATTGGGTGGTTAAGTCAGGGGGGAAAAGTGAAAAACAAAAAACTGGGCATGGAGGACAAGTGGATTTATGTCACTCAGACTTTTCAAGGTCAATAAACAGTAAACAAAATGAGATTTCATAATAATTTAAGAATCTTAAATTATTGTTCCAAAGGCACTTGTTCCAAAGTTGAGCTACTTTTTCTCATAGATTTATTGAATGATCTCAAATCACCAACTTATAACCATGGAAGTTTTAGTTTTTAGTAATTGTCCAAATCAAGGCAACACTGAAGCTCATGTTTTGGTGGTTCAAAGTTACATTTGTTAATAATTTTTTGGTCCTAGTCCATTATTTTCAACCACTTTCAGTGATTCTTTCGCATTTTAGTGTATCTGACCCACCCATCCCTGTGCATTTTAAAAATTTTGTTTTACATTTTAAAAATCTCTTTTCTTTCCCTTATTTATGTATGAGCTGAAACATTAATGACTACAAGAAGGGGTGGGTTCAATGTGGCCCTCAGACTTCTTCCTACTCCCTTTTCATGGTGCCAGCATCTCAGGTCCTGGGTAGGAAGAAGGAGGAAAACACGGATACTTTCCACATCTGAGGGCTGCCCGCTTCCCCTCCCTCCCCACCACTGTCCTGTCCACCATTCTGGCATTTTGTCCCCAGGCTCAGCATGGAGACATGGCGGCTCTCTTCATCCCGCTTAGGCACTGGCAGAGGCTCGAGAATTCACCTCTGCTCTTCCTGCAGAAGTCCTGAAGTTGGGTGGTCACAAGCAGCCACCCTCTTGGCAACACTCTCAACAAAACTATTGATTCCTACTGCATCTAACTTGGGGTTAATTGTAGGGCCTGTGGGCACCTACACTGTTCACCTCTCAAACTGCTGGGAAGATGGTTGCTGCCCAGGAGGAGTGTGACCCTTGACCCTGGCTTTTCTTCTAGGCTGGTGCCACCAATCTCTCCCACAGTTTGTTTCTCCAGTGTTCCTTTAGATAACTCATCAAGAAGACTTCCAATCATGTAAAAGCAGTCTCATCTCCTTAGGACTCCTACCCTCCCAATAACTTAGCCAGGTAAAACAAAGCAGCTCTGAGTTTCCAGAAGAATGGACTTACATCTTGGTATTAGACAGCATACCAGGAATCTGGGAATTTTCTCCATTCACCCATGAAGACAGAGTTTCTGAGACTGACAAAAATGTCATTTTCTCCTCTTTATCTATTTTAACCTATAAAATTTCCATGACTTTATATAAGACAATTTGTAGCCCTTGGCATCTTAGCATTTTTATGGCCAAGAAAAGCAGAGCTAGGCACTTCTGGCAAGACAATAGGATTTGAAGCTCAGCAGGCATGTGATTTTATAATAATGTCAAAGGACCAAACAACTATAACTTATAACCCTTCATATTTATAGTGATGATTCCAGGCAGTTGTATTACTTGTTTTCAGTCTCTCTTTTAAAAGTTCAGTCTTGAGGTTTGATTCCTGAGGGAGAAAAAAGTACTTCCTGCATCTTGAAGCAGGATAGCATTAAATTTCTTACTTCCTTCTCATTGTTTGGTTTAGCTGGTCCACACTCAGGGCTGACTGCGAACTGCCTTGGGAGTTGTAGGGAGGTTAACTATTGAGTTTCATCTCTAGCTTTGTGGAAAGCATCTGCAAATAATCAAGATACAGAAAGAAGCTCAGAGAGGGGGCAGCCTTCAGGATTTGATTTAACTAAACCTTCCTGTGAGCCACATTTCTTTGTTTACATACATTCCTGCTCTGAAGGCCAACTTCCTGTCATAAAGCTGCATACCAAATTTGAGTATTTAGCAAACAGTGTGGCTCAAACCATTAAACCTCTAGAAACAGACTTCAAGTAGCCATCATTTTTAAAGGGAATAGTATAAAACGCAGCACTTCAACAGAATTTTCCCAGCAGAGATCCTTTTCAGATAATCACACACATTGTCTCTCACAAATACACATGTGTGCAAATTAGTACTGTTTTCTGCACAAAAATATCTGAGGGTATCGACCCTGTTCGGGAACATCGAAGTGATAGTACAAAGATTGGAAAGAAATGGAAGTTATTTTTCAAAAAGTTATTTTTTCCTGGGAGAAAACACAGGGTGTGAACAATCCCATACAATATGAATTTCAGCAAGGCGAGTTTTTCAGGTAATGCAGACAGATGTCATGGTCCCTTTGGGTCCTTCATTGTGTTGTCCTTCTATCAGCTCTTTTCTACTTTCTGGATCTCTCTCTCTCTCTCTCTCTCTCTCTCTCTCTCTCTCTCCCAAAAATGTTCCTAGTTTACTCTATCCTCGTGGTTTTTCATTCTTTCTCTTCAAAAATGCTTTCCCCGGTGAACTATATTTCTAGCATAGACTGTAAATAAGTCAATACAATCTTCCTTTTCTATTCTGCTTTTCTTTAAAATATAAATCATAAAGTTCAGGTTCATGTCTACAGCTATATCTAACCATACTTAATTAAATCAGCCTCAACAATTGCCCAGAAATAATTCCTTCTAAGGTCACCAATGACCTCTTTGTGAATAAATCAAAATGCAGTGGGAAATTTTCTCCATGTATCGGTCATATTTTCTGTAGAGTTTTGGATCTTTGGAAGCACCCTTCTTGAGATCCCATCCTCTGTGGGTTTCTGTGACATTATTGTTTCTGTGCCAATCATCATTATGGGTTCCTCTTTGTCCACAGGGCTATAATCTTGGGTTTTCTAGGGTACCATTATTGGATGCTTTTTCTTTCTAGTCTATATATGCTCTTCTTTTCTTTTCCATAGCCTCAGATGAACAACAGATGCTATCTGTGCCCATACCTACATATCATCTCGCCTAGGTCCTCATCCACGTTTCACATCATTTCAGTGACCAACTCCTATTAATTCTATCTACAGATCCACTGCAAAGTGTGATTTATCTCCATCCCTAATCAGAAATAGTATCATAGTATCATCCAGAGGACTTCAGACTCAGAAAAAAAAATATATATATATATATATATATTTTTTTTTTTCTGGTTCTGCCCTCTTCTAGTTGTGTAAGCACGGGCAAGTTATTTAACTGCTCTATATTTTAGCTTCTACCTCAGCAAAATAAAGATAGAAAGAGTAATAGGATGTGTGAATGCCATTACTAGAGTTCAATTTGCTATTTTTTTAGCCTTAATTATAGTCACCTAACAGATTTGTACTTCTATTTTGCTTCTCTTGTAATTCATCTACAGAACAGACTGATCTTCCTAAAGTACTATATTTTTTCTCTGAATAAAATTCTTGCAGAGTTCCCTTTAATTTTCACACTATAATTCTGCTGAACTACACTCTTCACGATATGATACCTGCCAACCTCTCAAACCTAATCTGTTGACACAGAGGAGAATGGGACATCAAATCTTCTCTCAACTTTCAACCAATAATTTTGGTCCCCTATATCCAACATCTCAGGAACAGAATTATTTTCACTTTGGTAAAGAATTATATGTGACTATTTCTTTAAACTAAATTCTAAACAAATAAGCAAGTTGAAAATAAGATTTAATAATTTTTGTGGGGGCAGCCAAGTCATGTATCGAAGCAGAAAATCTAAAATATGAATATCGTCACACAACATCTCTATGTGGCCCCCTGCCATTTGTATTCCTCTTTTGTCTGACCTCCTTTACGTTTTGTTCCTGGTGTTTCATTTTACTCTGTTATGCTTCACTGTATCACAAGCAATAACCATGGAAGTGAAATAAATTGATGGTGTTCAGCAGACATAGAATAGATGGTGGAGGTAATTAAGTATAGAGGTAAATCTTCCTACAGAACCAAAATGGACACTTTTTTTCTGTAGTCCCGAAACTTTGAAATGACATTTCACTTAAAAAATGATATTTCCTTAAGGGGGAAAATAGAGCCTAGTAGACAATACTCTTACATAGGTTCTAGAAATTGGGCACTGAGATTAGTCAGTGCCTTGAGGAGAAAAAAATACCCAATTAATAAAGCAATGTTTTGTAATGTTGCTATATACACGTGTGCCACACTACATTTTCTTAGTATTCTAGGAAATGTGGCCAAAATTTAAGTTCAAAATAGTGTTGTGTATTCCTATCCTTTTATTTATGAAAAACAGAAGCAGAGTAAAACAGTGACTTCCTGTAGAAAAAAAAAATCATATACTTGAGAAAAGTAAAATACAACTATACTAATTTCAATAGTGCTTTAAAAAATAATGCTGATTTTCTTCTTTTTTATAGACTTGACATGAAATACTTGGGGGCAATTTTATCCAATGAAGTAATATAAATTTATAATTCTACAATTCCCCATCTAACTTTTTCTTATTACAATTACATAGTTTAGTATCAGTATTTTGAAGTATTGAAGCAAAACATTGCATAAATTTACCTCCTTATTAGAGTTACTTACACAAGTTTATTTTTAAATGATGCTTGAAGCACATTCTCAGTAAATCATCCTTTCTAAGATAATGGTTAGAGTTACATATTTATTTTCCTTGGACTGGCATGGATTGATTATTAAGAAATTTCTGTATTATAGTATTTTGTGGTATTTTTTGGAAATAACTATTTCAAGTTTCTGAAATAATAAAGACTATTGAATATATATTTTACATGTCAATATCACAGATACATGCAATACAATATTTTCACACTGTTAAACAAAATTAAAACTGAATGAAAGACTCTTTGTATACAGGTGTTCTTGAAGCAGCAGTACTCTGTCTCCTAAGTTTGAGAACAGCAACTGGGAGGTGAAGGCAGGTAAGGGGAGCACAGATTTCAAGCAGTTTGCTTTGAGTTGTGCCGCCTCATCAGCCTCTTGGAATGGAGACGGGGACTGTCAGCAGAACTGCTCCAAAGTTTGCTTTGTGGAATGCAGATAAGTGGTCCCTCAGGTAAGTACAACTCAGACAATAAAGCTTTACAGACTGCAGGCAACACTGAAATGGCGCTAGAGAGTGAACAGGAAGTTAAGGCAGTTCTCTGAGGTACAATGAAGTTTAGATTATTAAGTAAACATGTGTTTCATTCTGTATCCATAGAAACTGTCGAACAGATGCCGGTACCATGTTAATATTTGATCATCTTTTATATTTCAGAAGTCTTAATTTGAAACAATCAAGATGCACATGGAACATTATCTTCTTGAGGGTTCATTGTTATCTGTATTATATGTGCTTGGCCAGATGTAAAGAAGTATTTGTGCCTGAGGAGAATGGCTACACAGTCAAGTACTCTATCTCACTCCAACACATACTATACATTTCCTTGCCTTTGCTACATTTTTCATTATATCACATTATGACACTAGTTATAGGTTTGGTTTGGTTTTAAAGATCTTTCTTATCATTTAAACTGCAAGTTCTTTGAAGTCAGGATCCATGCCTATCTTGGTGTATTATTAGATATAATTAGGAACCACTAAGCACTCTGGAACTGGAGGGACCCAATAACTACCAGACAAATGAATTAATACTCTTTCAATATTGCTTTCAAATGGGGAGAAGAAACCACTGATTAAATCCTTCAGGATGCAAGACAGTCATGACATTCCCCCAAAGCATGCATAATAATATTAAACCAAAGATTCCTTGATAAAAATTATCATATTCTTGGGCTGGGAAATCCAGCTCCAGAAGTACTTGCATGTGTGAGGCTCTGAGATTGATCTTCAGCATGGCAAGCAATAAATAAATAAATAAATAAATAAATCTCATATTCTTATTATGGGTGGGGGGGACAGAAAATAAAGCTATTTATACCATACAAAATGGTATCAGCACTTAAAACTATACAAAATATCTACATTAGGATTTCAAATATTAGAAATATTTTTCCAGAATCTATCCTGATATTATGTAGTAATTAAGAAGAAAGGAGAAGTATCGTAGAAATATAATGTGGTCATGTCCTCTGTACATGATAAATAATAAAACTGCTGACACAGCATTATTCCAGGTTTCCATCTTTCACTTGTCTAGTTCCTGTTGTGACAAATAGTAGGTTTTATAAAACGACTGGCTAGGGAAAGGAACAAACTCCGTATCCATGGGGTATATGAAAACTAACAGGGCTCTGCAGGCATTGAACTCTGGCCCCCGTTGTGTTAGCTCCAGGCTTCCCCCAGCCCAGGGGAGCAGAGCAGCAAGGATTTGGGGTCTGTTTCTTTTCCCACACAACATCCTTCACAGCTCATCTCTGCGCTCTGCTTTTCATGGGACTGCAGCTTGGAAAGTCCACGACTTCCCAGTTGTACCACTAATGTAAACTCTGAATCACACCCAAGGCCTTAGTATAAGCATAAGTTCAAGACCATTTCCTAATATAGACAAGATGTGCTTTCTGTTTCAATCCCATTCTGCTTCATTCGGTTAGTTTTTCTTTGGACCACCCTAGAACCTCAGTTGAATGTGGACAATTCTCAAATATTTACATAAAAATGTAAATAAAAATTATTTCTCTGTTCTTTTATAAACCTATTGCTACTGTTATTTCTGCCCCTTTCGCTATCGCTTTTAACTTTTCTTACTTGAGTGCAACCAAAATTGTCGATTTCAGAGTTGGTCTTTTTTTCTCACATAGGTATCACGTAAAGTTGGCAAGTGTTCCCATGGAAATCAGTTCATTTGATTTATTCACATGCTACTTTAACATTCAGTGTCTCACACATTCAGTACCTTTAACATTCAACACCTGCACGTAGTGGTTGCTAAAGAATTACCATGCAACTGTGCGTCCAATAAATAACTCTGACAGTTAAATTTACTTACTTTCTGAAAAATTCCATATATATATTTACTTGTACATGTAAATATAAATATTTATATATATGCATATAAGTGTATCAATGGTATGATATATATATATATATATATATATATATATATATATAAATATATGATGTTGAACATTTTAAATGTATAAATATTCATGTATATTTTCTTAAATATGGGGAGGAGAAATACTGTGGGAAACAAATATGCATCATTCAAAGTCACCCTAGTATGTGTGTTATGAAAGGCATGAATTTGATACAGTTTGTTTATATATAGTATTTTTGAGAACAAGGATACTAATCCTTCATTTCAAGATAGTCTATTGAAGCTAGAAGTGAGATCTAAATAGAATGTTCTGAATTGAAAGCATCAAATAGTATGTTAAGAATAATGATATCATAAGACTAGAACTCCTAGTGTTTCAGGAAATGATCAATAAATAACATGAAACTTCCAACTTCAGTGCAAAGAAAACTACAGGGTTGTTCAAAGTCACTCATTCTCCACTTTTGATATAAAAACATCTATTTGAACCTTGCACTTTCGTGCCATAGGATTATAATTATCATAATATTTTGTTAACAAAAAAAGTTTAGAGAAAAAGAATGTGAAGACAGAAAGGATGAACAGAATTTTTTTTCAGGAATTTTCTTTTATTTTTAATCTATGTTGAGATTCTTGCAACTTCACTGCTTTAAAAACAAAAATAAAAAATATATCAAAAGGATAAAAAAAGAAAAAAAGAAAACTTGAGCTTTTAGTGAAAATGCAATAATCTAGTCTTTAAATTATTTACTCTTTTATACAAAAAAACTGTTCTCAGAAAGAAAACACTCTTATCTTATATTATAAATTCATATACTAACTTTGAATTTGTGTTAAAAATATAATAATTCTTGGGTCTAAATATCAGAAGGCTTGATGGAGTCTAACTTTGAAAGAGTAATTCAATAATTAAATATCTATTTCAAATCATCTTCTTCATGGTTCATGGCTATCTGTTTATTCTAATTTAATTTATCATACTTCGTTAGAATGGGACATATTAGATTTTAATTGGTATTCATTGCTTTTATTCATCAAACTAAATAAAATTGGTCAAAGACAATTCTAGCCCAGTTGCTCCTCTTCCTAATGGTGATGCATTTCATGTATAGATTTGTTGTTTTAATTTACTTCATTCCAAAAATAATTATCATCTTGCTTAGTTTTCTTTAACAGTCCTCTAACCTTTAGAAACTTGAGGAAAACCCTTTGTATTTTATAAAATTCAGGGAACTCCACCGTAAAGCTTGGGTGAGGCACTGCTCTCCTCCTTTGCTGGTCTGAGAGGGCTTCTCTCCAATTCCTGTAGAAGACAGTCACATTGTGGGGGCGGGTATCTTATCACTTTGTTGTATAAGGAAGAATTGATTTGAATGAGGGCAGAATTAGATGAGCATTACTAGCCAAAAGTATCTTTCTTTTCTTGTATTGGGGATTGAACCAGGGATACACTACCACTGAGTTATATCCCTAGTATTTATTATTGTTGTTGTTATTTTAGTTTTTGAGGCAGGGTCTTTCTAAATTGCTGCAGCCCATTTTAAATTTTTGAGGCTGGCCTGGAACTTGCAATCCTCCTGCCTCAGTCTCCTGAGTCACTGGGATTACAGGTGTGTGCCACCATGCCTGGCAAAAGTATATTAATGTTATCGGAAATCACAGCTTCAATATATCCTTTCTTCAACATTTAACTGACCATATCGTTTCTCAATTTGCATAATAACATTGTGTTTTGTTTTGTTTTGTTTTATTCATGTAATGGCTGCTAATTCAGTAAGTTTCAAATGTTGGCTGGCTCCCCTATTTACTAGCTAGGTGGTCTTCATTTCTCTTTTTAATCTCTTTAAACCTCAATTTCCTGGAACATAAATGGGGATAATTAATACCTACCTCATAGTGTTTTTTAAAGTAATGACTGAAATGATATATGCAAATTCAGTAAGAGAGTACCTGGCATGTCATAAGTGCTAGATAAATTATAATAGCTACAACTAGCTATTACAATTTGTTCCTTATAATCGCCTCACTATGTGACAACCAGATCAAACCACGCTGTACCCCTGTATCATACCATCCACTGAGTCTCCAGCTGCCCTTTCATCACCTACTAAATTCTAACCTCCCAGAATCTCTGTAGGAAGTTGCCCCACCTGGTCTCACTGCCTCAGTTTTGTGCTAATTTTTATACTTCTGTATCTCTCTGACCCCACTGGTTTTTAAATGGTTCCTATAAAGCTCTGAGCTTGTTTTTACCTTTTGGTATTTATACTTTCTCTTATTTCCCAGAATTCTCATCTATAATATTGGCATTTGACTGAATCCTCCTTACTTGGGTATCAGTTGTGAACATCCAAAATACTCCACTGTTTTGATCTTTCCATGGGATTACAACTAGTTCTTTGTTTACCTGTCTGTCCCTTATCTTCTCTGTAAGAATGTATGTTCTGTAGAGAGAAGACTTTTATCTATGATATTCAATATTATATTTATAGTGCTTAGAATAATGTTTGGTGTGTGGTAAATACTCAATTGATTTTCATTCAATAGAAGAATTTGTAGACTGTAGCCATGGTAAGTAATTCTGCTGTGGGTTTGGCCAGCACCAGAAATTGGGAATATTCTGGTATCTCGTGCCACAGGAAGGTGCCTGGGGTAGCTGAGAGAGTGAGATATTTAGTCAGCAATCTTAGCTCTTCACTATTATAATTATTCTTACCTTTCATGATTCCACACTGTACAGAAAAGAAGACATGTTGGTGCATGATATACAAGATGCACCAATGTATATCCATGGGACACAGTGTCAGGAAATCATAAAACCACCAACTCGCTCCTTTGGAATGGCACCTTGTGTTTTCTCAAGCCTGCAACCAGCCATCTATGAGCCTTTTGGAACTTAATAAAGGTATACTTGGGATTACAGTTCCAAGAGTTCCAGTGTAAAGGACAGACTTAGATATCTAATATAACCCAAGTCACCTCACAAGCCAGATCTTGGTTTCTAATACCATTCTCCAGTAGAAGGAACCAGGGCTGCTTGAAGAAATGGCCAAATTTAAAGCTAAGCTAGAGAATATATGAAATGAACTGGAATATCTCATGATGTCCAAAGTAAGGAAGTGGTCCAATAACAAACAAAGGCCCACAATCATGGGAACATATTGAAGGTACACAGGTGCCAACTGAAGGCATTCTCAGTGGCCAAAAGAACAATTTCAGGCACAAATTGTCAATATTGAATTCTAACACTAAGAATAAAATGAATAACTATGCTAATATAGATAAATAATTAAATAAATAAATAAATAAATGGAAGAGACCGATCTACCAGATAGTGTAGCTATCCCACTGTCACAGAGGAGGAGCAGGAGTCTCACTTCTGCCTTATACAGTACAGGAAAGGGAGGAAAAGTGACACGTTGCAGGGACAAGCCTGACAAACCCTTGATCAGATGGTCACGAGAGACGGAAGTCGTCAGGAATTATATTTTAGTGTATGCCCTTGATAATATTGTGATAAAAATGGCACTTTTCCACTGTGGCCTTCCTCCTCAAAACCCGTCGCCCCAGTCCAATATTGAGAAAAACATCAGACAAATCTCAACCGATGGACATTCTAAAAAATACTTGATTGCAACTCCTTAAAACTGTCAAGCTTACCCAAAACAAGAAAAGTCTAAGAAACTCTCTCCATCAAGAGAAGACAGGGAGGCTAAAATAAGGTGGTAAAATTTCTAGACTGGATCTTGGAACAGAAAAAGGACACTAGGTGAAAATCAGTGAACTTAAATGAAATACCAACTTTATCTAATAATATATCACCATTGGCTTATTGTTAGAAGTGTACCTTATTAGTATAATTTATTAACAACGAGGGAAACTGTTGAGTATATGAGAACTCTGCTATATTAAAAAAAATTTCCTGAATCTAAACCTACTCTAAAATTAAAAGTTAATTAAAGAAAAAGAAACAAAAGTATAGGACATCTATCCATGCTTGCTTTATAGATGTTATGTGTTTACTGAAAGTAAGAATTTAAGTACATTTCAGAAATATTTATTGACTATTCTATCACTGTGAATAAATCAACTTGGGCTGATAATTTAGGATCAAAATAAATACATGATGTACCAATAAATGAATTAATGATGGATGATGGCAATATTTTATTTTAGTCTACTTTACTAATTTCAAAAATCAATCTAGGTTTGTGTGTGATTTGGGAAAAAAATATACAAATAAAAAAGAGGTGAGGCTTAATAGTTTCAAATAAGCAAAATGCAATATCCTGAGGTACTCATTTTACTATAACTAAATTTAAAATAAAATACTAACAGCACAGTTTTATGTAACTCCATCATAATAGCCAAACAATTTTTAGGAACATTATGTCATTCCTTCAAATACAATTGTGTAGGTTAAGGGGGGAAATCAAGCACATCTTTTTTATATTAAGACTAGTTCTTTAAAAATTCAGACTGTGACTAACATTTAGTCATTTCTAATTATAAATTGACCAGTTTCCTTTGGGATGCATAACTATTTTTAGCCTAAGAAAGATATTTATATAAAATTCCCAAGGAAACTATCTACTCTTGTCTCTATTCCCAGAAACTTGATTTTAAAAAAATATAAAAAATAATGTTAAAGCGCAAGAATTAACCTAAGATAAATTTTACCATATTTAATTTATAGAGACATTTGTCAAATTAGATAAAACATAAAAAAATGATAACAGCATATGGGCTAAGATACAGTGAAAATAATATTACCCTACATCACTTGTGATAGTGTTGATTGAGTTCTTCCTGGAAAATAACCAAAAAGTATCTTTCATTTCACTTGGAGCAATAATCTCATAGCTTTAAAGATATCATATATAAAATACACCAAATATTGACAAAGGAAAAACTCAATGCCTGAGAATGAGAGCAATATGGTCTACATTTTTTATAATAAGAAACAACTAACAATGTATAATGTACAAAAATAAGGAACTGAATAAGAACACGATACCATGTTATCAGAGTGATTTGTGTGGTCATTAAAACCTTGCAAAGACCCAGGCTTAGGGGCACATGCCTGTGATCCCCGTGTCTTGGAAGGTGAGGCAGGAGGCCAGTTTGAGGTCAGCCTGGGCAATTTAACAAGGCTCTATGCAACTTGGCAAGCCCCTGCCTCAAATTTAAAAAGTAAAAAAGGACCAGGGATGTGGCTTAGTGGCAAAGCAACCCTGGGTTCAATCCCTGGTGCAAAAAACAAAACAAACAAACAAAAAAATTTGCAAAAAAATATGAAACAAAGATAATATAACACCTTAATAAGAAGCCAACATAAAAACATAGATCACTCAAAAAGATTGGCCTGCTACTGATTACTCTAAAACTATTTCCCAAAGTTCAATTGATCTGTATATTATATAAGGCATATTATTAGTTTACTTATAGATGTGACTATTTTAATTTGGCAATAGTAAGGAAAGCCATGTTATCCCAAGCTGACCATTCTTAAAAATATACATCTATATCTATATCTATATCTATATCATCTATATCTATATCAATGTTTTTGTTTTCACTGCTGGGAATTAAACCCAATGATGGCAGAAAAGCACTCTACCACTGAACAAAACCCCCAGTACCCATGTTAATCATTATCTAATGATCAAAGAGTAGTGTGATAGCAAGGACATTAGTCCCCATGATCTTCATTTCCCGTCATTGAAAAGTTGTCCCTTGTTATTTGCTACCAATTGGTTCCAGAACCTGCTGCAGACATCCAAGTACCTCACATAATGTGGTGAAAAATTTGCATATTATCTTCCCAATCCTCCTATACACCCTAAAGCATCTCTAGATGACTTATAATATCTTATACTGTTATGGTTGTTATATTGTATCATTTTGAGAATAGAGATAAGAAAAATGTCCATACATGTTCAGTACAAATGTTTTTAGAAAAATAATTTTGATCTGTAGTTACTTCGATCTGGGAATGCAGAATCTATGGATATGGAAGACCAGCTGTACTTATGAGTCTGCTATCCTCCTTGGCAAAGGGTATTTTGCATATAGAATTACAATTGCTATCAGCTGATTTTAAATTACAGAGATTATCCTGAGCTGTCAGTTGGGCCCAATGTAATCACATGTACCTTTCTAAGTGAAATTGGATTACATAAATTGTTTAATTTACTAATCTATTACAATAATCAATTGAAGGAAATGATATTGTATGCTAGATATCTTCCATTTTCTCCTCCAATCCAAAATCCAAACATATTTTTTAATAATTCCTTATACCTGAAGGTAAAAAAAAAAAACGAAAAAAGAGGAGGAGGAGGAGGAGAGGAGGAGGAGGAGGAGGAGGAGGAGAGTAGTAGAAGAGTCAAAGAAGAGGCAGGAGAGAAATATGAGAATGAATCAGCCATCATTGCTGCCTTTGAAAGCTAGGAGCCTCAGAATGCAAGCAGCTCTTGAAGCTGAGAACAAGCCGCACTGCCAGGTAGTCCCAACAACTGCATGTAATTGAATTTCACAATGACCTACGTGTACAAGCCAGGAAACAAATCTTAGCCTCCAGAAGGAACCCCACCCCTGCTGACAGATTATTTCAGCCCATCTGACCCCTACAGCTGAGATACCTAAGCCCACAGAAACCATAACCTACAGACGCTGAGAAATTTGTGTTGTGTTAAGCCTTTAGCTTTGTGGCAAACTAATATACCTACTACCTTCATCAACGAGTAGGACTGTCTCAAGATAACTCTCTTCAAAGGTGAGAAAGATAAAAGAGCTATTTTTTAATGAGTTGGAAAAATACAAAGCACACATTCCCTTCTAGAAAGTTAAATTGAATTGGATTAAGCCTGACAAAATTACCTTGATTCTGTTTAGAGTCACCTTCTCTTAGTTGGGTTTTTGCTTTTATAAACTTCCACTGGAAAAACTGTCATGTGAAAATTATTACTGTATTCACTTTTAAAACTTCAAAACCTACTCTGTGTCTCTATATTATTTCCTTTTGATCAATTACTTGTATAACTACATCATAGAGAAAAATGTTTTCTTCTGTGAAGCTAGTTAAAAAGTAGTATTTCTTCTATGTATTAAGAAGGTAGATAACTAATTACTGCTAGTGATTGTCTTTTCCTTCACATTCTCTTCCTCCGATTTCTTCTCCTCCCCCTTCTATCTCTTCTGAATGCCAGGAATATAAGAGTTAATTTAACACTCAAATATAAATGTACAGTGTTGTGGTCAAAAAAGATGGCCAAGCACACATATCATCAAGATTTTCTTTTTTCACTATTATTGATTTTTCTACTTATATTCAAACCTCTCATGTTCTGGCTTTTAATTATTTTAATAGTTTTTTTTTAAATTTTAGCTCTGTGTGTGTGTGTGTGTATTTCTATGTGGTTTAAGCTGGAAATACATAAGAAATACTTCTTATTTCTGACAATTTATGCAAGCATATTTTATTTCTGGGATTTCTAAGAATTTAATTATGCATGCTTTTTATATCAACATTTGAGAAAAGCATCAAAGCTTTGGAGGTTTTGTTTCCTGCTCTGCTTTACCCATCTTTTTTTTTTTTTCATCTTTAAACTTGTGAGTGAGATATGTCTAAAGTACATTCCTTGGCAGTTTCCCTTTAATGTGGCTACTGTGCTTTAAAGATATATGAATTGTATTGGGGGAAAATAATATCACAATGTGTTAAACAGCCCTTAGAAAAAACTTTATCTTCTAGTATTGTTCAGACAATATTTGTCATTATTCTCTGTGTTGGGTCCAATCCTACATCACCTCCAAGTCCCTAATACCTGTGAATAACCTTATTAAAAATGAGGTTTTTGGCCAGGCGCAGTGGTGCATGCCTGTAATCCCAACAGCTGGGGAGACTGAGGCTGGAGGATCTTGAGTTCAAAGTCAGCCTCAGCAAAAGCAACATGCTAAGATACTCAGTGAGACCCTATCTCTAAATAATATACAAAATAGGGATGGGAATGTGGCTCGGTGTTGAGTGCCCTGAATTCAATCCCCGGTACACCCCCACCCCGAAGAAAATGAGTTCTTTGGATACTTAGGCTGAAAATCTAAAAAATGACAGCATTTTGGATTTAGGGTGGGTTCTAAACCCAATGACTGATGTCTTTATCACATGAATGACAGATGAAAAGAACCACACATAGCAATGATGGTCATGTAAAGATGGAGACAGAGATTTGAGTCATACTGCTACTAGCCAAGGACCTTTGGGTCCATACGAAACTGGAAAATGCAAATTTTCTTCCCCAGTGCCTGCAAAGAAGAATTGCTCTGCTGACACATTGACTTTGGACATCTAGCCTCCAGAACACCTCCAGAACTGTGAGTAAATTTGTGTTTTATGCCACCAAGTCTGTGTCCTTTCATTAAAGCAGCCTTGAAAATTAATGTGCTCTCTAACTACATTGTTGTTGAAAATTCTCTTAGGTACTATCTGTATAATCCTCCTCATATTAAATTCCAATCCTCCATTGTTTTCCAACAACAAAAAACACCAAAAAAAAAAAAAAAAAAAAAAAGAGGGAGGTCCAGGAATACCAGAAGAAAGAGAACTAAGACAAGAAAAGACAAGAAATTGCAATATACAAAAGTGAGTTTGCAAATGAGCTTGCAGATATTTAGTTTTAAGCAATTTCTTAATTATGGAATCAAGATTTTTGATTTAGCTACTGAATCCAGGCAAAGGAATTATTCCTTTTCTATATATAAAATTTAAGAGCTTTGAAGCACAGATGCTGAACAAACTGCATTTGTATTTCACCATCTCAATAGTGTTTTGCTAGAATGAAAAAGAAGTCCACTGTGTTCCAAATAACTAATGTAGAATCAGAGCTAGAATTCTCTGGTCTCACTTCTCTTGAGTTTAAGTGACTGGATCATAGGCTTGTATATGGAAGGAAACTCTGATATCTAGTTTGCTAAGATCTAATCCAGTCAGAGTGCCTTTAATTACCATCTTAAACTCAATGAGAAGCATCATTATACCATCTCCTTTTCTTCTTTTTCTCAGTAGTATCTTCATTATAAAAGACAGCTCTAGACCTTCAGGGCAATGGTTAAGACCAGATCTCTCGAACCCTGAAAATCCCAGGTAGGCTACAAGCACATTTTCATGTATTAAAATGAAACAGTCCATGCTGGTATTGGCTCAGAAGCAAGTTAATTCCTGTTAATGGATTTTTTATTCTAGAAGAAATTCCCTTTAAAAGCTTCCCTGGTGTGGCTTTCTATTAGAACTGGCCTGAAGACAGGAATTTCCTAGAATGAGAGGCTTTTCTGCACTAGGGAAATGTTTAAACATAGCCATTGATTCTGCTCCCATATACTTAGAGATCAAAGTTGCAAAAATAAACTGTTCTTGAAGCTTCATAATACTAAGATCAAAATACAATATTGTGTATTAATACAAAATATTGCTCTGCAAGTCTACTAAGATGTTCTACTCCATGTTGAACTCAACATTGACTCTCCATACACATAATTCTTTCAGATAACACTCTCAAAGCCTCTTTCTTCCATCAAATAGCCTGCAGAGAATTGTGTGTTTTCTTCCTTTCTTTCTTTCTTTTTTTTTTTTTTTTTTTTTTTTTTTGGTGCTGGGGATTGAACCCAGGGCCTTATGAATGTGAGGCAAGCACTCTACCAACTGAGCTATATCCGCGGCACAGAATTGTGTGTTTTCTAATGTGGAAATGAAAATAAGGTGGGAATATAGCACAAAGTACATTCAGGTCCACCCTCTCTGAGGAAGCCTGGAAAAGTAATCTGTGGGAGTTCACCCAAGCACAAAACTGTTTCTCTTGCTGCTTTCTAAATAGGATCATAGACTATCAAGTCTAAGAATCTTAGCATGAAGCCTGGATGCTAACTTTCATCTCAACCCAATCAATCTTGATTGCAGAATTTATGGACCTGAATAATGGCCCAGTACACTAGTGTGCATGTAAAACCATTTGTAGTGACATGAGCCAAACTAAAATTTTAACAAAGGTGGATTTGATCTCCACTAATTGAAAAGGAGTGGTAGAATGTGCATACACATTCTAAATTTGTACTTTGTGCTATTCTATACGGTTCATTTCTACACCATGTGCTTTCTCTCTGTCCCCCCCCCCTTATACACACACATTTACACACAAAAATTCTGTCTCCACAAGAATTATATGAAATGTTAATGTATTCTATATTTCTCTTCTATGAATGCTGTGAACATTGTGTAGTTAGGTATATTCTAATGTTTTCTAAGGCATATTTGCAAAGGAATTGGTGATCATTTTTATTTTTGTACATAGAACAAAGAGAATTCAAGTATCAAATGGGTAAAGGTATTTTCAATGTGGATGTTCTTTTGACTTTGACAATAATATCGACTTTTCATATGCTGCCAATAGTGTGATCACTTGCCCCTTTAATCAAATCTAATCATGTTGCATTATTATTTAAGCCCATAGTAATTTGCATGTCTATAAGTTCATAATATGTGCAGTATATCCATTTTGATTTTATCAGATTAAAAAGTGGGAGAGTGCCACAAAAATATCTATTTGATTTGTTCAATCTTAATATGGTGGACGTGATGAACATCAAGACCACATAGATTGCACAATTCAGTATTTTTAGTGCAGAGATCTTCTCTTACCAAAGATAGTCTTTTTGTTTTGTCTTGTTTTTCATCCAGAATGTAAACAAAAATGTTCTGTGCTTTGCATTGAGATGCAGTAAAGGCACAGAAGTGCTGTAGGGTTGAAGTTGCAGAATATTCTGCCCTTACCACCATGAATGGGGCCTTGCCTAATGTTCAGGGGAAGACACAGAATAAAAGCAGGTTCTTACTTCCATGTACCTTAGACTGCTAACTATAGCTATTCTGAAAGATTGGTTTTATTTTACTTTTCCTTAAGGCTCTAAAGAGTTTAAATCTTCATTTTAAATATATAGCAAATGGAAAACAGAAAACTTTATAACAAGAAATATAAAAGAATAGTAATAGTGAAAAAAATCTTTGCTGAGGACCTTGACTGCCCGGTTAAGATGCTTATTGATCACATCAAGAGACTTCTAAACATGAATAGATTTGGAAGTAGCAATAACAAATATGCAAGTCACTCATGCATCAATACTTGACTTTTGTATAAAAAATAATTCATTGATATTTGACAGATATTTATGATTTTCAAGAGAAGCACTGTTGTTTATTTGGATGTTGATTTATAATTTGAAATAATCTTCCCAGAAGAATATTAAATATTGTGCTTGACACATCACTTGAAGTTGAATCATCATCCATAACTGAAATATACCAATATGAAATATTAGGTGATTTTCTTCTACCTGAAATATTTCTGACAGTGAATTTTAAATAGATCATTAATGTTCACACTTCTGCTGCATGATGAAAGATTCATCTGGTGATTGAAGGGCCTTTTTAACTTTCCGAGTTGCACTGAGTTTTATAGTTCAGAGAATCATATAGCAGGAGGAACCCTAGTTATTATTTAGGTTTGGAACACCTAGAAGTTTAAAGAAGTTAAATGATTTTTAATCTACAGTGTGAAAAATATGTTAAGCAAGATAACTCTTTAGTTAAGAAAACTATACAGAAAGACAATATAAGAGAAATGTGCAGAAAGCATTTCCAACTGTGAGAGTGGTATTGTGTCTGAACCTTAGCTATTAAGAAGCTGGAGAAGCACATTCAACCAGAACCACTATGTTCTGCCAGGACACAGTGCAACTAGATGGTTGGAACACTGTTAAACACAGTTCCCTGAAAAGGTTAATGCCATTTAGACAACTAACTCTCTGTTCTGTCACTAGTGAAGTCAGTGAAATATTTTAATACAGTTTAGATAGTGGGACTTTAAAAATATTCATTCATCCAGTTTAACAAGGGTTCTTACAAAAAGTAAGTATATTAATATGTTCTGTTATGCTGATTGAAATTGCAAATGGAAAAAAAAGCCAAACCACACAAACGGGAATGCATTTGCCTTCCAGTAATTTATTTTTACTTCCCGGTCTCCAAATTAATAGTAACTAAAACATGTCTGGAGAGAAGGTCTGATTATTACATTTCTCCCTTTCCAGACTCTGAAAATTAGTAAATTATAATTAACATTAGGGACATTTTAAATAGTAGCCACTTACCACTATTTCTATAATATAAATTGCATCAACATTTTATGCTCCTGACTACCTACTTAAATAATTTTCTCAGAAAAAAAAAATATTTTCCTAAAATAGTAAATACTTACAAGTCAGGGGAATTATGTAACTTTTAACCTATGTAAACATGCTGTCTGTTCTCATTCACATTGGTTTGTCTCTTAAATACAGAACACATGTGTTTAATTCAGCTTATAATTATCTTTTATCATCTATGATACCATTTAGCTAATAAGAAGGTGGGTTTTATTATCATTTTGTCAATAAATTAATGAGTTGATACATGTTCCTAAATTGAAGAAGTTGCTAAATTCCCAACTTAAAAATAAAAGGTATATTTTATTGAAATATGGTTAAGCAGTAAATTTCAATGTTAGCGAATGTGTCCTCAGTGGTACATGTCACTCATTACTAAAGATAATGTAAAGCAACCCTGAGCATACTGGTTCAAACAAAAATGTTTAGAATTCAAATCAACTGAGATAATTGAAGTGTTAAAAACCTTTGAGATTCAAGTAGAAAATATGAAAAAGTATTATTTTCAATCCCATATTGCTATTAAAAAGGTCGATTCAACATGTATATTTGTTATCTCTAGTTCAATATGATGTATTTAAAGGCAACCTATGATTCTGATAAAGGTCACTGGAGTCACAAGTGCCAAATCTCATTAGTCTTATTCAGCTGATATGAAAGTTACCTACATGCCTCTATGATTAATGCCAGCTTGCTTGATTTCCTGGTTAAATAATTCTGTTAAAATTATGTGCTTCAATTAAAAAAAAATTCTGTGCTTCTTGACAAATGTTTTGTTCCAGGAAATGAACTTTTTAAAGCTATTGTATTGTATATTTAAAGCTAAAAAGATTCCTGTTCTGCCAGCTTAGACATGCTGCCTTATTTGAACTGCTTTACAGTCACACTTGACCATAGATAGAAGGTTAAAATTTAGCAGAAACAAATGTATGCACAGATCACAGCATTTCTCAGATTTTTATAAGGAATTCATTTTTTTCTTTTTTTTTAATTCATGAACTTAAACACAAAGCTGAACATTTGTGCATATGGTCACACTGTAGTGAGGGTAATTGGGACCAGCTGTTACACTTTGTAGTTTCTGAAAGCCTGTATATTGCCTTCTAGCTACATTGACTTTGTGCAGGCCTTAATAAAAGAAATTAAAGAATGTGCAGCCTGAATAGCTTCCACGTCCTCCTTCAGAAGAGCTTTAATTCTAACCAGACATGGTAGGCATGGTTTTTCCAATGTCATTCATCTATAACCCACATGCACAAGAAATAATGACTTTTTGTCATAATTTAGTAACTTGCAAAGTTTAACCATTCTGCTTTCTTCATTTAAGTGTATCTTTTTACTGTAAAATACCTAAACTAGGACAGAGTCAAAGATTTGTAAACACATACACACCAATGATATCTAGCAACTCATTTTTCTTACCCTTGTTTAAAATATTTTGGGGGTATAACATATTGTAAAATAGCACACATGGCTTCAGGCATGCTTCAGACATGGGAGAATTCTAATATTCGAAATTCTTCTCTCAAAACTTGAGGCTTGCATCAGTATTAGTTATAATGAGAAAAACATAGAAGAGCTCAGGAGAGGATTTGGGGAAAATAGTGGTGGCCCCTTTTCTTAATCTCACAGAACACACACTGGAGTAGACAGAATGATGCCCTCCATCCTGAGTTATTCATATCCTAGTCCCCCAAACCTGTGAATGTGTTACCTTATATGACAAAAAGATCCTGCAGATACAATTAAATTAAATCTGTTGCAATGGGGGGTTACTCTGGATTGTCCAGTGCGCCCAGTTGAATCACAAAAAAAAAGACAAGACTGTCATACTCAAAGAAATATACAGAACTTACAGTGTTGGCTTTGAAGATAAAGAAAGAAGTCATGAGCCCAGGAATCAGGCAGTCTGTGTCAGTTGGAAAGGGCGAGAAAATGAATTCTCCCCTGAAGAATTCAGCTCCATGGACACCTGGGTTTTAGCCTAGTGAGGCTAAGTTTGGACTTCTGACCTCCAAAACACCAGGATAAAAATCTGTGTTGTTTCAAGTCACTGAGTTTGTTGGAACTTTTTAATGTTTTCATAATCTTTTTAGTGATAATATCTGTTAGTGCTCTGTATAACATGGGGATTACCTAAGTGTTATGGTTTGGATATCAGGTGTCCCTCAAAAGTTCCTGTTAATGCAGGAATATTCAGAGATGCAATGATTAGATGTGAGAACTGTAATCTAATCAGTCCATTCTAGTTTGCATGAACTGGTGAGGGGGTAACTGTAGACTGGTGGGGTATGGATGGATAAAATGAGTCAATGGGGATGTGCTCCAGACGGGTTGTTCTTTCCCATGGACCTTCCTGCCTTCCCCAGTTTCTGCTTCCTGGCTGTCATGAATGGAGCAGTGCTTTTCTACCACATTTTCCCACCATGGGCCTTATCTTGGGCCCAGAGCAATGCAGTTATCTGTCTGTGGACTGGGACCTCTGAAACAATAAGCCCCCAATAATATTTTCACAGCAATGAAAATCTACACAACAAGCAAGCAGTTATGTGTATCCTTGACAAATATGATTTTGAATATGAAAGCAAAGACACATAAGCATCTGAAAAGAGGTAGAATAAAAGCTCTTCAGCCTTAATTTTAAAATGAAAATTATCAATATGATCTCATGAATTGTTTGGTCTATCTATCTATCTACCGACCTATCTACCTACTTACCCATCTGCATGTGTTTCCTAGCTTGGTCTATTGGAAAATCAGTAAAGTTTTGACCAATGCAATAACAATAAACATCTATTGCTAGCATGAATTTCAAACATCTTAGAATAGTATTTCTCACTAAAATAAAATAGTTTCCTGAAAAAATGTCAAGTCTAAGGCCTGGGCAGGACATGTTCAATATGAGTCACATCGTGTACTAGATTGCAAAGCAGCTATCAAAGACTTAGCTACAGTTCTGCCAAAGGGACTCAGGATACAACCCCAAGAGGGCTCCACTGGCTGACAATGGGAAAACTTGAGCTTATGTTGATAAAAATTTCAAGGAATTTAAATCCATTAAGTATATATAGATTTATATGCTCATCATCTTATTTAAAAAAATAGTCATCTTTAGATTCATAAAATGAAAGTATCAGTCATTTATACTACCTTTTCCAGTGAGCCACTGGATATCCAAATAACTGAATCTGGAATATATCTATTTATAATAGCATCCTAGGTGGTGAATAAAAGAGAAGGGATAGTATTACATAGCATCAATTTGTAAATTTTGATGAATCATTAGACATAGATATTAGCATTAATGGCTACTAACATCACAAAGGAGCAACTAGATAGCACATGCCTCCTATAGATCATATGTCATACAACATGCCAAAGGAATACAAGTCGCCGGATTCAGCAGCCATTTATCAGGAAGTACATAGAAAAGGGACCATATTAACCTGGACCATGAGTATGCAGTCAATGAACTCTAGTTTTGTCACGAGGTAGATTATTAGGAAAAGAAAAGTTTGGAGGTATCACTTATAAACTAAGAGGTGTTGCCATAAATCTATAAGTTTATAAACTCAGAATCACTGCTAAATTTAACTCATATAAATTTGATTCCTACCATAAACCCAGTGCTATACTATTTTTTTAGATTTCTTTTCTCTTAATTCTCACATTTTTGATATCAGTTAATAGAGAAGAAAACTAGGTATGTAAAATTTATATATTTTATCAACATCAAAAAGTCCATAGGGTGTGATTCTAAAATTCCAGGTTATATGAAGCCAAAGCATTTTTTGTTGTTGTTGTTGTTGTTTGGTACCAAGGGTTGAACCCAGGATGCTTAAACTCTTAGCCATATCCCCAGCCCTTTTATTTATTTTTTTAGTTTAAAACAAGGTCTTGCTAAGGTGCTGAGCGCTTCACTAAATTGATGAGGCTGGCTTTGAACTTTAAATCCTCCTGCCTCAGACTCCTAAACTGCTGGGATTACGGTTATGCACTACCACATCTGGTAAAGCCTAATTTCTAATAAAAATATATTTAGTACAATGATATATATTGCACACATATATCTTATTTATATACTATATATCTTATACACATACTGCATATTCTGTAAGTATAATGAATTATTTTCTTTAAGAAATTGGAAATACAGGGGATGAATTTAGAAATGGAAACAAAATATTATAAAACACAATTTAAAAGATTTTTTGGGGGGGAGTACTTGGGATTGAACCCACAGGTGCTTTACCACTGAGCCATATTTCCAGCCCTTTTTTGTATTTTATTTAGAGACCAGGTCTTGCTGAGTTGCTGAGTGCCTTGCTAAGTTGCTGAGACTGTGTTTGAACTTGCAATCCTCCTGCCTCAGCCTCCCAAGCTGCTGGGATTACAGGCATGTGGCACCATGCCAGGCACAATTAAAATTTTTACACTCAAAATAAAGCACCTTTTATTTCATAAATATGGTGTAGTCAAGGACTTGTATTTCCTGGTAGGAGCAACACAATATTTTGTCAGTGAGGTCATTTGATTCACAGATGAGTGATTCAGAGATTCAAGAATTCACTGGTTGGCTAGGTACATTCATAGTAATGTATGGGTACCCGTGTTTATAGCAGTCAACTTACAACAGCCTAACTATGGAACCAAGCTACATGTCTGTCAATGGATGAATAAAGAAAATGTGGTATATGTATACAATGGAGTTTTCTTCAGCCATAAAGAAGAATGAAATTGTGTCATTTGGAGGAAAATGGATGGAAATTGAGAACATCATCTTAAGTGAATAAGCCAAACTCAGAAAGTCAAGGATCGTATGCTTTTTTTTCTCACATATGGAAGCTATAGAGGAAAGAGGAAAGGAAGGTGGGGAGCATTTCATGAGAATCAAAGGGAGATCAGTACATAGAAGTAAGGGACAAGGGAAGGAAGAGAGGAGAGGAAAGGGAGATACTGGGGGATGATATTGGCCAAATTCTATTGTTATATTGTGTGCCTGTATGAATATGTAACAATGAATCCCACCACTATGTACCACTATAGTGAACCAATAAAAAACAGGGAAAAATAAAAGTAAGGAGTTCCAGGCAGCACACATAGCATGTGTAAAGACACAGAGGCCTAGTGTGTTCTGGAAAAGCACATTTGATTGTAGCAACAGGACAAAGGGTGGTTCAGCAGGGGAGCTGCTATGTATAACAATACACATTGTAAAGGCCTTGTGGTTCAGAAAGGGTTTTGATGTTTTTAAATCAGAGGACAACACAATCAGAACTGTACTATGGTTAACTAATCCTGGATTCTGTAAGTACAAAAGGAGTTCTTGATAACCTGCATGGATACAAAGGATATATCAAGGACTTGGAGTTTCTGGGAACCTAAGAAATTGTATGTAAAATTTAGAATATGAGTGTCGGTGCATCTTTCCATGGAGACACCCAAAGCCTTCAACTGATCACCAATCAGCATTCCCTAGAAGCATGCAGGTGTTAGCAGTTATGGATATCACTTAGAAAGTGTGTTAGTTTTCCAGCATTGTTGTCACAAAGTACCACACATTGCGTGGCCTAAAAAAAAAAAAAAATAGAAATGTATTCTTTCTCATCCTGGAACTCTGGCACCAAGCTTCCTGGAGGATCTAGTTCTTTATGAAGCCTCTAGGGAAAGTCCTTTCTTGCCTTTCCATCTTCTTGTGACCCCTGGCTTCTCTTGGTTTATGGCAATTAACTACACTCTGCTTTGTCTTCACATGACCTTCTTCTTTCTGAATGCCTAGGTGTGCATCTTATCTTTCTGTAGGGATAATAGTCATCACATTGGGGTTCATCCTAAATCCAGGATGATTTCATCTTGAAATTCCTGATTAAATCTTCAGATGGTATTTCCAAATAAGATCTCATTCTGAGGGTCTGGGATTGTGGCTCAATGATAGAGCGCTTGCCTACCATGCATGAGGCACTAGGTTTAATCCTCAGCACCACATAAATGTAAAATTAAGATATTGTGTCCACCTAAAACTAAAAATTAAATGTTATTTAAAAAAAAAAAAAAAGATCTCATTCTGAGGTTACCAGTTGTCAGGAATTTGGGAAGGACACTGTTCAACCCACTAAAGGGAACTATTTCTTACTCTGGGAGACTTGTGATGTGACAAAGGGTGAGTGCTTGCTTACAACACCCATTTTTTTTGTATGGTTGGATTTAATGATTAGGGGGAAGAAAGAATCTAAGACGAATCCCAGATATCTAGCTTGGCAGAAAGAGAAACTACTATGCCTTTAGCTGAGGCAGGAAGTGAAAGGTGTAGTTGTGAGGGTAGATCTGTATGATGTGTTTGGTTTGGGCTTAGTACCTTGGATGCACCTTTCAGCTCTCTTAGAGAAAGATGTCTCAGAAGCAATGGGAAATAAAGCTCAATCTATGTTTGTGTTGAAAGAGCTGTTTTGATGAAAGAAAAAAAGAGGAGATTATATTCAGAAATAGGATTTCTCATATGTGAAACATCTTTGAAAATAAATCAGTTCTGGGTTGTTTTTTTTTTTTAAGATATCAGCAGAAAATCCAGACAGCAGAGGAATCAAGATTCAATGGGAAGAGAGGAAGCATGGCAGAAAATACTGACCATCTTTCAAGCAAAGTTAGTGGAAAGAGAAGAGAAATAGCCAAGGAGACTTACAGGATTGGGTCATGGGGTTCTTTTTCAGATAAAAAAAAAATGTGTTTATGTTTTTAAGGAAAGGAATTGTAAAAATGAAAGTCATAAAAATGGAATGGGAAAAATTCAGTGGGCAATATATATATTAAAAAAAAAAAAGAAAAATGAATGGAATCGTTCATGCACTGAGAAGTTTTGGCCACATTACTCCTCACTGGTGAGCAAAGAAGGTGACCCATTAGTTACATGCAAAGGTCAGAGACAGAGGCAAGAAATGGAATGAGGTCACCCTCCGCATCTTATGTAAGGAGTAGTTACTGTTGACAGGGAGTTTGCTAATGGCTCGAGTGTGATGACAGTTTAAAAGAGCCGCTGCACAGCAGAAAGCAGTGGCAATGGGAAAGGGATGCTGTGCGGCCTCTCATGTACTCAGGATGTCCTTGCCACTGAGCACCTCCCAGGCTGCTGCTGTTGCTTACTGTACTTAGGGTGCTGGAAGACTCTTTGAGCTTATTTACCTCTAAGTCCAACAATGACATTGCCTTCAGTGCTTGTCTACAAACACCAAAGAAAAGTCAATTCTGTTGTTCATTATTTTCTAAAAGGCTGTAGGAAATTTATTCAGAATTTCAGCTTCCACAGAGCCTAAAGATTGTGTTTATGTCCTGCTGACATCAAGCAATTTATGAAGCCAAATAGAAAGCTCAGTCTTGGAAGCGGGTCATAATATTTCCCTGTAGCTATGGCCTAAGTAAAGTGAAATGTATTAAGGAACTCATTTCAAAGAAACTTATCATACAGCAGGCCCGAAAAATGAACTAGGAAAACTTGCCAACTACATTGAGAGTCAAACAGTTTCTTAGAGAAGTTCTTGGTCCTACCTCAATCTCTAACAATAGGAGGATGTACAATTAAGTTAATTCATCTTATCACTTTCCCAAGTTGACTACTTGATCAAAGAACAGGTTGGTGACCTAGGGAATGGACAGAAGCCCTGGACTGAATTTGCCCCTTATGGCCTCCCTGACCTTACATAATTTACTTCGTTTTTCTCTGCCTCAGTTTTGTCATATACAAAATGAATATAAAAATAGAAGCTACCTCACACCTTGTTTTCAAAAGTGTTAGTACTGTAAATACATAGGTAGCAGCTAGAAAATGGTGTCATACCCATATAAATACAGTCATCTCATACGTGACAAAGGTGCCATAAACATCCATTGGAGAAAAGTTAGCCTCTTCAACAAACGCTGCTCAGAAAACTGGAAATCAATATGTAGTAGATTGAAATCGAACCCCTATATCTCACCCTGCGCAAAACTCAACTCAAAGTGGATCAAGGACCTAGGCATCAGATGAGAAACCCTGAGCCTACTGGAAAGGAAAACCAGGCCCAATTCCCCATCACATCAGCTTAGGGACTGACTTCCTCAATAAGATTCCTAAAGAGCCAATAGAATGGGAGAAAATCTTTACACCCTGCACCTAAGATAGAGCATTAATCTCCAGGATATATAAAGAACTCAAAATATAACTATAGGGCTGGGGATGTGGCTCAAGCGGTAACAGGCTCGCCTGGCATGCGCAGGGTGCTGGGTTTGATCCTCAGCACCACATAAAAATAAAAAAAAAATAAAGATGTTGTGTCCACCAAGAACTAAAAATAAATATTAAAAACTTCTCTCTCTCTCTCTCTTTAAAAAAATATAACTATAAATATAACACTGAAAAATGAAATAACCCAGTCAATAAATGGGCAAAGGAACTGAACAGCCACTCCCAGAAGAAGAAATACAAATGGTCAAAAATTATATGAAAAAAATGTTCATCATCTCTATCAATTATAGAAATGCAAATTCAAACTACACTGTGATTCTAACTCACTCCAGTCTGAATGGCAATTATCAAGAACGCAAGTAATAATAAATGTTGGTAAGGATGTGGGAAAAAGGTACACTCATACACTGCTGGTGGGCTGCAAATTGGTGCCACCACTCTGGAAAGCATTATAGAGATTGCTAAATACATTTGGAACCACCATTTGACCCAGTTACCCCACTCCTTGGTTTATACCCCAAAGACTTAAAATCAGCATACTATAGTGATGCAGCCACATCATGTTTACAGCAGTTTGATTCACAATAGCCAAGCTATGGAACCAAACTAGGGGCCCTTCTACAGATGAATGTTTAAAGAAAATGTGATACACATACACACACAAAAAAAAACCCCCCCACACACACACATACAATGGAAAACTATTTAGCATACAGAAGAATGAAATGATGGTATTTACTGGTAAATGGATGGAAATGAAGAATATTATACTAAGTGAAATAAGCCAGTCCCCCCAAAACAAAGGCAGAATGTTCTCTCTGATATGTGGATGCTAACCCATAACAAGTGAGGGTAGGGAGGTGAGGTGTAGAAGTTCATTGGATTAGACAAAAGGGGAATGAAGAGAATGGAGGGAAAATGGGAATAGGAAAGACAGTACAATGGATCAAATATAACTTGCCTATGCTCATATATGATACACGACCTGTATAACTCTCTCCACATCATATACAACCACAAGAATGGGATCTTAATTAGAATGAGTGGCACTACATATATGTATTAAAATATACCTACTGTCATATGCATCTAAAATAAAAAAACATAAAAATAAAAAAATAAAATGGTGTCATAGGATATTTCCCAAATATATTTACTTAAATATGCAAATACTTGTTATATTCTACTGAACACCAATTCCACATACTCTATACTCTAGGTGCTTTAAAGTTTTCATGGGAGATAAGAATAAGCTTACATGCACATACAGTTATATAAATACACACAGTCTCTGTGTGATTTTCTTATTGACAGTAGTAATTGAATAGTATCTTTTTAAGGCCACTAGAATACAATTCAAACCAATTGCAAAATAGAATGAGTCAGATTAGCAAATTAACTTTTGATAAATATATAAATGAGTCTCTTGACATTTATAAGCAATTCACCCTGTCTTCTTTTGCTTTCAAAGGCATTTATATAACTGATTATTATATAAATACTGGACAAAGGTTCACAGTGAAATTCAAATTCTTTCTAGATAGGCTATGTATACAACTTCATTTAATCCATAAAACCACTTTATGTGGTAGATATTGATATCCTAATTACACATTATAAGAATATTATAATATCTTAAATCACTTATGAAACTATGAATATCAAAATTACATATCCTGAGAATCTACTCCTTATGTGCAAATTATACTTGTATATGTATTACCTAATCTATATGTACTAGAGAATTAATTATAAGTCTATTTGCAAATGTAAAATGAAAAGTCTGTGTGCAATCTGAAAAATTCTCCATTTTCAAGAAAGTTTGTATTGTTATCAAAATATAATAAATACATATAAATTAAGTTAAATAAATAACTTACCATAATCAATGAGCAGGCCTACAAATATATTGAGACCATTTGAGATTAATTTCATAAACAGGAAACTAGTGAATGTGTTTGTCATATGGGTACTTACACCTTTTTTTTTCCTTGCTTTATAACTTTGCAGACTCAGCAAATAAACTTCTGCTAGTTTAATCTGTCTCAGAGTTTCAGGTACCTACTAAACTAAAAGTGGAACCCCAAAGGTAAAACATTGCAAAGGAATGTGCACCTGCTAAAGATATGTCAGTACCCCAACATTTAATGGTAGAGCCTAATTCTAAAGGTACCCAAGTTTTGCAACTTGCTATGCTAAAGCCCAATGCAATTGAAAGGTACATTGCTCTGTAATTGATTTGAGCATTACTTTTTTGTTCTCAAGATATATTCTAAAGTGAATTCTCCAGAGTTCTTATCAAGAAGGACTCATGAGATTCTCCTTGCATAGACTGCCAACTCACTCTCTTGACTGTCTAGGCTTATTCTAGTGGAACTTGAATTCCATATCATCACTACAATCCAGATTCATCTATCATTCTCCTGAATTTCTACTTTAATTTTCTATTTCTAGTAGCTTACAATTCTTTTTCAAATATCTACATACTGGAATGTGCTCGTATTTAGAAATGCCATGTATTTGCGATTTGTTTCCCAGTTAAACTGCGTGTACATTGGCAGGCTTCATATTTCTCTTGGATGGCCATTGTACTTTCTTCAATGACTTGCATATAGCATGAAACAAGAAACACTTGAAGGATCAAAATTAATCCAACTTATGCTCATCAAATACAGGGCCAATATCTCAAATTCTTTTCCATCTTCTATACTATCTAGAATAGATGAGAGGTCATAGCATTTTTTCCAAAAATATGTATAATGGTGGCTGTTATTCCATTGATAGTCACATAAAGGATCTGTCAAGCCATTTGCTTGCTTTAGGAATTAGGGCAGAGAAGAAGAAAAGCAAATTAATAATTTTCAAAACTACAAAATTCTCCCTAGTGACACACAGATGACACATACATAGAAGGAAAGGTGTTCATTTATAAGGAAGGAAAGCTGAAGTCAAGAGGAATAAACAGGGAGTTGAGTCTGAGTGGAGTTTTACCCCTGGCCTCATCACTGAATGGCAGTGTAATTTTGAATGTTATGTTTTTTAGCTTTTCTGAACTTCATATTTTATGCCTGAAAAAACTGTTCCATGGGACTTTGCTTTAGATCATCTCTCTGACTACAATGACAAAAATGCTTCAAAATTATACAAAATTAGGATGTTTGGAATTATTGTCATATTCAAATAAAGTTATTGCCTGGTGTCTGTGGGAGATATGTTCCAGAACCCCCAGGGTACCAAAACCTATAAATGCTTAAATCCTTTATATAAAATTGCATAGTATTTATATAAAACCGACTTGTGTCCTCATATATGTTTAAAATCATCTCTATGTCCCTTACAATAACTAATACAATAAAAATGTTATATAATAGCTAGTATAATATACTGTTCAGAAATAATGACCAAAGAAAAGGTTTTTAAATGTTCAGTAATTTTTTTTCCCGAATATTTTCAGTTCAAGAGTGGTTAAGTTGAATCTGAGAATGTGGAAACTAATAATAAGGAGGGTCAAATGTATGTTACTTTGCCATAATTCAAGTCTTTGATCTAAAAAATATTTAATAACAATCTCACTCAAATAATATTAAACTAAATACAAGTATGTGGGGACACACACACACATACTCATGATAGAGAGAGAGAGAGAAAGAGAGAGAGAGAGAGAGATCATAGTAGGAAATTAAAACCACCTTGTGTTTAGAGAACATTTTATTGACAATAATTCATATATCAAAGCACATAGTTACTCATAAAGAAGAAGCATCTCTAAAGGAGTAAAATAGCAACTGATTTGTAAATGTTGTTACTCATGTGTTTGGATTAATAATTTTTAAATCAACACTTGAAATAAGGTTGAACACATTGATAAATACTGTATTCTTCTTCAACCTCCCACATGTTTGATAAATTCTTGAAGAAATCATATTTAACCTATTTTCCATTGTCCATTCATTTGTGCATACATCTTACCTAACAAATAATATGTATTTGTGTAAAACTTATGTAATAAGTATTTTTTCTCAAGTATGGTGATAAATCCCAGGTACATGGTTGTAAACTATATACCCTTGGTCTCCTTTCATGGAGTTGATAGCTGAGTGGGGAAAAAAAATATCTGTAGGTGTTTTTGTTTGTTTGGGGCTAGGGCTTAAACCCAGGTCCTCACACCTGCTAGGCAAGGGCTGTGCCACTGAACTAAGTCACAGGTAGGTAGTAAGTGCAAACGGGTTTAAACAATGCAGGTTTAGAGATCAGAACCCCAGGAACAACTTTAACAGGGGAGTCTGTCAGTCTTCAGTTATGGAAAGGCAGAGAAGGAGCCTCTGCAATGTTCCTGAGGGAGAAAATATCTTGGTGTGCTCAAAGAACAGCCAAGAACCAGAGTGACTGGAACAGGGAGGCCAACAGAAGGGAGGGCATGAGCCCTGGGACCAAGCAAGGCCTTGTGAGCCATGGTAAGAATTTTGTGTTTTATTGGAAGGGCAAAAGCTAGCAAAGACTCTTAAACAGAGGGTAAATTAACTGATTTTTGCCTTGTAAAAATCAGAATTCTTTTTAAGTTAGAAAAGAGTACAAGGGAAAGGAGGGAGATAATAAGAAGCCTGCTGCAGCGACCTGGGTTGCCTAGGAGACAGGTGCTGGTGGTTGGAGTGTGGTAACAGACAGTAATAGCATCTGTCTAAGGCACACTTTACTTTTAAAAGTGGAAATGGCAGTGGAAGAAATTGAACTGGGGGTTCACTTAAAATCCTTGACTTACTTTGGGGAAAGGCGAAAACAGAGATTTTTATTAACTTCACTGCTACCAGCACAAATATATTCATAGAAAACATATCTCTGCTCTGCCCAGTCCTAAAAAGCCTTATCTTGGAGCATTCAATTACTTCAAGGAAGTCATGCTCTACAGATTGTCAGACATTATTTTTTACACATATATTTTGCAATTTCGATGTGCTAGACACAGTGATGGATGTTTTCCTTATATGTTTTCATCTAATTTCCATAACAGCAATACTATCTCCATTTTTGAGCTAAGGAAAAAGAAGAAAATAAAAAACTCGCCCAAGGTGATACTATCCATTAGATTCAGAACCTAAATTTCAGTTTGCCTCTGTCTGACGCCTCGCTTCATGCTTTCTACCCAATTCCCTTCCTTTCTCCTCCCTCCCTTCTTTTCTGCCTCCCTCCCTCTCTTCCTCCTTCTCTTCTTCCTCCCTTCCATTATTCCTTCCAGATCCAATTTACCAATTATTTCTTTCTACTTCTTTCTTTTATTTTCTCCTTTTTTCAATAAAAGGTATTTGTATTTTAATAATCTACATCAGTTTATTTATTTTATTTTGTTCATAAAAATACTTTCTGTGTTCTATGAAGAATTACTTAATTTCTTTTTACCATTTTGAAACTCTACTGCACAGAGGGGTAGTATTATCTGGTAATTCATCCGGAAATAATTCTAAATTGGTGTTTCCATCTCTAGCCTCCAAGTCTCCACAGAGGCCGGGCTGGCTCTACCCAGCATGGTGATAGAAACTTGGATGAACTTGCTGTTTGTCAGTCGACAATGGTGCACGTTCCAACTATGGCACATTGTCAAATATTCCTGTGTTTTCCTACAAATATTTCATAGTATCAAATAAAATTGGCCCCAAATGGGACACTGCTTCTGTGATTTCTTTAAGGTAATTCTGCCCCCAGAACCAGTTAGTATTGAAAAACAAATGGATAAATAGATAAACAGTACAGAAACCATATGAATCCATTTTAGTGGAACAGGGAATCACCTACGAGAGGGGCTTTACAAGCTCATTCCAATGGAAAGCATCATGGTTTCACAGTCTCAGCACCATTAACATTTTGGGTCTGATCATTCTTTGCTGTGGGAGGTAGGCCAATGCTTTGCAGGCTGTCTAGCAGCCTCCCTGCGTGTGACCTGCTTGATTTCAGTAGCAGCATACCTTTTCCTCACCAGGTTATGGAAGCCAACAGTTTCTCCTGACATTGTTGAGTTTCCCAGGAAGGAAAAAAAAATCAGCCCTCATTGAAAACACCCTGCTGCAAAATGACATGGTATTCCCATGATATTCTCAAATTACAGAGCTCTGGCAGGTGATAGAGAAATGACTAAGAATGTCACAAAGGATAAAGGAAGAATGTTGGTAATCACCAAGTGAAGAAGGTTCAAGAAAAAAGAGAGAATAACTCTGGAATTTGGGCTGCTTCAAAACATGACAGAGTCTAGGTGGCTGCTTTGCAAATAGACAGACTGGGGGGCAGCAGTAGGTATGGGAGAGAATGTCATTTCAGGCAGAAAAGACACACCTTGGGCAAAGATACTGAGTGTGAAAATGCTTGTTTTTGTTTGAATGAATGAACATTGTTTTCTTCCACATTAGAGTAAAAATGAAATGTTCTTACCTCTATTACTCGATGTAAAAAGCCTCATGATGTTGTATTCTGAGGTAATAGAAGACATTAAAAGTTGCTATTGGAGATTTTGTGGAGTCCTTACACAAATAAATAAATGTGTACTTAAGTAAGAAACTTAGAACACTGAGAAGTCTATATTAGGTTCAGCAAACCACAACCTGTAGGAGCAATACAGTTATCTGCCTCATTTTGTGAATCTTTGGAACACAGCTCTCTCACATATTCATACTAGGGTGGCAAGAGTTGAATACTTGCAACACAAATCATATGGTCTGCAGACCATAAAATATTTACTATTATAAAAAAAGTTTGGCCACTGTTATGGGTTGAATTGTGCCACTCCCACTCCACTCTGAAATTCATGTTGAATGCCCAAATGTGACTGTATTTGTATAAAGGGCCTTTATGGAGGTAATTTAGGTTAAATGTGGTCATAATGGTGAGCCCTAATCCACTAGGACTGATAGGAAAAAAAAAAAAGAGACACTAGATTTCTCTGCTTCTTTCTCTTTCTCTCCCCATGTACACAGGAAAAAAGATGATTGTGTGAGGACTCGGCAAGAAGGCAGCCATCTACAAGCCATTTCATGCTCTGAAACTGTGAGAAAATACATGTCTGTTGTATAAGCCACTCAGTATGTGATGATTTGTCATGCAGTAGACTAATATACTAAACCTTGGCTCAGGACATTTATTTATTCAAGAATATTATGCAAAGGAATTTTATGGGGTTTTAGAATAACAAAGATGAGAACACCATGATCTACTCTATCAAAGATCATAGCCTTATAGAAGAAGAAAGTTATATATTTGTTAGAAAATTGTACATACACAATTTTCAAACAATTTCAAGGTATGGATTCACTTGACTCTTCCTATTTACTCCACAAGAGAATAAAACCCCAAATATCTTTCTCATCTATTATAATTTAGCCTATTCTTGCCTTTAAAAAATAGGATAAACAGAAAGTTTGCACAAAAACTTTGGAATTTGATTTTAGTGGTTTACCAAATTACAAGATTATTTGAGGAAAAAAGCAAAGTGGGTTAAGGTACAAAAAAGATCCTTGTGTCAACCATAAAGAGATCTCCCAGGTGGAGACGGGCAAGAGATCTCCCAGGTGGAGACGGGCTGGAACTGTGACTAGTGCTAGGGCCTCAGCAACCTGAGCCCTTGGCCTGGAAGCAAACTCAAGGGTATAGCAATACTGCAGAAGCACAGCTGCCTTGTGGGGTTGGGCCCCACATTATCAATGGGAGCTAATCACCTCCAAGGGAGCAAACATTGGTTATTGAGTGAAAAAAACCTTAGGTATTATAGTAGTCCAGGGCCACCTGAAAGACCACAGAATACAGAATCAGGATAGCTGTAGACATGGTAAAAATTGGGCGGGGGGGGGGTGAGGTGGAGAAAGTACTGGTTAG
>NW_026000037.1:13456747-13466702 GCF_001458135.2 Marmota marmota marmota
GGGGGGGGGGGGGGGGGAGGTGGAGAAATACTGGGTTAGGAGAGATGGACTGATTCAGGAAATGGCACTGGAACTCCTAACTGTATAGTCCTCTAGCACAGAAGTGTCACAGTGGTCACATCGAATGATCATGTGAATATCAGAAAATGATATTTTGACAGTAAATTCAAATGAAATTCTGGTGAAGGTCATTAATTTTAGACCAAAGTTTGTAGGTTGATAGCCATTAAGCTAAATACAGCCTTCAGAGAGCTTTGTTTGGAGTTTTGCTTTGGCAATGCTTTTAAGAATAACAATATTTTTGAAGTAGCAAAAAATAATTTTGTGCCCATTTAAAAATCATAAAACACCTCATGATAATTCAGATTTCTACATTCCTGCCTAACAACAAAAATTCAGCGTTAGTTGAGAAATGAAAGCATTTTGTAGGTGGGCCTATGGTTTCCAGTTCACCACGACCCTCCCTGCTCCCTGAGGTCTTTCCCCTCTGTTTCATTCATTACTTAACTAGCTCCACAGGACTGCAACAAACCCCATCGCTCCAGAAGTCACACTGCCAAAGACATCATGGAACACAAAATATGTCTCCAAATCAGAGAAGGAAATGTGTTCAAAGTGCGAATGGAATCTTGACTGAAGTCCTTCATTTGCATGTCACTCCATGCGTGCAATACTTAAGAACAAGACTAGCAAAGACGGTTCACAAGAAAATAAAAATGAGCATGAAATGAGAAAATAAGCATTCAGAAGAGAAGCAATAAATAACTGCTGTTGAGAGACAAGGCTAAGTAGCATTTCTAGTTCTTTCTAATTTTGATTAAGATTTTTTAATTTTGCACATAGATGTTAAATTTTACAAATAACTATGAGCTACTCATATTCTTTATGCCTATCCCCATGAAACTTGGCAATCACCAAATAACCGACATAATCGACTCGTGCAGAAGTTTTTCCATCTCGGCCCACCTATTTTTGCCACATTCATGTTTACTTAAAAGTTATTCTCCTCTTGAGTTGATTTCCTCTACTATTAGAAAGAAAAAATGCTAAAGAGCAAGTTCATTTTATCACTGAAAGTTCACAGTGGTGACATTCTTCTCCAATTTCCAAAAATCCTAAGCCATTTTGCACCCAATTTGACCCAACAGCTGTAGCTCTTCTGCTCTCACTCCCTAATTTGTTTGCATTTGGCTTATATTCCCAGCTCTTTGGAGTGCTGATAATTATACTTGTCTGGGAGGCTTAGGAGCTATAAAAAATCTGGACCTCCTCACATTTCAGCACAAGTAGACAAGGCTCAGGCTCCAATTTGGAACTGCACAGACGTAAATGGAGCATGCGAGCCCAGAGACATCAACAGCAGCCTGCCAGCTTGAAGACTCTTCTCCAAAGCCCCTCACCATATGTTTGGCTACAAACTGAGGACCAAGCAGGCCAAGATGTTATACAGCATTCAAATGGGCTTCTGTTAACATATGTGGTTGGCATGGGGCAGGTGAAATGCTGATGGTTAGAACTTCATAATCCCAACTGAAGTGTAATTGGAACAGTCCCTTCCTCATAGAAATACCTTTACAGTCTATTAATTAACAAAAAATCATTAAGTATAATGATTTCATGGTTTTGGGATGGAAAGAAATATAAGACCAATAATCTTATAATTAAGTTAGTTTTTAAGAGATATTGATAAGAAACATTGTTAAACAATTTTTAAATGATGTTGATTTTACTTGTGAAATTGTGAAAAACATAGATAAATATTAAGATATATCAAGAAAATTAATAATTATCTATCATTTATTAAAAGCTAATAATGAATTTAGTACTGATGTTCCGCACCTGGAAAATTTTAAAAGCTAGTTCTCTGTAGACTGATAATTTAAATTGAAAACCTGCTTTATCATTGTTATGGTTAGATACAAAGTGTCCCCCATAAGCTCACATGTGAGACAATGCAAGAAAATTTAGAAGTAAAATGATTAGATTATGGGAGTCTTAGCCTAATAAGTGCATTGATTCACTTGAATGAATTAACTGGTTGATAACCATAGGCAGGTAGGCTGTGGCTGGAGGAGGCAGGCCAGTGGAGGGAATGTCTATGGGGTTTACATTTTGTTCCTGTGGTGAGCAGAAGTTTCTGCTCCCTGGTGCCATGTCCTGAGCTGCTTTCTGCTGCCACAATGTTCTGCCTCACTTTAGCCCCAAGCAATGGAGTTGGCCATCTCTGAAACCATAAGCCCCAAATAAACTTTTCCTCTTCTAAAATTGTTCTTGTTGCATCTTTCGATTATAGCTATGAAAAAGCTAAAACATAGTTTATGTTCATGCTATGATGTGCATGTGTTTTCACCCAACAGTTCATGGGCTTGGTCCTTAATGTAGCAGTGTTAAAGTGGTGGGCTTATTGAAAAGTAGTTGGGTCATTGGTTACAGTGCCCTCAAAAAGCCACATCAGAAGCCAAGCAAATGGGTCTACCATTAGATTTCCCAGACTTCAGAACTGTGAGAAATAAATAGAGGTTTTTCATAAGCCATCCCATTTATGGTATTAGTTTTAGCATCCCAAATAGAAGATGGCAGCTGATAATCCATTTGTTAGGATTTGAAAGAACTTTTTAAATTACTTATTTCTTCTGTTTTACATTGGCCTAGTCAACATAAAACCAAAGATGATAGGCAGCAACTTCATTATCAATATTAAGGTCATTTCTTTCCAGTTTTTGGAGAAGCAGTAGTTATATTGGTGACAAACTCACTTATCTTAAATGATTGTCTTGCTTAAAAGATAAATTAAACCTTCAAAAAATCATCCAGGAATTTCATACTTAAAAAAAAAATTCAAAAGGATTTTTTGTTTTACTTGTTTGGACTTGAGAATGAACAACTAAACCTTAAAGATAACACATTTCTTCTCCCTATTTTCCAACCCCTTCTGGAAATAAAATTACTACTTTGTATCTCAGAGATGTCACATACATGAAGGAATTGTTACACTTACTTTTAACAAACATTTTGTTTGTTTGTTTGTTTGTTTCCCAAAGACTGCAAAAAACACTCATGTAAGAGTGGTTAGTTAACACTAAATGGGGAACACAGGCACATTTTAGAGTTTTTTTCAAAGACATGTCACGATTCCCAGGAAGAAGCAGAATAGAAGTAGATCAAGCATGGAACATGTGTTTTGGAGAGTGACTTGAGTCACAGGACTAGAACTTCTCACAGGAGTTTAAAAGACATTTTGTTTACTTTTAGCACTTAATGAGATAAGGTTCATGGTTTTGAAATGTGGCTGCCTTGGAAAAGTGCACTTGAAGACTGTATTAATAGAAAAATAAACAAAACTGTACAGAGCTTTTCAGCAGGGCAGGAACTGACGAAAATCCAGATGTTCTCTTTTCTTTATATTCTTGGATCACCACCAAAGAGCAAAAATAGCATGAACTGCTGCTGACCAGTATCTCTTGCAGAGGAAGTCCTAGCCACATAACAGCAGGAATTACTCAACATTCCTCAACAGAGGGCTGGAGATCCTCAGAATCTGACACATTTGCATATGAGTCCCAGTTACACTTGCAGTAATGAAAACATCTGACTATCAACTATCAGTGTTGATCACCATCTACCACCTACCCACACTCAAATCAGCTAAATTGCCAATTTCTTTTTTGAAAATTCAGCTTTTAAAACAAACATTGAACAGATGAGAATTCTGATTCTTCTAAATCAACAAAAAAGAGAACATAAGATAAGCCCCGTTCCAAAAGGCAAACACTTACCCATCAGAGGTGCGATAATTTACCAATATGAAGGTTTGAACACAAATTCTAACTTGCCATTTCCCACCCTCCTTCTGCGGCTCTTGCACAGAGCATAGTCAGAAAAAAAGTCCCATCCTGTGGAGGCCTAATTTCTTTCTCATTTCATTTTAATTTTTTTAAAAGCAGAATTAAATGAAACCCTAGTTAAAAGAGAAAATTGTAACACTAAAAATTGAGAACTACTATAAAATAATAAAGGCATTTCCTATCCAATAGGAGAGGGGGGTGAAGGGAGAGGAAAAGAGAAAGAAAGTGTTGACCATATGTGATTTTCTGAAGTCCATCAGGGCAAAACAGAGCAACTACGGGATCTGGGAAGTGGGGGAAGAAGTGGAGAAGCAGAAAAATATGAAGTGTGGTGAGAAAATAAACAGAGTCTAAAAGCTATGGGAAATCAACTACCTTTGCCCTCACAGATAACATATCTATGGGAAGAGAGAGGGGAAAAAATTGAAAATGATTTCTAAGGAAAAATAAAACAGCTGGGGATTAAAAGGATTAATAAAGGTTGAATCAATGAGAAGGCAAATCTTTGAGGATTAAGAATCCACACAACCAAAATAATAATAATTCAAAGTCATACAAAAAGTAAAAACTGTAAGGATATATATGAAAAATGAAATATTATAGTAAAAATTACATGTAATATTTTCATGTACATATTCAAAAAGATACATTAATAACTTGCAGTAATGAAAACATCTGACTATCAACTATCAATGTTGATCACCATCTACCACCTACAGTAATGAAATACTAATATGTATTACTATTATATGTAATTAATATTTTACAAAGTTAACATATGGGAAAAGATATGATCTGATTTTGTTCTACTCCTTGAATTTTAAATTAATTCCTATTTTATATATATATATATGTATATACACACACACACACACACACACATACATATATGAATGGAACTAAGGAAATAATACTACATTTAGAAAATATTAAAACTGTTATGTTTCCATTTAAGATATTTATTTTAATAAGAAATATTGTTGCCTCAATAAACATACAAATTTTTTTTTAATCTTCCTAAAAACCCTTCTCTTCTTTTGTACTATGCAAAACATGGTTTTGGCTAAAGTCATGGGAATTTTTAAAAACTTTTTAATAGTAAACCAAGATGACAACTCTAGGGAAAGTGAGTGACAATTTTTTAATCTATCTAAAAAAGTAACGTTATTTCTAGATACATCATAAATATAGTTTGAATACAAAAGAATAAATCAAACATTGCAATTCATCAAAATCCATAAAGAGAATTTTTAATATGTGGCAATCCCTTTTGAGTTAATGAGTTCTCTGACTCTGGGATGATGGCTTCCATCTGCGTCTGCCCTTGGCAGGGTGATGGCTCGGCATTTAACTGGATCGCTAAAGCCTGATCCTGTCAGCTAATGATGAAAACAACCTGATGACATGCAATTATTTCAATCAATCAATCAACAAGGATTTTTGAGCACACATCATTTTCTTAACATTGTGCCAGATATAAAGGAAATGTGTAAAAGATAAGTAAAAAAAAACAAGTGTAAGACATATATCCTAACCTTAAAAGTATACAAATCAAGTTGAAGAGGCAAAAAGCACATGCCAAGTTAATGACATATTATTAAAGGGTGACTATGTACATGGGCCCCAAATGCCATGGAACATCAGAGGTGGTGAGAAGAATAAATGACAGGATGATGAGAGACAATCTCAGTGGACAAACTGAGGAAGAGTGAGTAAGATTAGGTAAATAAATAGGGAACCGTTTTTTCCCTAAGTGAATGGACATGCATAACATAAACAAGGGGGAATAAAAGGAAATAAATATAAATTTAAGCTAATAAAGTAAGATGAACAACTTGATGAATACTTGTGCATGTATCAGGGAACAAACTGAGAGGAAGGCAGACAACATGCAGCATGTGCATGGAGAGCCTTGGAAAGCAGGCAGAGTAACAAGGAGTCAGTAATGATTTGAATCCAGGGACCAATGTGATGAAAAGGTGATCCCTACAGAGGTGTGGTTGAAATGAAGAGGGGAGAAAAGGCATTTAAGAAGATCATAGTGATTTTAATGACGACATGATATAAATTACTACTATACAAATTAATATTACTTAGCATTTTCTAAGTAGACCTGATATTCAGAAATCAACCATGTAATGGTATAAAAAATTCAATTTATTATTGACTTGATGTGAGAGACCATTATGTGCTCATATACAGGATTTGGACAAGGTGATATTAGCAGGGTTCAAAAGATTGGTGATGAATTAATCAGTTTGAACAATGACTATGGTAGAAAAAAGATAATATGGGTCACAATCATACTCAGATCCCAATTAATTTGGCTTATTTTTCTCTGGTGGTGTGTGTGTGTGTGTATGTGTGTGTGTATGTATGTGTGTGTGCATGCACGTGCATACATGCGTGTTTTATGTTTGGGGCTTTGTACGTACTATATCTCCCAATATTAAAAGTGGAAAAAAAAAGCAGTTTCAATCTTCTCCTTCTACCCAATAAATTCTTCCTTTTTGAGGCAGAAACTTTCCCTTTTCTATAACAACATACCAGAACTCTTTTCATGAGGACATCATGTTACCCATTATTTCAATTTCATTGGAATATTTTTATTAGAGTTTATATTAATTAGTACATCATCACTCTGAAAATTTACTTACTAGAATATTCAGGTTCCTTGCGGCTTTGACTAGTTCTGCTCTTTATTCCTTTAAATATTCCTGCCAAATTAATACACTGAAAAGTAGCCACTATAAAGAAATTCTACATATGCTCTCTATTGATACTAAATGGTCATAGGAAAATAAATATTTTTTAATGTTTCTGATTCTTCTTTATGTACACACATTTATAACTGTATTGGGAAACAGTTTACTACAACTTAGGTTCCTAGAATCTTAAATGCTTTTAAACTGGCATGAGGATAATCCTTTGAAAGTCCATTAAAAAAAAAAACAACTCACAAATTGTCATGTAGCCCTAATGAGAAAGGATTACCAATTTGATTCTCTTTGTTCCTTAAGGGATACAATGAGTAAGTAATCATATAAAAGATCAGCTCATGTGTACTCATATAAAGTGATGACATACAAACTCATATATATATATAAAATAGTGATTATTTTATTGATATACATTATGATTGCACATTGATATAGTCTTATTTATTCAATTTAAATATATAAAAATATTCTATTAAAATTCAGTACCTAAATGCATCAAGACAAAATATTTTAATAATATGTGTTAAAATGAAACAAGAGACAGAACAAGAGTATGATAATGAAGATATCTTATTTGTAATAATAACTATATCTTTAAACACATACCTTGAGGGAAATCATTTGACTTTCTAGAATCAGATAATTCTCACTTGTCAGATAATATTATTGGACTAGGTCAACATGTCAAAATTATGTTATACAAAGTAAAATAATTATACTGAATATAAATATTTATTAAGGAGCAAAGAAAAATTGTTATTAATCAAATAGCTTTGTTAAAAATGTAAAGGAAATTAAAGAGGCTCCTTTATAGTAGAATTTTCTGGTAATTTCAACAAACTCAGATACCTTGATGAGTACTAGATAAATTGGAAATCTGCAAACAATGTGGTTTAAAGAGTTGAGTCTAAAATCACCACACCTTTCTACATTTAACTATTCTATGTTGTACAATATTTTACAGTACACAATCTAGGAAATATTGGACTAGGCTCTCCACTTTCACATTTTATACAGTACTTTAAAATCTTTTGATACTGTCTTTTACCTGCTCAATGAAGATGCCTTCTTGTATGATCTGCATGTCTGTATGTGTAGGCATGTATGATTATTTAATCAATTTTTGGATTTGAGTAATTTATTTCCCCACCTCATCTCACATTATAAACCATTTGAGCAAAGAATCTATCTGCTTTGCTCACCAACTTTGTTAAGTCTAGCACCATGTCTCACCCATAACAATTCACAAACAAATGTTGAATTTTGAACTTTGAAGGCACTTAATTATAAGATTCATTCCACACATACATATTTGCACTTTGATACAACTGCTCAAATTTAACAGATAGATGATATCCATACCTTTAGTGTAACAAAAACATTTAGTTTAAAAATGTTGATCCTTATCAAAATAAAATTGTTCCTTTAAGGGTAATTTTTGAAACTATCATTAACCACTATTACCTTCACTGAGAATAAAGTATCTGGGAATAGCACTAAATGAGACAGAAGAGTGAGAACAGGAGACAGGAGGTAGAAATATGATAAATAACGTATAACTTTCTTAACTTTACCACCAAATAATTGTGTCTAAATTTGGCATTAGATTCATAATTCTCTAGCAATTCTTTCTTTTAAAAGAAACCTCAAATTTACTTTCTTGTGTCCTTTATAAAATGGGCCTTGTCACCATTACATTGTAATGACAGTATTATTTTTAAAAACAGTTAATCCATCTCAGTAAAATTAGTGAGAAGTCTGCTCATATTCATTATAAGACTAATTGCAAAAAAAAAAAATCTGTTCACATCTCTATAGAACATATTTTGTTTTTTAAATGCAACCGTTTTAAAAATGAAATAAAGTAAAAGATAATTATGTACAAAACCCTATTTCAGAGCAATATAAGTGTTAAACTATTAAATATGTATTATGAATTTGAAATTATAGTCCCCACAGTGACCATAACCCAGCTGTCAGGTAAATATGAAGAGGTTTGTGATATTTTATACAATGCTATGCTGTGTGCCATAAAACAAAATAATGTTGCTTAACACTGGCTTTCAGAGTTACTTTAGTTTGGAATTTTAAAGTTTATATCATCATGGTCTGAATTGATCTTGTTTTTAATAATAAATTCACAATTAAATTTTGTTATATGAGTACAATTCTTTGCCACTAAACTTTCGAAAAGCATTGAACAACAAAGGAGAAGAGGTACTATATTCCTACTAATTTTTTATTGAAATTAACACTTCTATTACTTTCCGGTATGCCAACAAAACAAAACCTAAATTTAAGTTCATAACAGTGCATCCATCACATGCAAGCAATTGTGTTAATTATTAATAGAAAATGAAAACATGGGTAGAACATAAATGTTGTTGCCTTAGGAACTAATGCCTTAGGAATTAATAATCAATTAGCTAAACAGGATGGTGAACTGCCTGCCATGGATTCAATGTGCTGTGCCTGCACCAAAACTCATGTTGACCCTGAAACTCTCACGGTGACCCCAGTGTAACTCTGTAACTGTATTGGAGTGGTACATCTTGCAGGACTGGATTACTGGTGGTGAGATCTGGTTGTTATAAAGCAAGTTTGACTTCCTGGCCTCACTCTAGTGCTGCATTTCTCAGTGTATGATCTCTCCCCTCGGCATCCCCTGCCCCTGTGCCCCCACACACCCACTTCCACCATGAGATTCCATTGGCTATTCTATGACACAGCATAAGGTGCTCATGAGAAACCAATAAGAGCACCAGGCTCTTGGACCTCCAGAACCATAAATTAAATAAAACTCATTCCTTAGAAAATACTCAGACTCATGTTTTTCTAGGGCAACACAAAAGAGTAGAAGACAGTGCCTAAAACAAGGGAGTATGAGGTAAGGTCCTCAAAAGAAACACAAGGAGACCTTGTTCAGGTTTAATTGGGTCCTCAGAAAAGGCTAACTTAGAGGGTAGGTGAATCTGGGTTTATAGTGAATAGTAAAGTTTCCACATGAGCCTTCAATAGAGATAAATCATATTTTAGTACCTTTCAATTACATTCGTAATTAGGATACTGTTTCGTTATGGCTTTTCTATAAATCAAACTCTTTTTTTTTATATTTTATTTTATTTATTTTTTTTTTGCCCTTTTAGCATTTTATTTTATTTTATTTATTTTTTTTTAAATTTTTTATTGTGGGTTGTTCAAAACATTACAAATTTCTTGACATATCATATTCCACACTTTGATTCAAGTGGGTTATGAACTCCCACCTTCACCCCATACACAGATTGCAGAATCACATCAGTTACAGATCCATTGATTTACATATTGCCATACTAGTGTCTGTTGTGCTCCGCTGCCTTTCCCATCCTCCACCCTCCCCCCTCCCCACCT
>NW_026000037.1:13470252-13573594 GCF_001458135.2 Marmota marmota marmota
CCACTATTGCTGGAAATTCCTAACAAGATAGCCTTTAGCCGTCCTGACTTGTCATACTCCCACACAGTGAAGCAGCACACGGGGGCAATGCACTCCCCTAGCCACCATCTTCTCATTCCTCAGTCTCAAACTCTTGACTATAAATACAGGTAAGGATTCTCAGAGCCAGGATGCTAATAAAAAAAAAATTAAGAGAAGTTCATTTCTTAACATCAGTGTTATAGTTTGGAATCATGAGAAACCATGAATCAACTCATATTTCAGATATATATATATATATATATATATATATATATATAACCATCATTACCATCATTTTCTTCTCCTCTTTTCTCCATATTGATACCTATCTATATATGTGTGTGTATGTATGTGTATGTATGTTTGTGTGTGTGTCTATATATGTGTGTCTACTTATATGTATATACACACAAACATATATGGAAATTGATGGCTAGTTCTGTGAAAGACAGGAACAGGCATGTCAGTTCATCACTGACATAAACAAAGCTGTGTATTTATGAAAGCCCTTGTGCGAGCTTTGAACTAGTGTAATAAAATCCCTGAGATAATCAACCTAACATGAGGCAAGGTCTACTTTGCCTCACATTCTCCGCAGTTCTATTCCTCAAGGGACCTGGTTGCTTCTGACCCTGTGATGAGGCAGCATGTTGTGTCAGGAAGTATGCAGCCCAGTGAGCTTCCCATCTTGTGGCAGTTGAGACACAAAGAAGGAGACAGCAAGAGACCTGCATCCCATAATCTCATTCAAGGGCACACCCCAATGACCTAAAACCTCCAACTAGGTACTAGGTCCTATCTCTTAAGGTTTAACACCACCTTCCAACAGTGCCGGACTAGAGGCCAAGTCTTTAAAAAATGGGTCTTTGGGATACATTAAAGATCCAAATTATACCAGTGCTTCTACACAGAAAAGTGCTGAGTGTTGAGATTCAAAGGTTAAAAGCTACAGGTACCTTCAAGAGGAATAGTTCTAAGAGTTCTTCTATTCAAAGAATAACAAGTTCTAGGAAACAGCTTTAGTAACTCCATTCCAGTAGAATTGGGTATTTAAGCATTTTCCATATATCAAGGATAAGATCCAGGAAAGTGTGATTTTTTTTTTCCCTGAGATATGGAAAATGCTTAAATATCCAATTAGATGATATGCATGAAGGGATGGGAGGGTGTGTTCTGAAGTATAATATTTGCAAACATAGGAAATGATGTAAATTTGAGAAACTGATACGATGAAATGTTTAGAGCCATCCATGGGCTGTGTGGACCACCTTGCTCATCACAGCCTAAGGAGTAGAAGAATCTGGTGTCTGGGACCTTCCAGTGGACATTCCCTCTGGTTGACTGCCAGGAGCCCCATTATTCAGCTCTGTCCCAGGTCCCAGACAGCACCAGAGATGGGGTGACCTGCTGTAGCTGCATGGCCCCTCTGAGATGGGCGTGACTGCCAAGAAGCCAAACAACCTGCTGACTGCGAGACATCACAGAGCAAGACTCCACCCCTGCAACCTTATCATTTTTTGATGTACCCCTTAAATAAACCACAGGAGCCATGTTCTAATGGTCTAGCTCCAGCTCCTGTGTGGGCTGGACCTATCAGGGGCTCCACCTTTTTGAGACTATCTTTCTCACTTTTTCTTTTGATCTTCACTAATTATTTTAGACTTTAATTTCTTAGGTGGCTCACACCCTCCTTGGCAGAAAGAAGAATGCCCTATGAGGTGCCAACTGCTTCCCCATAGTAAAAATATGATCCTACGTATATTCAGAGTTGGAAGAGGTACGAGATTAAGCAACAAAGGGATACCTTGGAAGTAAATAATTAAGAACATGTAAATTATTTGAAGTATGAAGACATTAGATGGAAAATTTTTAACTTCTGTAACTTCTAAGTCCTGCAACATAGTTATAAATTACACAAAGCAAACTTGAAAAACAAATAAATTTACAAACCCATAATATTTGTGAGGTTTTTTAATAAAATTCTTTTAGAAACTGATATGTCAAACAGGGCCATAAGTAATAAGAATACAGAAGCTTTCAGCATGTCACGTCACAAAGTTGATTTAGTGATCATAGGTAGACCGTTATAGCCACAAAGAAGGAATATACATTACTCTTAAACAAACATGAGATTTGAAGTATGGTAAAATTAAAAAATAAAACATTGACTTTAAAAAATGGCAGGGAAGAAAATTAAGAAAATGAGATTAAAGTGAGGTGCACAGAAAAGATCAATTATATCTCTATTGATTTAACTTTTGTGCGTTTTGGAAAAACGAAGCAAACAGTTGAGGCTTAGCAAAAATAGGTAGTAAGTACAAGGGTTTCATCATCTTTTTCTTTATATTTTCTGACAAACATGAAATATTTAATACTCAGCAGGAGAAAGGTTAGCTCTAAAGCGAAATGGTTGCTGGAAGACAAAGATGAAAAAGGCAGAGAGGAAGTTAGACTTCCAGGAGAACAGGTTATGGAAGCCAAAACAAGAGAGAAGGTCTCCCAAAGAACTGTCCACTCCTGAAGTCCGACAGATCTCGACAAAGACTATAGGTAATACGCACTCGTGTACACACACTGGCTTGCAAGATGAAGCTGTCAATGAAGATGATCTATGGAGAAATGTTTAGTATCTTGACGGGGCAGAGGCTAGACTTCAGTGGGTGGTAGAATGAAAGGGAGTGAAGAAATGAAGAGTGCACACAGCTGCAGAAGCAATCTCAGTGTGGAAAGTGGGAGCAGATTAGAGATCAGCTAGTGGGGGTCAAGGATGTTTGCATTGTTAATTTTAAAAAATGATTTAACAAATCCCTGACGTCATCTAAATGTTGATGTGATGAAACCAACAGAAAAGGTGAGGTGACTTGGGTTGTCAGATGAAATAAAAAGTAGAGTGAAGTCATCGGGGGCTTTTAGAATACTAATGAAAGCCTCCACTTGAGCAAAGAAATGCTTCTTCAAAAACAAACAAACAAACAAAACAAACAAAAACGAAAAGAAAAATAGCGACCTGTTCAGGCTGTGTGGTGTGGCAGAGAGTTAGCGAAGAGTTCTAGATTTAGATTACTTTGTGATTGAAGAGACAATTGCTTCTAAAGATAACATTGACTTAGGCACTAGAACAGAGACCCTGCACCTTACAGAAGAAAAAGTAGCCCCAAATCTCCACCATGTAGGCATAGGAACTGACTTCCTTAACAAGACTCCTAAAGTGCAGGAAGTAAAATCATGAATCCATAAACCAGATGGATTCAAACTAAAAAGCTTCTTCACAACAGGAAACAATACCATGGAGAGACAGCCTACAAAATGGGAGAAAATCTTTACCAAACACACCCCAGATAGAGCATAATCTGCAAGATATATATATATATATATATATATATATATATATATATATATATATATATAGAGAGAGAGAGAGAGAGAGAGAGAGAGAACTTAAAAAACACCAAAAAACAAATAACACAATCAATAAATGGGCAGAGGAACTGAACAGGCACTTCACAGAAGAAGAAATATAGTCGATCAAAAAAATGTATGAAAAATGTTCAATATCTTTAGCGATTAGAGAAATAGAAATCAAAACTACACAGAGATTTCATCTCATTTCAATCAGAATGGCAATTATCAAGGATGCAAGCCACAATAAATGTTGGTAAGGATATGGGGGAAAATGTACACTCAGACATTGCTGGTGGGATTGCAAATTGGTACAATCACTATGTAGTAGTATGAAGATTTCTAAGAAAACTTAGACTGGAACCACCATTTGACCCAATTATCCCACTCCTACGTTTATACCCAAAGGACTTTAAATCAGCATATACTACAGTGACACAACCACATTAATGTTTATAGCAGCTCAAGTCACAATAGCTAAACTATGGACCAATCTAGGTATCCCTCAACAGATGAATGGATGAAGAAACTGTGGTATATTCACACAATGGAATATTACTCAGCCTTAAAGAAGAATAATTTATGGCATTTGCCAGTAAATGGATGGAATTGGAGAATAAATATGCTAAGCAAAATAAGTCAATCCCTAAGAACCAAAGGCTGAATATTTTCTCTGATATGCAAGTGCTAATTCACAACAATAGTAGGAAAAGAATAGAGGTATTTTGGAATAGACAGAAGGGAGTGAAGGGAGGGAAGAGGATATGGGGCTCAAAATGATAGTAGAATAAATCCGACATTATTACTTTATGTACATAACTCTACATCATTTCCAACAAGAAGAATGAGAAGTTTTATTCCATTTATGTACGATGTGTCAAGATGCATTCTACTGTCATGTATAACTAATTAGAACAAATTTTTAAGAGAGAGAGAGAGAGAGAGAGAAAGTAGCATTGGCAGAGATGGCAGAGTACTTTTAAAGAGAATGAAAACTATTTCCAATATCTATTGTGGAGAATTAGAAAGACAAGACAAGGTAAAATGTTCTCCTTACAAAATAAATAATCTGCTGGCAGTTCTGAGGGCCCAGTTGAGTTTAGATATCACAAATTCATAGATTCATAAAGTCTGCACTAACATTTTCCTTGTACATTTAGAAGAATCTTCAGTGTATTCATTTGAGAAGCATCTGTGACACAAGATAAAGAAATAAAGAGCAAGGTGAAGAATAATGGGAAATGTAATTATAATGGTGCAGAATAGATTGAAATGATACATTGCTTCTCCCTCATACCTAATATTCAGTGCTTTAATCATTTTGTTAAATTAATAAACTAGATACCAGTAGTTCATAACTGTTGATAAATAATTATATTATTGTAATTCACTTATAATATATGTCAGTAAGAATATTTCTTTTTATTCCTCTGGGCAAATATATGATGTTTAAGAAGATGTTTTAATCATTGATGTAGCCTATTAATATTGAGAGCTAACTATATTTCTGATAGTATCAGGAAGTATTTTTTCCCCCAAAGGTGTCAAGTAATTGCCCACTAAGAAATTTTCAAGAGAAGTAATTTATACTGGTGTTTATATTATTAAAAAGTCACTATTTATGTTTACTAATATTGCATGCTTTAAAGCCTATTTTATCTGATATTATTATTCTTTTGATTAGCCTTTGTATGATAAAACTACTATTTGTAATTCACTTCCACACATTCAACCTTCTTATATTTGTCTTCTTACTCTCATAAGCAGCATGCTGTTGCTTTTCTGGTGCTTTTTGTCACCATTATTTTTAGGTTTATTTTGATCCAGTTCTGTTTCTTAATTGTAATATTTAGGCCAGTTACATTTAACATAATAATATATTTAGATTTAACTTTAACATCTATAATTTGTATTGACCATTCATCTTTTTCTCCTTGCCTTTTCTGTGGATTATTTCTTATTTAGTTTATGCCCCTATAATAGCTTATTAGCTGTAATTTTTTACTAACATTTTAAAAGTATGTCAGCTTATCAATATTTAATGATTACTGCACTCTAGACTTAAGACACATTACTTTCAATTATACTTTTACCGTGTTTTGGACAATGCAAGGAGATGACAACACTTGACCTGCGTTTATCTTCTCATTCCATGTTATTTTTGTCATTCGATGAAAACCCGTGAACATTTTCAATCCCTTGTAGCCAAAGCCATCCACTAGAGGGCTTCCAGGAGCGCTTGCTCCTGCACTTAGGTGGTTGCCTGAGGGCTGCTTCCACACCCACAGGATCACCTGGCCTGTCCATGGGAAGGGCTCAAAGGCCAGGGAGTCACCAAGTCCACCCAGAATAAGGAGATTTCAGCTACCTGGCCTTTGGTTTAGCACATCTGTGATGTGTGTTTCTCAGAGTTGTCTAAAAGGATCAAGCTCTACTTACACTACTGGTTTTATTGCTGCCCTTTGAAGGTAATTTACCTTTTATCCCTGATATTAAATTCTTCTGTTTGTCTTTGGTTTCAGTAGTTTTATAATTCTATGCCGGGGTGTGGTTCCTTATTCTCCTTTGTACTCACTGAGTTTTTGAATGTGTAGATTGGCATCTTTCATGTTTTAGAAATTCTCAAACATTATCTCAATATTATTATCTCAAATTATTCAATATTGTTTCTGCCTCACGCGTTTCCCCGCTTGTTTTCTAGGACTCTAATTATCTGGGGGCTTTCCCACTATGCTCTTAATGCATTTTCTTCCTATTGTTTTCTTTTCATAATGCTTCAATTTGCAGTTTCTTTAGACTTATCTTCTAATAGACTACATTGACTTCTGCTGTATGTTATGTAGAATTCTTAATTTTATATATGTATTTTTCACTTCTCTGTCTTACCATTGGTTGTTTCCATACTGCCCACTAGTAAAATTCTCTTTTTTTTTTCTCATCACTCTTTGAACATTTTAATCGTAGTTATAAAAGTCCATACCCAATATGCCAATAATTTCAATTCATAGGGAACATTACAAATAATTTTTATGGTATTCATGCACATTTCTTGAATATAGTTTTCATAAATCATGGAAAGTATTTTCACACAAAACTTCAAGTATCTGCAGATACCGAAAAAATCTTGTAGACACTTTACTCTGCAGATACATTATCTCACTCCAGCCCAGCAACAACACAGAGTTGAAAAACAGTGCTCTAGAATGTGCTGGTTCTTCTCAGGTGTGTGTCGGGGGTCACTGTGGCTTTTAGGAAACAGGGTTCTAACAGTTTTCTAGAAAATTTTTGAAATAATCTTTAGGAGTGTTTATATAATACAGATAGAATTATTGGCACTCTGTAATGTTCTATGTATTTATAACAGGCATACATACATACATACACACATATGGGATGTATGTGATGTGCTGTATGTTTTTGTACATGTTTATATGTAACATCGATCTAGTTTGTATTATATATCATATACCTCACACTTCCTATAGGACTAAAATTACTTCTTGAGATTAAAATATATATAAATCTTTTATTTCAATATTTTTCAGGGATCTTTCATAAAGAAAAAAAATGTTATAAAACAGATTGAATCTCTTCACAGAAAAATTATTAAAATTATAGAACCATATCAAAAACTTTGTATAAAATGAATTTTCAATATAAAAAGCTAGGTACTTCATGGGTAAAATGGACAATTTTATAAAATTGAAGGCAATGAATAATATCCCATATCCCAGGACATCGTCATTAGTATGTCTCTTTGTAAGGAACTTATAAGAAGGAAAGTGACTATAAAAGTGTACTAGAGACCCTAAAGGGACAGGTTCTCCAGAAGCAAATCCAACCACCATGGCCTTGGTGACTAACAGCAGACATTTATTTTCACAGTTCTAGAGGTTGGGTAAGCTAAGATCAAGGTGCTGCTTTATTAGGTTTCTGGTGGAGGCCCACTTCTTCGCCTGCAGAAGATACTTTCCGGCTAGGTGCTCATCTGCCAGACAGAGCACAGTGTCCTCCCTTCTTCTTATAAAACTAGTCATTCCACCATACACACCCCCCTGGAATAATCATCTAGCCCTGGACTTTAGGAAGACCCATCTCCAAACACTTGGGGGATTAGAGATTCAGCATTTGAATATGAGGGAAGACACAATTTATGATACAGCAGAGATGAAGTAGCAAAGCGTTCTGTTAAATGTCTGGAATTTTTAAAAAAATTTAGAAAGATTGACCTTAAAATAAAATTTCAGTAGCTAAAGATTAAAGTAAAGCATTTTTTCCAGAGTTGAGAACAATAAGCAGAATGCAATTGCCCTCAGTAATTAAAAATCTCACCAGGAAGCCCTATTTCAGCTGCATTGTTCTGATACACCAATTTGTTCCTCTAACAATTAAAAAATAATTTTCTAGGAATGGAACCACCATACAACTCAGTGACCCTACTCTTTGATATTTTTTCCAAAATAAATAAATAAATAAATAAATAAATAAATAAATAAAACACCCTAACCTCAGCATACTGTGCATACCCATGTTGATAGCACCGCAATTCACAATAACCAAGCCAAGGAACAAGACTAGAAACTCATCAATAGATGAGCAGATAAAGAAAATGTGGTATAGATACCCAATGGAGTTCTACTTGGCCATAAAAAGAATGGAAGTATGTCCTTTGCTAGCAAATGGTTGGAACTAGAGAAAATCCTCCTAAGTAAAATAAGACAAGACTGCGTAAATCAATGGTTGATGTTTTTTTCTCATGTGTGCAGCTAGGGAGAAAAAGGGCTAGGAAAAGGGGGACTGCATGAAAATAGAAGGGAGATGGTAGAGTAGAAGCAGGGGACCAAGGAGGAGGAGGTGGGAGGATAAAGGGAGGAACTAGAAAATGACATTGACCAAACTTATGCTATGTGCCTATATGAGTATATCCTAATGTGCTCTAAGTTAATACATAACTCTAAAGCACCAATTAAAATTAAATAAATAAACAGAAGGAAACTCAATAGATTAGAAGAAGGGGATCACAGTAAGGGATAAGGGGAGGGAAAAGGAATTACTGGGGATTTCAATAGAACATGTGCATTTATGCATTACATCAAAATGAACCTCACTATCATGCATAACTATAGAATATTAATTAAAAATTAAAAAATAAATAAAAAGCTGATTTAAAAAAATAATTTTAAAAGATCTTATCACTAGGTGACTGCTGCTGGCAATTAGGAGTAGCTTGTGAAAACACTAAGGCTCCAGCTGAGAATAACTAGGAAAGCTATATTTCTTCAACAAGGAAGGCATTGGAAAACAACCAAGGCATCCAGGAAGGTAAGACTTGAGCGAACAGTATCCTTGGGAAAAAAGAAAGAAAGAAGCAGTGAGCCTGACATTGTGCATGTAAACATGCCTCTAGGCCTTTGAGGAATGTCCTGCATGTGGAGGGCAAGAGCAGAAAAGTCAACAGAAAGCTCTGTGAAAAGGCTAAAAGAGAGAGACAGAGTTTTCACAACCTCATCTGCCTGGGGAGACAACACCTGGAACTCATGCCCAATGACCCTGGTAAGCATCTCCAGTTCTGAGTTGAGATGCTTCAAATTTTCTGGGCTTAGAAAGAGACCATTTGGAGGCAATGTCTGTTTTACTTCCTATCCATGTGCAGTGAAAGAACATTAGCTGCAAACAGTCCTCCTCATGTGGCAATAACACAGGAGTAATCTTTAACCTTTTTTCTAACACCTTGACTATTAGCACTCTATTTCAAAAAAGTCCCACCTGTGGTTAACACCTTCAAGGAGAATTCATACTTAATTTATCACAGTCATATATATGGTGCTGCCAGGCATTCGAAATAATATGACTGCAGCATCAAAAACATGTCAAAAAAACTTTAAATAATTTATCAAATCTTTGTTCAACAAATACTCGTGGCTGTTATATTTTCCAATAGACTTCTAAATGTATTTTATCTATAGGCATTCAGCAAATATAAGATAATACCTCCTACAAATATGAGTTTTTACATGTTTGAACTAATGGGTTGAATAATAATTTTATCTTAGCTATCTTGCAAACATCATATAGCCTAGAAAAAGCAATCTATCAAAGGTGAGACTGTGTTCATTTCTCTTAATAAAAAGTAGGTTTTTAAAATATATATTGATAGCTATTCCTAGAATCACAATGAGATCCATGTAAACATAAACTCTTCCTTAGAAATGTGAGACTACTAATTTGAACACTAGAACCTAATAGACATAACAGGAATTTTGTCTATTATTCACTGACACAAATGCTTAACAAATTTCTATAATTTGCCAAACATATACTTGGCATTACAGGGATACAAAAGATATACATGATAACATTCTCTTTCCAGAATCATAAATTTCATATGAAAACTGTTTCCAAAATGATTTCAGAGTTTTAAAACTATTTTAAAACACTATGACAAGAAGCTTTTGTATGCTAAGTTGTTTATACTAAATCTTCACAAAGCTGACATGAGATAGATACTTTGTATACCAATCTAAAATTGGTGGGCCTTAACATTCTTTAAGTAAGTAACTTAGAAAACTTCACATAGTTATTTGGTTTGACTGCTTCTAACAACTGCACTGGAACTTCAAAGAGTAAACATAAAGGGAGAGAAAGTAAGATGATTTTGAAAAACTGATTATTTCTTTTTGATACCTGTGGGATTTCTAGCAAAATATGTGAACTAACAGTGTCTCCACTTGGATAATGAACCCCACTCAAACAACTCAGGGACACAAGTCTTAGTACAGATCCAATCATCACCATAAAACAGAAAAAGAACTGGGCAATCCCATGGCTGTCTTTTTGTGGTTGGAGGTACTCAGCAATGTACTTGTTAAAGAAAGAAAAATCCTTTCTACAAATTAGTGTAATCTTAGAATATAATATGTGAAATTCTATTTTTGTAATTTCTGGCAAATACACATGCACACACACCTTGATGAAATTAAGTGAATTTTAACACTAGATTTCAGCTCCATATTCAAATGTTTAATTGGTGAATTTTTTATGCTTATAATAAAATAAAAACCATTTTAAAAAGTTTCAATGCTTTATTATCATAGGTTACAAGTGTAGTTTTACTACAGAATTGCATGAGAACACTTCTTTTTCAAAAATCAAATAATATCTAACTCTCTATAGTAGGCAGAAGCACAATTAACAAAGTTTGGTTGCCTAACAGCAATTTACTATACAATGTACAGATAGGATTAAATGGATTAATTTATGAGAGATGACTTCAACTTAAAAATGACCTCTGCACTATAGAGAAAATTTCAGAAACAAGAAAGCCTTTACATCTGCCATTTCTTATTAGACTCTTTAAGTTCTACGAATTGTTTAGCAAAGATTTCTTTCATTTTTTTTTTTCAGTTGCTTTCTCTAAGGGAAAGAAAATAAAAAAAATATCCTAAGTGTTTTTAAACACATAAATGTGGAAATAAGAAATGGAAGGAGATACTAAAAATGAATAACTTGGAAACAGTATAAATTTTGACAAACATCTGATGGGAAAGATCTTGACAGAAAGTTCACTATATTTGAGATTCAAACAATTACTCAATATTTAAAGAGAAATTATTTTCCTTGTTTTTAAAATACTAATTTTGGGAGAAAGTAAGTTGTTAAGAAGAACTCCAGCTACTTAGAAGTTCAAATCTGCATTTCAAAGTTATCTTGAGGAACACAGGCATCAGTTGCCCCTCATATAGATAAAAAGCATAAATGTATTAGAAATGAAGAGATAATTATCTTGAATTTCTGGACTAATGTAAGTGTGCTAAAACTTCATTGATACAAATGACTCTCAAAGACAACAAATACCACCAATGTTTCATTATTGTAAAAAATATTACAAAGAAGTGATACTGATTTTTCCTCATTTATAAGATTGATACACATTAAAATGTGTGCATTCTTTAATATGGCTTCTATATAAGTAGCTTTTATGCTTATAGATATTTTTCTCAACTTAGAATTTCTTTGTCTTAATTTCATAAAAAAGGAAAAACTTGTCTATTTTATGATGTGATCCAAAAAAATCAAGATTTCCATAATTTTCAAAGTAAACCTTTAAAAAAAATCTGTAAAAATCATTCAAAGAAGGAATATTTTTTTTCCTCAATTACCTGAGTAACTTTTTGAGATTCTGGAATATTCCAAAGAATTTAAGTAATGAAGACCTAATCTCTAAGAACTCTCTGCACTTCAAAAATCACATATTTTTCATACTGAGGTTGCTACACCTGTGAGCAATCAGAAGTTTTTCAGTTTCCTTTTTAGAAGTTCTTTCCCTCTTTCCTCAGCTATGCAGGCTCATCAGGTGTTTGGAATGCTAGTTTGGTAGCAGAGTTATGAATCTTAATTGCACTTTTCCCCCCTGTCACTTTGAACTAACTTCTCCATCTGCTCCAACAGACTTATCACTAGTGCATTTGTTATGTTCACAGTAAACCCAAATATCTTCCATTGACTTCAAACATTTCCACCTTTGAGGGGGGGAAAAAAGGAAAGAAAGAATTGTATCTCAGCCACATGGCTTTAATTTTCTTTTTCAAAATTGTGCTTTATTAGCTGTAGCTTTTCCCCCTCCTTATCATTGGCACATTTTAATGTTCCTCTCTATAAATTTCAATAGGGACTTTTAAAAAGCATTTTACCAAAAAAAATATACAAAAGACTTCTTTAGAAATATATCAAATTTATAAATCAAAATTGGAGTAAACTTTTAAAAGTGGATCTAAAAAGAAAAAAAAAATCATCTATAAGGAAGAGCTTTTTAAAGAATTAAGATACCAATTCCCCCATATCCCTTAATCAACCGCTAGAAATTTCAATTAAGATGATGAATGGTGCGGATAATAAAGAACACAATCTACATATTTGTTGGAGTCACGGGAAAGGATAACACAAAGAGATGACACAAAAGGTGATTCAATGATACCAGAGAATCAAACTAAATTGAAAAATATATGTGGCCTAGTGACAATTAGTGCAGAATTCAAGAAGAGCAAGACACTAGTTGTTACATGCTAGGTTGTCTCTTCAGTAGTCAGTTGTGAATATTTATACAATAAACCTGTATTTCATCTATGTATCTTTCTATCTATTCATTCATCTATCAAAATCCATCTATCTATCCATCCATGCACAAATCTATCATCCATCCTGGGGCTTGAACCCAGAGACTTTTAACCACTGAGCCACATCTCTATCCCTTTATACTTGTTATTTTGAGACAAGGGTCTCACCAAGTTACTTACGGCCTTGCTAAATTTGCTGAGGCTGGCTTTGAACTTGAGATCCTCTTGTTCCAGCCTCCCGAGTTGTTGGGATTATAAGCTTGCACCATGGCAGCCAGCTAAATCTCTATTTTAAATATGAATCATCATGAAAAAATATCTGTACAAAAGAAGGAGATCTGCGGAAGATGGGTAATGGCAGTTTATAGAAGGAAATAGTGAAGAGCAGATTCGATTGGTATGGCTAGGCAAAAGGGTTTCGAAAAATCTTCAGGCATTATTGCTTTTAGAAACAAGGAGGAAAATATTTATTACAGAATGTTTTACTGAGCATCTGTCAAAGTAAGATGTATATTGAGTGGCTTCTATTATATTTGGGATATAAGAAAACAATAGCTTTAGACATCAAGAAGGTTGTGGATAAACTCCCCACTACAATATCAAATGGTATTCTTGGTAGGGAAAATGGAGAATTTCTGTTATCACAGAGAACTTGAGTAATAATAATAACAATAATAATAATAATGTTTATTTTATCACAATGATTGTTATTATTTAATAGAGACACCTAAGCATTGTACTTAAAAGAAAATAACCCTTACAATGACTATTCACTATATTTTCTACATATACAAGATGCAAAAATTCTTCTACTTCACCCAAAGTGAAGCAACTTGCTGAGGTAAAACAGGGACACTATCTTTCAAAAAAAAGTAATCATGTACAATTAAAAGAATGAAGACAGAGGCTGTGCAGTTGTACAGGGCAGGAAAAAAACCTTCAAGGCTCAGGAAGCTGTGTCTGTATTAGGATAAGTATATCATGAGTGGTCCCAAGGGACCAAAAATTGTGAAAAATGGAGTCAAATTGCGACCCTGGGGACTGGAGTCTAGGTCTTCCACCACTCATTGGTTGAGATTTGCTCTGGTAAGCTAAAAAATCCTCCCAGAGAGAAGACAAAGGCTTCCTGTGAGAAGCTTTGAGAGTTTGAGACTGTCCACAGTCCCAATGTTCCATCAGATGGAGCCAGGGATCAGGGCAAGCTCCCAAGAGTGTCCGCTGCACTGCTTCCCCACAAACCTCCAGAGAACTCTCTGCAAGTGCCATCTGTCCAGAACATCACACTTTTCAGTGCTGAGAAATGAGTCTGGGAGTTTACAAAGCTCTTAGGCCACAACTGGATCTGCAAAGAGAAGACCAGAATGTGTACCAGAATATTATGTCTCATAAAGTCCTCCAAATAGAAAAGAAAGTACTTCAACCTGGTCTGTCTCACCCATATCCTGTTAGAGCCTCAACCCCAAAAGCACTGAATTTCTAACCCTAGCCTTACCTCTATGGAAAACAATAGTAAAATACAAAAAAAAAAAAAAAAAACTCTGTTACAAGATATTATGAGAAATCTTCCTTGTAAGTCTTTCTTGTTTCCTTTCAGTCCATAATATGAATAAATTGTTAATTTAACACAGTTTTTTCTTTTTATTGCATTTGACCCAAATACACTATTAGTCTAAGGTTTGCTTTAATTTTTTTTCCGTATGATTGATATTAATGTTGTTCTAGCTATTAATATAGTACTTTTTTGTTTTGTCCCCTTTTTTTTGGGGGGGGAGGGGGTTGCTAAGGATTGAATCCAGGGTCTTGCACAGGCTAGGCAAGTGCTCCACCACTAAGCCACAACCCCAGTCTTTTTAATTTTATTTTTAGACAGGATTTCGCTAAGTTTCCCAGGCTGGACTGGAACTTGTTATTCTTTTGCCTCAGTTTTCTGAGTAGCTGGGGTAACAGACATGTATCACCTCACCCTGTTTGCTGCTTTGCAATTGTCTAAAGTTTAGAAAGTTCTCTTTCCTTACTTTTGGCATACACACACAGTTTATGTACTTTTCATGGTTTATCTGTTTTCTTTTTTTAAATCAAACTTTTTGCTGTTTGATTTATAAAAAGTATACAAACAAATATATTGTTATCTCACACAATAGATAAGTATAGTCAGTTAAATTTTTGAAACTTCTCAATACCATTATCTTTAAATTTTTGAAACTTCTCAATACCATTATCTTTAATATTTCTCAAACACTACTGTTTCCAGAGGCAACCAGTTATAAGTTTAATGTTTATTATCTTCTAGCATGTTCTATGAAATAAAAAATGCACAGATTCATATTTTTAAAATCTATTTTATTTAACAAAAATAAGCATATATTTGGCATATTGTTCTTTCATTTCCTTTTACCAATATGTTGGGGGCTCATTCTAGATCACTGCGATGCTCTGGGTCATGAAGTTTCATTCAATAGCTGAGCACTTTTATAAGAGTAAGACCTCAAGTTTGTAATGGAATTAGAACAGGAACACAGAGCTGAAGGAGAGGTGAGAGTAAAGAAAACTGAAGCAGATGAAAATAAGAACTCCCAAGAAGAGCCACAGTGAAGGGTTTAGCCAAAGCTTTGGCAGTCCTCAACAATCGTCTTAAAAGGTCTGAAAACATGGGACTCAAACACCAGAAGAACCTCATTAGTAGACAGAAAAGTTCAGGGTGCATTATCTGCTTATAAGTAAATCTATGATAAGAAAAAAGAAGTGGCAGCAGCTACCAAGCAAACCACATGGACATATTTCTGAAAAGAGTGACACCTGCTCAAGAAAAGCCCTTGCAAGTCCTTGAGGAGGGGTTCCAGAGAAGGCATTGTTGCCATTGGAGGGGACAGTTCCACGTGCATTACTGACTCCAAAGACCTTCCAAGACAAGGACTTGGAAGACAGTGATGATGATAATCCTGGCCTTGTGAAGATCTAGAAGTAAATTAAGAGGAAAAACTCATAGTAAAAGGATATAAAAGGATTATTTTTGTACAGATACCAATAGAATATATTTTAAGCTAGATGTTATTTTAAAAAAAGAGTCAAAAGCTTATAAATAAAAAAGTTATAGGAGGCTAAGGATAATTTGCTATTGAAGGAAAAAAATGTTAATAAATTTAGCATAGTCTGATTCATAGGGGGTAGGGAGGGGGAGCATAGGAGGAATAGATGAACTCTAGATAGGGCAGAGAGGTGGGAGGGGATAGGAGAGGGCAGGGGGTTAGCAATGATAGTGGGATGTGATGAACATCATTATCCAAAGTACATGTATGAAGACACAAATTGGTGTGAATATACTTTATGTACAACCAGAGATATGGAAAATTGTGTTCTATATGTGTAATAAGAATTGTAATGCATTCTGCTGTCATACGTTAAAAAATAAATAAAAAAATAAATTTAAAAAAGAACTAGAAATAAAGCACAATATGTATAATATTTAATAAATAAATAAATGAATTTAGCATAGCCTAAATATACACTTGTTTATAAGGTGTAAAGTATTGTGAGTGATCTGCTAGGTCTTCACATTGACTCACCATTCACTCAATGACTCTCCAGGGATCCTACAAGCTCTGTTTATGGAATGTGCTCTATCCAGGTTACCATCTTTCATCTTTTACATGGTATTTTCACTGTCCCTTTCTATGTTTAGCCATATTTAGGTATACAAGTACCACTGTGTTAAATGGTATTTAGTACAGTGATGTGCTGTCATCTACTAGTAACAAGGTTTTCCCCCAGGAGCAGATGTAATATATCTACAAATGTCTCATGGAGGCTTGGTTATTTTGTGCCCAGCCAGACTGCGGCATTTGTAGGTTCAAACAGGAACTCCTTTATTGCCTGAACTCCCTCCAACGCCACCCACGCGACCCTTCCAGGAACACCACACACCAACTGGAACTCCCTCCCCCAGAACTTCACCAACCAACTTGAACTCTCCAGGAATCCCTGCGAGAGCTCAACCGGAACTCAAGGGGAACTCCTCCAGGAGAACTCAAAAGTAGTGGGCACAAAGCAGCAGGAGCCGCCCTATTGCTGGACAGCAGGGGTCTAATATACAACTGAATACACAGCCTGTTTCAATCCAGCATCATCCAGTCACAGCAATTATACACAGCTTAACTTAATTATCATCATCTTAATGGCTCCCTAGTGTCACCTCTTAACCACTACTTCTGGCAAAATGCCAGGGGCCATTCCAACTCGGCTGTGGCTCTCAACAGCATATTTCTCAAAACATATCCCAGTTGTTAAGTGACATATGATTGTGCATAGAAATCTACTTTGTTCCTTGGCCTTCTGTAATTGTATAAATGCTATATAATTTATTTAACCACATCCTAGTGATGACAATATGATTTCTTTACAATTATTTTCACATGAATCAGAAATTTAAATTTTTCTTTACAAATTTTTATAGAACATAAATTTTGTAGTATAGATAACTAGTAATGGAATTGCTAGATCAACATAGTTGAACTTATTAAATGTACTAGAAACCATTAAATGGTTGAGTAAATGAGATGTTCCAATTTATAATGATGTCAACAATACAGAAGCATGTTTACTTCTTGAGATTAATATTTTAATGCCTGAGTGAAAAAATTGGCATTTCACGCTTGCTTTGTTTAAATTTCCCTGAATAATTGTTAGAGCATACTTCCACAAATGTATTGTCACATATCATTTTATTTATTCTGGAAATAGGCTGTTCTTCTGTTTAAAAATTTTTATTGATTTGTAGAAGAACTTTCAATATTAATATGATAATACTTACAACAGAGAATTATTTATGTAGCCCTATCTATTTTCTGTAACTTTGATTTTTTATTTACTTCTTCTCCCACCTGAAACTATTTTTCAGGTTTATATCCCTCTGATTAAATATGTTTGTATACCTGCACTTAATATTTGTATATATTTATGTTTAATAAAACAGACAATTCTAAAAGAAGTGAAGTTAACTGTCAATTCAGGTGGAATTTTCTTAACAAATAGCTAGCAGAACATCTATTGAGTAACTCACAGTTTTCCTTCTGGTTTTCAAGCCTACTTTTATCATTAAATAAATTTTCATAGAAGAGTCAGTTTGTAGGTTTTTATTTTATGCCCCTTTGTTTGTTTATTCCATTTACTTATTCTCTTAATTCCTAAAATTTCACAATAATCTTTCATCCTTGAAAAAGAAAGCATATTCATCATTGATCTTTTGGAAGAATATTTAGAATTATATTGTAAGGGTCTGGCAAAGCGTCAGAGAAAGAGATCACCAAGTGACCACTCATGCAATTGGCAGAAGGGGATTTATTGAGGATCCGATTCAGCGCGCTGAGGCTCCAGGCTCACCCAGGAGGGGAAAGCAGCCCAGAGCCCCGAGCAGGGGCTGAGCATTGCTTAAGTACACTTTTTGGGGAGGGCGGAGGGCTTTGTATACATCAGAACAAATCATCATGAGGCACGGGAAAATTGAACAACAACTCCTAAACATGATTAGTTCATTCATTGGCGGGAACAGGTCTGGCGGGGCTGATAGGTCAGTTTTAAAGGGGGTACACATTCAAACTGATTGGTTTAGGCCCTGCAATGCCTACGTGCGACCACACAGAGCCCTTCAGTTATTAAACAACCAAGTAGTCAGGGGAAATATTTACTGGGCGGTTCCAAGCATTGTCTTAACAGCAACAGAAATTTCAGGTTTTGCAGGTAGCATAGAAACCTAACAATACCTAATCCTTTACATTTTAACTCAGACCTTGCAGCTTAGAAACTTTACAATACCCGGTCTTTTACCCTTTAACTTTTATGCTTTAACTTAAATTTCTTTTACCCTTATAATATTTCCATGCCCTTTTTCAAATACAATTTGCTTCATGCAAATTTCTGTTGTGGAACTGTTCAGAAGTGCTTTGAATATATTTATTTATTTGGGTAAACTTGCATCTTAGAGTTTTTAGTACTTTTATCAAGGATTTTTGACATGTATCTATATCTCTTAGATCTTTGAGGGGCCTTGGTAAAGTGATGATTTTCCATTTATAAATTTTATAGTTTTATTCTTAAGTATTTTATATATTTTTGAGGCCAGAGTTACACAGATATATTTCTAATTTTATATTTTTTAAATAATTTAATAGTGACAGGAATGCTTTTATTTATGAGCAATGCTTTTTTTTTGCATACACCTGAATTAAGCATGTTTTAAAATCACTAACCAAGACTGCCATCATCACTGAATAATTAAATTTTATTTCCATGTTAGCCTTAATGCCTACTTAACCATATGTTAATATTACCAATTCTAGAATTATAAATTATTCTCTTTTTGTTGTATCCTTATAATCTGCTATGAGATTATGGTCCATTCATTTCATTTTTTTTTTGGAGTAATTTAATATCAGCTTTCCAAATTTCAAAAATAAAATAAAATATGGTCCATGTTGAAATTACATTACTTTTTAAGAATTAATATCACAATGTTCAAATTTTCTGTCCTATAGAAAGCTAAATATCTAATTTATTTATATGTAATATAGTACTATTTTATATATGTGTGTATATGTATATGTGTGTACATGTATATATATAAATGTATGTGTATATATATAAATGTGTGTATATACATATAAATATATATAAATATATATTATATTATATTATATTTGACTGCTTTTTTTCCTTCATATATGACTCATACTTTTCTTCTTAAGGTTACTTCAATGATTCTATGAATATATTTATGAATGTAAATCTAAGTTTCCCATGATATATTTCTAATTAATCCTCACAGCATATACAAATTTATTGATTTTCATATTAATGGTTTTTCTCAGACCCATGTCTTAGACTTTCTTTATAAATCGAATCAATTGAACTGATATGACTTACATAATTAAAGACACTTCCCATATCATCTGAACTTTTTAGTATTATGTTCTCATATGTTAGCTGCAATGTTGAGAAAAATACAGATAAAGGTTGATGGGCATCATCCAATTGTGCCTGAATTGGACAGAAAAGCCTCTAATGTCCTTGTTATTAATGTCCTAGGGTCAAAAGCCCTTTGAAAATCTTATGACAGCTATTTATTCTCTTTCTTATGATGACACAAAAAAATTTCAAGCATGTTCACAAAACTCAAATGTTTCTTAATGACTCTCAAAGACCATTTATCCTAATTTAGTAGAAATGGTCATTCTTTATGCCTGATACTTTATAGCATAATTTTTATTTGAACTGAAAACTATATAGAATTATGAAGCAGAACTATTCTAATATTATCTATTTATCTATATATCCTATAAACTAAGTATAAAACAAATGGCATTATAAAGATTAAAACATAATAGAAAGGTAGTATGAGTGTTCTTGAATTATAAACTGGTTATATATCTGTCAGTACAGATTTTATCTTAAGCCACTGTTTCTTTTGCCAATGGTAACACAGAATTCAAGTTTGATCAAATAACTTTGAAGTAACACTATCTGAAGAAGAAGAAAATGATTAGAATATTCCAGAATAGGTATTAATTAAAAACTCACTTTGTCCCTATTGGCAGTATTAATAATAATATACACAATCATAATCATATTGACAATTCTACCAGGAAAAAATCAAGTCAGTAGGTGCCATTACCCAAAAAGGCAGTAAAGAGGTCCAATACTACAGGAGGATGAAAAATGAAGGAGAAAAAAAAAGTGACTAACTGGCTAGCCAACTTTCTAAATTCTGCTGAAGTTGATGTCAGGAAGCTTCATACAACCCTGAAGCTCTCCTAAGGGTGCTACATCTACACCCAAGATCCCTATACATTTTCTAGACTGGTATTCTAATTTCTCATTAGTGATGAAGCAAATATTATATTGGTACCCATATATTGAGAAGCAAATTTGTTCCTGTTGGATATTTATAGTCAGGTGCAAATAGAGCTGGGAAAGCAGAATAGATGACAATTAACCAATGCTCTGCTTTCATATTTTTATGATCCCTGACTTGGGAGCATGTTTATTATGCTTGTCTGAGAAATGCACTTCATCTCTGTCATCTTTCCCATCCAGCCATGCTTCCTATCTCCAGATCAATAAACCTTAAAAGTGCCTTGTAATAGTTACAGTATGTTTCTCCAGGGAGAAATTGTTGTGTTTGGATTTTGATGGTTTTTGACACTATACCAATTTCATTTGACAACGAATTGAAAGTTGAACAGTGCACTAAGCCATGCTGGTAATTTAATACCATTGTTGGAATATTGCCTTTCAAACTTGAACAGGAAGCCATTATTTGTGAAAACTGGCCTAAGTTCCTTCTCATATCATCAGTTTGGTTTCTTCATTGAAGAGAGATTTAAGAAGGCACCCTTTACTGTGAACATGGTAGGGTCTTGTTATTGTTATTGTTATTGTTGATAGTAGTTTTTTGAGACTGAATTTCTAAGACAGCATCGTGAACAATAATTCTCCATTACCAATGATAATCATGCTCCCCCACCCCACACTGGCTTCAGTTCCCTGGCTAACAGTAGTCAGAAGACATTTCCTGGAATCTCAGCTATAGGGCTATAGATAGGTGATTTCAAAGAGCTAATTTGTGTGACTTCATGTGTGAGAGGAAATAATGACAAAACTGTGTGTTTATTTTTTTTTATGTTGACCAATAAATTGTCATGCAAATGTCATGGTCTTGATGGTCTTGCTCCATCAGTAAGAACTTTGTACTGCAGCATCTTACCCAGGCAGCTTGAGGGAATCTTTCCTAACCTTTCAAGTTTTCATTTCTGAAGACATTACCTCTTTAAAACAAAGTTTCAAATTGTAACCAAGGACAAGAGAAGTTTGAGCTCCATGTAATACATAGCAGAAACTGGAGGACTGGATTAAAATGTGTTACTTCTTTTTTTTTTTTTAAGAGAGAGAGAAAGAGAGAATTTTTTAATACTTATTTTTTAGTTTTCGGTGGACACAACATCTTTATTTTATTTTTATGTGGTGCTGAGGATCTAACCCAGCACCCTGCGCATGCCAGGCGAGCGCGCTACCGCTTGAGCCACATCCCCAGCCCCCAAAATGTGTTACTTCTAATACGTATTTTTTCAGAATAATTATGGCAATCAGAAAAACTATTATTGAATCTCAAAAACACCAGAAATCCATACAAAATTGAATGATGCTCTGATGGTGTCAACTAATAGAGGCAAAAAAAGGAAACTTACGTGTCTTTCTTGTGAGTGGTCATATAGGTCTTAGAGCTCAGACCAAGAGGCAAAAAGGTGAGCTCCGAGGGGATTTTACACTGCAGAGTTTTTCAGGCCAATTCATTGATGAGAACTGATTTTCCTGAAAAAAAAAAAAAAAACACAATGTGGTCATTTAAAATTATCATAATAGTATTCACTAAGTACTAAATTTAAATTTAGAGCTAACTCCTACTAATTTTATATGTGTTCTGAGATTTAGCAGAAAATAATGTATGTGAAGTCTAGATCTCCTGCCACTCTGATACTTTTATACACATTTCAATTTCTAGTCTAAGAATAATGTTGATAAAATATGAAACAAACAAGAAGCAAACAAACACATAAGCAAATGTCATTCTCATTATGCTTGAAATTTTATTGCTTTCATCTTTGCATAACTGTGCTTTGTTTAGTAAAGGAAATGACCAAATAGTTTGAACATCTTTTCTCATAGTTAGGAATAAACTTTTAGAGACGTAGAATCTAAAAACAAAGGAAGACCTTGAAATAACTATTATCAGTTAAACTCTGATATGAGAAAAAAAAGAGATCAAAGGAATTGTCTTACTTATTTCAAAAGATAAGAAGATACAAATGTTTCCATTCACAAATTTATGAAAAGAAATATTGGATGTGGGAATGTTTGTGTAGTGAGCAAAATTGCATATTTCTTCAAAAAGTCATTAAGAAAACAGAGTATAGAACAGGAACAAGAAAATATTTAAAATTGGCAAGAAGAGTATATCATGAACTACCTTACTTAAGCTTAGAGGCCTTATTTAGGAAATTGTGAATGTTTAAAGTTATGCCTTCTAGTGGAGTGGCCAAGAAGCCTAGGTCTGTCATTTAATGAAAACAATGAGAATGTAAATCAAAGGAACTAAATACCTTACACAAGGAAAATGTTAGCTAAAAAGTGCATACACATATGCTTTTAAGTACAGGGAGTTTAAAATATCTAGTTATTATTTGATTCTGCTAAGGAAATTATGAGGTAATCATCTTTCCAAGGAAAAAGAGATAAATGAAGTTAGATATAAATAGTCCACTATGTTTCAGTGAATTGGGGAGCCCTGCTGACAGGGCATATTTCAATATACAATGCAGAACAGATACAGGTCCACTGAAGAATTCTGTACCAAAGTATATTCAATTTTAATATAATCACCCTAATATATGAAACCATGATGATCATACTTCAGGGTTCCAAACAGAGGACCCCAAAATCAATGAGTTTCTTAATTTGTGGAAGATAAAATGATGTTTTGAGAAATTTTCTACATAGGTTCCTAGTGTACATATATTGATGAGTGGGTATTGTCTTCTACAATAATTTGTGTTCATGTGTTGACATCTTAATTCCCACATACCAAAGTATGTGGACATATTGGGATATAAGGCCTTTAAACATGTAATTAAGTTAAAATGAGTTCATTAGAGTAGGCCCTAATCCAATCGTTATGAGAAGAAAAATTTGAAGGGAGATATCAACAGAGAGAGAAGTCCATGAGAAGCAAAAGTATCATGGACACTCAAAGATGCAAGGAACCCACCCAGAATCAAGTGATGTTCAGGGGAACATGAAGATGTCACCTGACAGAGAAAAACAACATGACTTATAAGAATTCTAGGAGCAAAAGCTAAGAACGCAGGGAAAAGACGGCCATCTGTAAGCAAAGGAGATAAGCCCTCAAAGCACTGACCTGCCAACTCTTCAATTTCGTTTTCTAGTTTCCAGAACTGTGACAAAATGAGTTTCATTGTTTATGCCATCCAGACTGTGATTCTTGGTTATGGCAGACCTAACAACTAATAAAGCATCCACATAAGCAGAAAAGCTGTTCCTTCCATTTGGGGATTTTACTTATCATAGACTGAAATAAATTAAGTTGAGGAAGGAAGATTTTTCCATAATATGAGGTGATTTTTCCACACTGAAGTAGTATGCCATAGAGAAGAAATGTTATCCTGGGCTGAAATTTTGTCTTTAGTGAAGGGGACAGAGCTTTTGATGAAGATGATATCAATCCCAGGGATGCTTAGCAGCCATGCTTTCAAAATTTTTGGATGATCCTTTACATTCACCATTGAAAATAGTGTTTGAGATAAACAAATCTGTGACATTCTCAAGGGTATTGGCTTTTCTTTGGAAGTTTCTGGCATAAATATTAATCCACTATGGTCTCTAACCTCACTTATTAGAATGATTTTTTAGCAGAACACTGAGGGCTTCAATAAGCCTGTCACTAAATACATATTTGTCAAATAAATTTGCACAGGGAACAATATCAAATTCTCCACACACATTGTGCTACTGAGGTTTTTTTTTTTAAATAAAAAATTGATTATGTTCTGCAGAAAAATGACCAAAGAAATTTGTTTGCAAATTGACTAAGGTGTTCATCTCTTTTAAATGTTGGTCAAAATAATTTTTTGCCCTCAGTATTAGCTTTCAAGATTATAGAGGTCTTCTACAATATATGGTTAAAATGTGTGACTTTATGTGATTTTAATTATGTAGAGAACATGTTTGTTCAAACAGATTGTTTTATCAATTACAGAAATAAATTATATTATCAGAAATATTTAGAAATAAAAATATGCTAACAATTATTGACAGATGATACAAATGTTTCCATTCATAGGAGAAATTCATGTTTTCACCTTTCTACGGCATTATCTTGTCTTTTATTTAAAAAAAAATAAAATATGAGAATTTATTAGACTCTGGGAATTCACAAAAAAAGTATTTTATCATTTACTATAAATTAAAGTGCCTAGACGGAAGTACCTATAAACCAAAGATGCTAAGATAATAACTTAAAAATAGAGCTTTGTTGTTTTGTTGTGGAGGTTTTTGCTGTTGCTGTGGGCTAAGGAATATTAAGAATCAATTTGAACTGTGATTATTATAGGCTATTTCTTCTGAATAGTATTGATATATTTTACACTATCTTAAAATTGTTTTGAACAGTTATTTCAAATTTCTTATTACAATATTGAAGCATTATGTGTGATTTGGTGATGATAATTAATAGAAATAGCCCCCACGAACTTCCAGCAGCCCTTTAAACCTCTCTCAGCCTCTGTCCTGACCTATGAAACTGGAATAACAATAACTGACCCACTTAGCTCATATGGTTTCATGAAGGTCAAATAAATTAATGTCTGTGAAGGTATTTGCATAAAAGCACCAGATCAGTTCAAGAAAGATTATTGCCAATTCAATTGTCATAATTTTTATAAATTGCTGGGTGGTATCAGTGCTATCGTGGGCATAATTTAAACCAAAAGCTTTTGATTTCAATCTTACATGACCTAGAACAGGGAATATACCACATATGAACTGAGAAATATTTAGGGTAAACCTTTGTATTAGTAAATAAATCAGTAGCAGACATTAACAGAAAGTGGACAAAAATTAAGTAAAAAAAGGTTGGAAGCAATAGGAAAGAATGCTAAAGGGATGAAACTAGAATCAAGTCTTCCAGCCAGAAATTTTCCCCATGTAAGTTTATTATAATCCTGCAAATGACTGCATTGTATGAACCAGTCCAGAAAAGTGGAGCAGGTGTCTGGCAACAAGAGAGATTAAAAAAGGTTTTCTCCTTTCTACAAAGATGAAGAACACATAAAAGGATGGATTCCAAGGAGAGAACCATGCCAAGTCTCCATTGCAGATGGAATTAGGCAAAGGATCCCAAATGACTTAAGATTTAAAAAGAGTCAAATCAGAGACACATGCATCACAAAAATAAGATAACTTTTAGTTATCCTCTTGAATATTGATTATATTTCACAGATGTTGACACAAGAAAGTGATGATGATTTTTTACATTATCAATTGCCACTATAATAAAATGTCTGGCAAATTGAAGCTTAGAATGAATATTTTTGGATTGGTGATCTACAAAACCAAAAGCTACCAATATGCTACTAATAAGAACTGTTTTGCATATGAGCTTTTTTTTTTTCTGTCTAATGAGACAAGGGTGAGAATCTGGAGATATTGCTGTGAGATACAAAGACATGTAAGTTAATTTAGGGTCAGGCCTGAAATTCATTATTTCCTTGGTAATGAGAAAAATTGTGGTTTAATCCATTGTTTCATACATATGGACATTAATAGGTCTTTGAGATATCTGAGTGAAGATTTTGTAATGGAACTGGATGTATTTTGATGGAGAAAAAGGAAGACACACCTGCAAAGGGGATGTAGATTTGAGTGCCAAAAATGTGCCTATGTGATTACAGGACCAGACCGGTGTAACTCTATATCATGTACAATCAAAGGAATGACTAGTTCTACTCCATTTATGTATGATGTGTCAAAAATGCATTCTACTATCATTTATAATTAATTAGAACAAATTAAAAAATGTTAAAATCAACAAAGGAAAGACTCAAGTCTTGAGAAAACATGGCGGGAAGAGAGTGAGCTACCCTGTGTTTCCTGCTGCCAGACCTGCAGATCTCGCCTAGTCAGAATACTCCATCTCTGAGAGTGTTAGAGGACCCCTATCCAGCTGCTCTCTGCAGAAATCACCAGCTCTGTGACCCTGCGGGGCTCTGGGCCTAGGCTATGGAGCAGGATCCAAAGCCAGAAGTTCCAGTCCACACAAGACTGAGCGAGCACCTTAGCAGAATCACCTGTCAACACANCCTCACCAGGCTCCCCCCACCTCACCAGGCACCTGGGGTTGAAAGCAGACCACCGCCATCTTGACTCAACATTCTAGCCATTTATCTGGGGGCAGTTCCCATATCCGATCTCCAGCGGGCCAGGTAGCAGATTTTCAACCTCCCCCCCTCTCCAGTGGAAGTAACTCAACACAGTAGTTGCCCAACACATGTGTGCAGTGCGACCAGGGAGCCACCCATAGGAGCCTGGGGTGAGAGTTTCCTCAATTGGGAACTGCTAGAGGACAGGGAGAGACCAGGAACTGGGAAATCTCCAGGCAAGAGAGGGAGAAAGTACCGGGTGCTCACGTCATACTAGCGAGCGGTCCCAAAATGAGACCATGACCCCTGAGGTGCAGTTTTCCTGCAGGACTGGTGGGTGCCACTCCCCGAATCCAAGCACCCTGCACCAGGATCAGTCTTCCCACCCTGGTTTCCTCCACCATCCAGAGAGCAGACACCAGCTTACAACAGACAGCGCCACCTAGTGGATGAGAAGAGAAGCAGGAAAGATACACATCTCTAAAGCTAGCTGCAACCCTGGCTTCTTCCTGAGTTTTTTGTTCCTTGGTTTGTTTGTTTTTTCTCTTTAACCTTTCCATCCTCCGGTCTTCACATCCCCAACACATGTGAAACCAAGAACTTTGCATGAAATAAGACTTTGAGGACTGAGTCATCTGAATAATATAATATAGAGGAGTCGTATGTGTCCATTTTTTCTTTTCCTTTTTATTCTTTCATTTTTCTTTCCCCCTCCAAATTTTACTGTTTTAACATCTATATTTTTCTAAATACATATGTGGTTTGTTTTATGTACTGTACTGTCATCCCACGTACTTGCCTACCCTAAATTACTTCCTGTCTATTATCTTCTTACTACCCCTCTTTGCTAGATTTCTCCTTCATACTTCCTAAGATATATTAAGTCTATATCCTCACATCCTACCTCCTCAGCATATCGTCCTAAGCCACACCCCAGTTTCTTGTCCACTGTCAGAAACTGTAAACCTTTTTAAAAAACTACTGATTATATTTTAGATAATAATTGAATCCAACATTTCTGTACATTGAGACTAAACAGAAAATGTCTTAATAACAACAAATTGTTCATAGGTGGTATATTGTCCATATTGGGTTCTGTTAACATTGTCCTTCCCCACAAAGGAGAGGTCTTGGAATCCTACAAGAGCACTACAAACATTTAGTGTAAAAACAATAACAATCTAGACCCACACAGCTGGAAATGAAGACATAGGAGCAACATGAAAAGACAAGGGAAGAAAGTGCCCCAAACAAATGAAGACACCACACCATTAGAATCATTGGCAGCCTCAGCAGGAGGAATGACAGAGAAGGAGCTCAGGATGTATGTGGTTAAAATGTTCTGTGAACTCAAGGAAGAAAATGCAGGCAGTGAAAGATCACTTCCACAAGGAGCTACATAAACAAATACAGGAAGCAAAGATTCACCTCAACAGGGAGCTAGAGGTGCTAAAAAACCAAAAACAAACAAACAAACAAACAAAAAACAGAAATCTTTGAAATGAAATAAATAATAAACCAAATTAAAAGCTCAAATGAAAGCATCACCAACAGACTAGATCACTTGGAAGATAGGACATCGGACAATGAGAAAACAACACATAATCTTGAAAAGAATATAGAACACATAGTGAAAATGGTAAGAAACGACAAGCAGAACATTCAAGAAATATGAGATAGCATAAAAAGACAAAATCTAAGAGTTATTGGGATAGAGGAAGGCACAGAGTTCCAAACCAAAGGAAAGAACAATCTATTCAATGAAATAATATCAGAAAAGTTTCCAAAAATGAAGAATAAATTGGAAATCCTAATTCAAGAAGCCTACAGTATGCCAAGTGTACAAAATCACAACAGATCCATACCAAGCCGCATTATAATGAAAATGCCCAACATACAGAATAAGGAGAGAATTTTAAAAGCCACAAGATAAAGGAGTAAGATTACATACAGGGGGAAACCAATTAGGATAATGGCCAATTTTTCAACACAGACCCTGAAAGCTAGAAGGTGCTGGAACAACATATATCAATCTCTGAAAGAAAATGTGTGCCAGCCAAGAATCTTGTATCCAGCAAAATTAAGCTTTAGATTTGAAGATGAAATAAAAACCTTCCATGATAAACAAAAGTTAAAAGAATATATAGGTAGAAAACCAACACTACAGAATATCCTAGGAAAAATATTCCATGAAGAGGAAACAAAAAACAACAATGAAAATCAGCAGAGGGAGGTAATACCCTAAAGGAAAAACTAATCAGAGAAGAAAATCAAATCAAGTTAAATAACAAAAATAAACAAACATGGCTGGGAACACAAACCATGTCTCAACAGTAATCCTGAATGTTAATGGCTTAAACTCACCAACCAAAAGACATAGACTAGCAGATTGGATTAAAAAAATATGCTGCCTCCAGGAGACTCAGCTGATAGGTAAAGACATACACAGACTGAAGGTGAAAGGTTGGGACAAATCATATCACTCACATGGACTGAGAAAACAAGCAGGGGTTTCCATCCTCGTATCAAATAAAGTAGACTTCAAGCCAAAGTTAATCAAAAGGGATAAAGATGGACACTACATACTGCTCAAAGGAACCATACACCAACAAGACATAACAATCATAAATATATATGCCCCAAACAATGCTGCAGCAGCTATGTTCATCAAACAAATTCATCTCAAGTTCAAGAGTCAAACTGATCACAACACAATAATCTTCAGTGACTTTAACACACCTCTCTCACCACTGTATAGATCTTCCAAACAAAGTTGAATAAAGAAACTATAGAAATCAAAAATACAATCAATTACTTAGACTTAACTGACATATATAGAATATTTCAACCTGCATCAAGCAGATACACTTTCTTCTCAGCAGCACATGGATCCTTCTCTAAAATAGACCATATACTATACCATAAAGCAATTCTTAGCAAATACAAAAAAAAAAAAATAGAGACACTATCATGTATTTTATCAGATCATAATGGAATGATATTGGAAATCAATGACAAAATAAAAAATAAAAATTACTCCAACACCTAGAGACTAAACAATATGCTACTGAATAAACAATGGGTTGCAGAAGACATCAAAGAGATTAAAAAATTCTTAGAGGTAAAGGAGAACATAGACACAACATATAGAAATCTCTGGGACACTATGAAAGCAGTTCTAAGAGAAAAGTTCATTGCATGGAGTTCATTCCTTAAAAGAAGAAAAAGTCAACAAATAAATGACCTCACTTTACATCTCAAAGCCCTAGAAAAAGAACAACAAATCTATAGCAAAAGAAGTAGAAGGCAAGAAATAATTAAAATTAGAGCTGAAATCAATGAAATCAAAACAAAAGAAACAAGTGAAAAAATTGATAAAACAAAAAGTTGATTCTTTTTTTTAAGTTTTTATTTAATTTTTATTTAACAATCATAAAATCCACCCACAAGTGAACACACTGGAAACCAGCTCATGATTTGATAATAACATCAACTGTAGAACAAAATAACTTTTTACATTATTTTTTTAAAACATGTTTGCACAGAGTAGAAGTTTCAAAGGGTACATAGGAAGTGGTGGGAGTGAGCCACCTTCTTCCTCCTAACTTATAACCCCATCCCCTCTGATCAGCAGATAATATTGTCAATGATGTGTCTCCTTCCAGTAGCAATACCTATACCTGAAAATATGCTATTATGTACTTTGTAGGCAAACACTGTCTATCCCCATTAGAAGATTCAGTACTTGGGAGCCCACCTACTCACTGACATTTCTTGATAACCCTGAATTAATACACACAGGGGATTTCCCAGTCAGTTTCAGAAAGGCACAAGGCAGCTAAAGATTTCTACCACGTACCTATGCATGCCAGCAGCTGACATAATAATAAATAAAGTTGACAGACCTTTACCTATGCTAATGAAGAGAAGGAGAGAGAGAACTCAAATTACCAGCATACATGATGAAAAAGGTAATATCACAACAGACACTACAGAAATACAGAGGATAATTAGAATATATTTTACAAACTTAAACTCCAATAAAATAGAAGATAGTAAAGCATGGGCAAATTTCTAAAGTCATATGACTTGCCCAGACTGAATCAGGAATATATAAACAATTTAAACAGACTAATATCAAGTGATAAAATAGAAGATGCCATCAGAAGCCTACCAACCAAGAAAAGCCCAGGGCCAGACGGTTACACAGCCGAGTTCTTCAAGACCTTTAAAGAAGAACTAATACCAATACTCTTCAACTTATTTCAGTAAATAGAAAAAGAGGCAGCACTTCCAAACTCATTCTATGAGTCCAATATCATCCTGATTCCAAAACCAGGCAAAGACACATCAAAGAAAGAAAACTTTAGACCAATATCTCTAATGAACATAGATGCAAAAATTCTCAATAAATTTCTGGCAAATTGAATACGAAAAAATATCAAAACGATCATGCACCATGATCAAGTGGGATTCATCCCAAGTATGCACGGTTGATTCAACATAAGGAATTCAATAACTGTAATTCATCACATCAATAGACTCAAAGAGAAGAATCAAATGATCATCTCAATAGATGCAGAAAAAGCATTTGACAAAATACATCACACCTTCATGTTCAAAACACTAGAAAAACTAGGGATTGTAGGAATGTATCTCAACATAAAGGCTTTCTATGCTAAGCCCCAGGCCAACATCATTCTAAGTGGAGAAAAATTGAAGGCATTTCTTCTAAAAACTGGAACAAGACAGGAATGCCCTCTTTCACCACCTCTATTTAACATAGTCCTTGAAACACTGGTCAGAGCAATTAGATGAAAGAAATTAAAGGGATATGTAGAGGAAAAGAAGAACTTAAATTAGTACTATTTACTGACGATATGATTCTATACCTAGAAGACCCAAAAAAGCTCCACCAGAAAACTTCTAGAATTAGTAAACGAATTCAGCAAAGTAGCAGGTTATAAAATCAACACACATAAAATCAAAGGCATTTCTGTATATCAGTGACAAATCCTCTGAGATGGAAATGAGGAAAAGTACCCCAATTACAATAGCCTCAAAAAAAAATACTAGGGAATCAACTTAATGAAAGACATGAAAGATCTTAAATCAAAGAAGACCTTAGAAGATGGAAAGATCTACCTTGCTCTTGGATAGGCAGAATTAATATTATCAAAATGACCACACTTCCAAAAGGACTGTAAAGATTTAATGCGATTCTGATCAAAATCCCAATGGCATTCCCCATAGAAATAGAAAATGCAATCATGAAATTCATCTGGAAAAATAAGAGACCCAGAATAGCCAAAGCAATCCTTAGCAGGAAGAGTGAAGCAGGTGGCATCACTAGACCAGACCTTAAACTAAACTACAGAGCAATAGTAACAAAAACAGCATGATATTGGCACCAAAACAGACTGGTAGACCAACGGTACAGAATAGAGGACACAGAGATTAACCCTCAAAATTACAATTATCTTAGACAAAGATGCCAAAAACATACATTGGAGAAAAGATAGCCTCTTCAACAAATGGTGCTGGGAAAACTGGAAATCCACATGCAACAAAATGAAATTAAGCCCCTATTTATCACCAATCACAAAACTCAACTAAAAATGGATCAAGGACTTAGGAATACAACCAGAGACCCTGTGTCTAATAGAAGAAAAAGTAGGCCCTAATCTCCATCATGTGGGATTAGCCCCCAATTTCCTTAATAAGACTCCTATAACACAAGAATTAAAACAAGAATCAATAAATGGAATGGACTCAAACTAAAAAGTTTCTTCTCAGCAAAAAAAAAAAAAAAAAAACAACAACAACAACAACAAAACAATCTGTGAGGTAAATAGAGAGCCTACATCCTGGGAGCAAATTTTTACCCCTCACACATCAGATAGAGCACTAATCTCTAGGGTATATGAAGAACTCAAAAAGCTAAGCACCAAACAAATAATCAATAAATGGGTAAAGGACATGAACAGACACTTCTCAGAAGAGGATATTCAATCAATCAACAAATATATAAAAAATGTTCATCATTTCTAGCAATTAGAGAAATACAAATCAAAACTACTCTAAGATACCATCTCATTCCTGTCAGAATGGCAACTATTATCAATATAAACAACAATAAGTGTTGGCGAGGATGTAGGGAAAAAGGCACACTCACACATTGCTGGTGGGACTACAAATTGGTGCAGCCAATATGGAAAGAAGTATGGAGATTCCTTGGAAATCTGGGAATGGAACCACCAAGCTATCCCTCTCTTTGGACTATACCCAAAGGACTTAAAAACAGCATACCACAGGGACACAGCCACATCAATGTTTATAGCAGCACAATTCGCAATAGCTAAACTGTGGAGCCAACCTAGATGCCCTTCAGTGGATGATTGGATAAAAAAAAAATGTGGCATATATACACAATGGAATTTTACTCAGCAATAAAGGAGAATAAAATCATGGTATTTGCAGGTAAATGGATGGTGTTGTAGAAGATAATGCTAAGTGAAGTCAGCCAATCCCCAAAAAAACAAATGCCGATTATTTTCTCTAATATAAGGAGGCTGACTCAAATTGGGGTAGGGAGAGGGGATAATGCCATTGTTTATATTAAGGTTCACTCTTTATTTTTTATTCTGATCTTTTAAATTTATTTTGAATGATTCTTTTTATTTACACATGACAGTTGCATCCACTTGATATAGTTATGCAAGCATGGAATATATCTTATTCTAATTAGGACCCCATTCTTGTGGATGTACACAAAGGTGGGATCATTCCTACTACTATGGCTAGACTTGGACAAATGTATAGTATTTCCAGTATTTACAGGACTTAATTTGATTTTTAAAAATTTGTTGTATTAAGGTTTATCGTAAGTCCACATAATCCTCAAATTTCTCTTTTGTAACCATTTCAGACTACCTTACAATCAGACAGTTCTCACTTTTTTTCATGTCCATCATAGAAAACAAATCATCTTGGACTAAATTTTGTTTTACTAATCTTCAAAAAAAAATTGATGCACAGCATCACAGACATCGACAATTTTTTTTTAAAAAGAAGGCATACCACTTGAAATATATAAAAGACCTAGTAAAGAGAAACATGTGAGTGAAAATATTTCATGTCCAAAGAATCTTATTCCCTAGACATAAAAGGCTCTCTAATTTTCTCCAAATGAATTCCAGTTCTAGTGTATTTTATGAGTACCTTCATTGCTATTAAATCTTGAAATACAATAAAATGACCCTAATACAGGATCTCTCAAAACATTTAGTGGACTCTCCAGGAAGCTGCAGCAGCCCAAAATTGGAAGCACTCCAAGAGTGTTGCTTAGTAACTCTTTGGAGAGATTTATTCAAATGATTTTCATCTGAATAAGCAAATCCATCCCTCATTTTTAATGAATACTTGAAAATACATTCTTTCATGTCAGTGTTTTCCCCTCCTGAACCTGCATTCTCTGAAGATGTACTGGATTCTAGAAACTTCTATGAACACCTGCAGGGAGTGAGCTTTGGCCCATGGCCACTGTTACAGATATGTTCCTCTTTTGTCCACCTCATTAATGAGTCCTTATCTAGAAATTCCATTGTGATATATAAGGTGTTAAATGACTGTGGACCACCCTGTGTGAAATAATGTCTATAATAATCACCCTGGGGCACAATACGCAAGTAAAACAGAAAAAGAAAAGTTTCACTGAGGAAGCTGTCATCTTAAATTAGTACCATGTAAAATGGCAGAGCACAGATGTTTTGGTGTCTTTTTAATAATTAAACCTGTGAACATAACACTGAGTCCTGGTGTTCATGTTGTGGCAGTGACTTCAACTCAACAGGGAAAGAGTACTTGGACAGCATATTCAAAATAAAGAGTGCCTCTCACTCTTCTCTCTGTAACTATAAAGAATAGTTTAAGACTTGATTATGGAACCATTTTAGTACTGCTGGGAGTTGGAATAGGTAGGTCTGCTTACATCCAGCGAGGCATCAGGCTTGACTTCCCTTTCCTGCCCTCCTCCCAATCCCACCACTATGAGTTGCTCCAAAAATTGCAGCTAACTGAATGAAAAGATACCTTGTTTCCACTAGAAATCTAGAGGAAGACTGTTTACAATAGGATTATTCCTTAGTAAATGGGTTAGCTCTGGATTGTGCTTATATTGGATACATTAAAAACTGCTCAACAATGGCAAGACTCCGTTTAATTGTATTTGTTTCCATTTTCTAAAAATAAAACAAATTCACCCACAAAAGCTTGAATTGAAGCCATCAGAGCTGTCTCCTTCATTCTTACCTCCAGATTGGTAGACTACCCCCTGATGCCCCTACAAACCCAAGGGTGTTCCATCCTGGAGACCTAGGCTTTTCCTCACATGTCCAGGAATTCTTGAATGTAATGCCAAATTTCTCAACAAGGCTTTGACTTGAAGTAGTTTTTTTTTTTTTCCCTTGCTGACCTTGGCACCTTTCCAGAGCACAACACAAGGTCAGATGAATCCCCCAGAAGCCAAGAAATTAGACCACCACTCAGATCCCCTACTAAAGGAGTGCATCTGCTGCAAGGTCCCAGCTCCTCTGCCTTGACTATCGTCAAGTTCACACAGAGGCCCACTTCCAGTGGGCAGGTCTCATGCAGTGACTGAATGCAGCAAGCACAGGAGGCACACCCATCTCAAGCAGCGACAGAAAGCCACTGATGAGCCACTTTGGCTCTCGTCATCATTCTGGACAAAACTGCTTAAAACTCCTCTCCACTTGAGAATCCCCTTAGCTTTTCTTCATTCTGTCACTTTCTTCATGGAGCCAGGTCTCTTCATTGCTCTCTGGAACTCCCCACTGCCTTCCCAGTATCTCAGGCAGCCTCTCTTTCCTTTTCAGGTGTTTCCTGCAATCAATCACTTTTTGAACTGCTCTCACCTCATTGGTTCTTCTTAAAAGACTTAAGTAAACACATATACTCATCATGGCCTTCTACCTTCTACCTGTTTGTCAAGCCTACCCAATGTGCTCTAGCTTTCATTGTTTCATCTGTACAATATTATTTTCAGAATTTGGTTACATTTTATGATTTTAATAGCCCTTAGTATTATCAGCAAAAAAAACCCAAAAAACAAAAAACAAAACAAAACAAAAAAAAAACTGACTTTCACACTGATACTGGTGGAGTAAGTCGTAGCATATTTTAGTTATTTCTAAAAACTTTTTTTGAAAAGTCAAAGTCCACAATTCTAGTGTATATACAATTCTCCACAGTTTTTTTCCAATTATTTCCAATGATTTTCCCCAGTCATTTTGTTAAAGGTTACAGTAGAGAAATTTTATGACTTTTCTTAATGCTCTGTGGCTTTAAGAAAAAGGAATAAAGAATACAATTAGATCTATTTAGAAGATTTTAGAAATGTTATAATTCACTTTCTATTGAAAAAAATTATGTGTAATATGAGCACTGCTAATATACGGTAATTAGTTTTAAGGAAGAAAAAATGTGTATTGAGGTAATTTTTTTAGGTAATGAAAATATGAATTGCTTAAATTCTTGCAAGGTAAAATCATCAGTGTTACCTGATTTGGAAAGATAACTGGAGAATATGCTCAGCATTTGCAGAAGACTTAAAGGTTGTTCTTTGTGGAGACCTAAGCAGCAGGACCATTGAGGGCCTCCACAAATGGTCACTCTTAGAATGTAAGCTATACAATGTAACAGGGAGGTGATGGAGAAGTATATACATATAGAGAGTAGGTTGGTAAGGACTGTGGTAATGCACACCTAGAGTACTGGGAGGAAATCTCATGAAGGCCAGAAGACTAGGAAGACAAATGAGGCCCACATTCAGGGACGATCTGGAAGACAGAACATTTCCAGGAAGGCAGAGAGTAGCAGGGTGTGACTGTTACAATCTCCAAAGCCAAATAAAAGGTCAAGATTAACAAAATATTGTGCTTCTCATCAGGTTCTACAAAGAAATTCAGGGTAATTAAATAGTTACTTTTCTCCAATTAATGTGGGAAATTAAATATTCAAGAGAAAATTCCCAAACACCACCCTACAGTTCACCCAATCCTTTTCTAAGGAATGTCTCAGCAACCAATGTTTGCTTTTAGCAAATAAACATTCACTGAATTAACTGCTATCAATTGTTTCTTCCACTTTCAGTGAAAAATCAACAGCAGCATTGTGTTTATCAAATCAAACTTGATATTGAAAATCAGGTAGTCAGCATTTCACTTTTATAATAAATATGGATTGTATTTAAAAAATGGGCTACGTGTGGAGGAACATGCCTATAATCTCAGCTACTTGGTAAGCTGACACAGGAGGATGGCAAGTTCAAGGGTGTCCTCTGCAACTCAGTGAGACCCTGTCTCAAGATAAAAAATAAAAATGGCTGGGATATCACTCAGTTGAGTGCCTCTGGATTCAGTAACTAGTACCACACACAAACTGAAAAACATGGATAAAAATAGACGATTCATAGAAGCAAGCATGTTATTAGGTAAATATTTGAAAATATCCCCATATTTAATAATGATATGGAAAATATAAATAACTGTTAAAAATTTATTTGAGGGCTGGAGTTGTGGCTCAGTGGCAGAGTGCTTGCTTAGCAAATGTGAGGAACTGGGTTTGATTCTCAGTATCACACACAAATAAATAAATAAAAGTATTGTGTCCATCTACAACTAAAAACATTTCAAAAAATTATTTGAGATATTTATCACCTATCGGATTAGCAAAAGTGAAAAAGGATCACGAATGCAGAGTGGTTTGAACATGTAGAAATAGGCCATTTTAGATATTTTTCAAATCACACAACCTATTTTGCAGAGTAGTTTGGCAATATTAAAATTTCAAATACGCTTTTTGTTAAATATAGAAAAAATTCTTAAAATAAAATATTATAAGTTAAGTTTTCACACATACTCATTAAATAAGTCATTTGTATTCCAGCTGTAAAATGGAATAGAGTATAAGCTGATAAAAATTTAGAAAGATCTCTGTGCAGTGGTTTTGAAAACATCATATGTTGTATGTCAGTATGTAAATTATATTCTTGATTTTAAAAAACGGTTGTGTGTGTGTGTGTGTGTGTGTGTGTGTAAACATGGGTAATTATGCTTTTTCAAAAGATTCTGGATACCATTAACAGCATGACCTAATTGTGTTTTAAATAATATACAAATTTGTGGGCTAGTTTTAAAAACCAGGAAAGGTATGAGTCACATTATTAACAGTGATTTATTTAAGCTGAGGAGATTATTGGGAATTTTCATCTTGTATTTTGTAAGATTCTATATTATTGGAATCTTTTAATGTTTTGGTAATAAGGATGAATGATTTTCATAGGAAGTAATACATCATTTCTATTTTTTATGATGATATACATTATATATTAATAATTATAGTCTTTGTATACCTTTATAATTTCATAATTATGCTTCTGTAATTATAATTATATCATTATTCACATAATATAGTTCTGGTCTCATTCTGAGTTAATTCTCTTATTTCTATTTTAATAATTTTTGGCTCCATCACTGATCAGAAAAAAAGAATGCGTATTTAAAACTCATAAAAATTGACTCGCACAATCCTGTCACGCCATTCATGGCTAATATTTTTCTATGTATTCTTAATATAATGGGTGTGTGTGCACATGTATGTATGTGCTATTGAAATATTTTCAACAACTTGGTTTTATAACAGAGAAGTGGTTTCCCATGGATACAAAAATATTCTAAAAATTGCTGCTCTTGCTTTCATGCCCCTTTGTAAGTAATGCCTTGTCATGAAGAAGTAAAAATTTACTACTATTCTGTCTAGAGTTCAGCCAGCCTATGAGCATAGATTTATAGAGTCCAAGATCTATTGAAGTAGGCATTCCTTGGGGTCAATTTTCAATCTCTGCTCCCCTTTTAAAGATTAAGACAATTTCATTTCCACCTATGTTTTCAATTTACACAGGGATACCTCAGAGGACCTCAAGGGCCCTATTGCCAATCACCCAGTCTGAAGAGTGGGATAAATGGTCCGTTGTGTTTCACTGAAGAGTTCTAACGCAGGCTGACAGGCTGTGGGAGCTGCTGAACTCTTAGACCACTTCACAGAAAGAGCGTTATGCCTGACGTGTGTCTCCTTTTTTCCCTCTGCAAAAGTAATGATTCATACATAATCAGAGGAATGTCATTTCAACAGTATGGATAGAATTTTGAAAACCTCTGACAGCTTGTATTTTTCAGTAGACTCATAATTCTTTTGTTGTTGTTGTTTTAAATTTCAGGGTGTGGGAGAGGGATGAGTACCTTGACCGGTCCTTAATCAGTGTTCTTAAACAGAACATCTCTCTGCTTCTCATCCTAGATGGATGAGTAGCAGGATACCGAAGTTACTGGAAAAGAGGAGAAGATGAATACTGTAAATCATTCCTAAGTGGAGACACAGTGAAGAAGTTCCTGGAGAATTAGCCGAAGAACACAGAACTAGGATATGTATAAGTTCTTTTTATTTAGTAGATGAAAAGAAAGGTAGATATATGAAGATGAAAGAAAATGTGGGAGAACCTGGTTAAAATTATGAGGAACCCTTCAAACTGAATTCTGTACTTTAATAAACATGAAACCTAGACATAATATTGATGGTTGAAATCTCTGTTGAGCCTGTATTTACTATCCCCATACACTTTGATAATAGACTTACTGAATTTCTCTTCATAAGAGGTAAAATAATTTATTGACAGGAAAGTGGCTTGCTTTGTACTGTGATAAAGAAAACACATTTGCCCTACTTTATTTTCACATTGACCTTCTTTCTACAGAATAGTATAATTTTTATTACTTGCCACTAAACTATTTATAAATAATTGCCTATAGTATATCATAGGAGATAATAATATACATTGTTGGCCTTTAGGATCAGTTAATGTAGCATTAAAAAAAAGAAACTAGTAAAGGTAATTCTCAAAACTCTCCTTACCAATGTCACTAAATACTAAATATAATAATGGAATAATGAATTAAATGTAAACTATGCCTTCATTGCATGATACAGTCATAATTTTAGGATGGGAGAACTGGATTGATCAACTGTTGGCAAGGATGTGGGGGGAAAGACACTCATACATTGCTGCTGGGACTGCAAATTGGTGCAACTACCATGGAAAGCAGTATGGAGATCCCTTGGAAAACTTGGAATAGGATCACCATTTGACCCAGCTATCCCACTTCTTGGTTTACACCCAAAGGCCTTAAAAACAGCATACTATAGTGACACAGCCACATCAATGTTTATAGCAGCACAATTCACAATAGCTAAACTGTGGAACCAACCTAGATGCCCTTCAGTAGATGAATGGATAAAGAAACTGTTGTATATATACACAGTGGAAATATTACTCAGCATTAAAAGAGAATAAAATCATGGCATTTAAGGGAAATGGATGGAATTGGAGAATATTATGCTAAGTGAAGTTAGCCAATCCCAAAAACCCAAATGCCAAATGTTTCCTCTGATAGGAGGATGTTGATCCATAATGAGGATGGGGGGTGGGGAGTATGAGAGGAAACTTTAGATAGGGCAAAGGGGAGGGAGGGGAAAAGGAGGGAGGGGGATAAGAAAGACAGTGGAATGAAATGTACATCATTACTCCAAGTACATGTATGAAGACACAAATGGTATGACTCTATTTTGTGTACAACCAAACATGAAAAAGTGTGCTCTCTATGTGTACTAGGAATGTAAATGCATTCTGCTGTCTTATATAACAAATTGGAATAAATAAATACATTTTTAAAAATTATAAAATCCTGTTTTCTGCCATGTTCATTAGTACCTGAAAGCCTTTCACTATGTTTCTGTTCAATTAGGAAAACTTGGAATAGGATCACCAAATATGATAATATTTGGAATGATGGCTGTTTTTAGTTTTGATAATTTTTCCCACTAAAATAAAACATACTAACATAAAAACAAGTTAAACTATTCTGTATTTGAGATTGTATTTTCATTTATTGGCACATTTGTGCAATCAAGAGTTTGGTCTATCTAAACTAGGTGACCAGATGCTCCACTTCAGCTAGGGACTAAGGGGCTCCCAAAACACACTAACTGGGAAAGACCTGAGTCAACTAGGACAAATCACTCAGCTTATTAATATAATGAGATATAATGAGTCAATATAATGAAATGACAATTAAGGTAAACTATGTCATAAGATAAATGTAAAAGATAAACCATCTACTTTAATTTAAAAAGAAAAAGAAAGTTTGGTTTATGACCAAAATTGTCAAATAGTCTGGCAAGAATTAAGACACAATAGAAAATTAATGTGTCCTGCCTAGAAAAGAACTTGGAGGCTGAATTCAGCTTTATTATTAGAAAGTGTTTTCTCCACACTTCACCATGTGGTTCTCACCCCCTTCTTCCAGATAGCCCATGTTTAGCACAGTAACTGGAAGTAAAGTGAGAATCATAATGACAATGGATTTTTGGATGTTCCTTTGAATGCTTTTATTATAAACATAAGCCATGTGAAAGAGCATGTGTTCCATACTCTACATCTCATGGAATGTTGTGCACAATTGGCATTAAGTCCCCTTCCCCTTCTGTGAAATACTTGTGTGTCAGTCACTGTATTAAGCACTTCAAGTGTATTATACAACTCAGTCCTCATAATAGACTGCTGAGTAGGCAATTGGCTACTGCCCAAAGGGACCAATGGGGCATATCTCTTCCCAATTCTTTTTTCAGCGATGTTACATTAGTACCTTGAAATTGGTAGGAGCAGTTATTTCATCTCTATGTCTCTATATAAATTAGAAAATACTACAAATCAGGGTTGTTTGTTCATTTAAGAGGGCAGGTTACTGGCATCGTGGCAGGTAAGTTTCTTCAGGTTCATTTTATATAGCACTACCTCAAATTCAAAAAAGCTAAGGAACATGTGTGAATTCACAAAGCGAAGAAACAATTCATCTGGGACTTAAGAGACGTGCTGTGTGATTCTAATGCCACGGTACTTTGTGTTTCCCATTGAACTATTAAAATTCTTTTTTTCAAGGACTGTTGCAAAAGTGTAACCCTCCAGTGTTTTCAGTACACTTTGGTTATCTAGTGACAAAATTCTATAACTTTAACTATATATTTTTACTCCTTCTTTGGCATACAAACATGTCTTGGATCAGAAATAAAAGAAATGCAACCAATACTGTCTTAAATAAAGCAGAATGGTATGACTCGTAACGCTCTAATGTTAAGGGAAAACTTCAAGAGCAGCTGGTTCAACTATCAATTCACTATCATCAGGAATTTGTCTTATACATATATTATATATTGATTCTGATTATTATTCATAGTTTTTGTGCTGAAGGACGCTCTTCCCATATATTTCTCAAAGCTACAGGCCTATTCACTATTAGATTAAGGAGGGTAGTGGGTAGGCCTGGAGGAGCAGAAAAGTTTTCCAATAAATGTCAACCTTTTTGACTAGTGGATTCATCCCTCAGCTGATTCCTATGAGAGGAGCTGAACAAAGGGCAGTGAGTTCAGCTCTAAGACACATAGTCTAGGTTTATAACAGAGAGAGTGAGCCCCTAAAGGAACTTCATGTGATGACAGGACATGAGAGAGAACAGTAGATAGCTCAAAAATAGAACCTTGCTGTTGGAACAGACAAGAAGAAAAACATGTCAAGTGGAGAGAGGCAAATGACAATTGCAGACAGTGACAAAAGTGCGTACTTGTTCCTTGTCAGCTTTCTCCTTACTCCTCTTAGAAGCCAAGTCTGAGGCCTCCTCCCGAGCACATTTTAATCTCTGATTCTTTCATTAGTCTTTACCAACAAAAGTAGGGATCCAGTTCTGTTTCATTCTAGCAATAATCAAATTATTTTCTTCATTCAGCATTAAAACAGTGAGGGATATACACCCCACAAAAAGGGATGATTTCACCCTTCTCACCTTCCAAAAGATTTTGAATAGACACAACACTATCATCAAAAAAGACAAAATAGTAAGCAAACAAAACAAAACAAAACAAATCTCATGGGTAAAAATCAGTAAATACACAGTTTGTAAACAGGAATTGAAAAATGGTTCTCTGGGTTACAAGATAATGTTTGTTCTATATGACATTCACACAGATATGTAAAAAGAATGCACAATTTTACCCACTTGGGATAAAAACATTAATTCACATGTATTTTGAGGTGTGCATGATAATGGCTCTCAGTCCTCAGCCACCTATTCATTGGGAGTCCATTGCTTCACTCAGGTTAAACTTCCCTGGTTAGCATGAATAAAGTAGCCTGGCAATACTCTTAATATTCAGTGAACTCACTTCTAATACTATTGTTCCTTCTTTTCTCATTACTGATTATCTCTAAAGTATGAAATATTTTAATTGATTTTACTGCAATTTGAAAGTGCTTTTTTCTTCTTTAATATATAGAGGCACTTGACATATGCAGATTGACCTCCCATAACCTGTTTGCCCCTCAGCCTGACTCACCTCTCATCTGTAGGACATGGTCCACCACATGCAGAGGCCTACTGTCACAAACAGAAACACTGGCTTCTTATTTTCCTACTGTTAAGAGGCTGTCTATTAAACAGAAGTTTCCCTTGAGATTTTTATACTAGAAAAATGAGGTAATTTTTTTTTAAATCTAGATGCTTCCTCTGTAAATAGAGAAAGAATCCCAAAGCAAGATTTGGGAATTGCAATCTCTTGTCTCATTCATGTTTTCTGACAAATAAAATTTATTTTCCCATTATAAACAAGGTCATTACACCCTAAATACCATTAGTACCTTACCCCACAATAGCAGCTGGACTTTACCAACTTCACTGAAAACAAAAAGTCTAAAATGGCATTGGGAAAGACATATTAATTCATAGTGTAAATTCACTTTCAAAAGATAGGCTACTTTAACCATTCATGGCAAGAAATAAACTACACAGATTATTTTTCCTACTTGTCCGTTTATCACTCTGTGAGAATTAGTGGAACTCTGCATAATGGCAAATGTAGCAAGTGTACACATTTGTGTATATGTGTATTTCTACTCGCTTACATACTCACATAGACAGATATATGCATATGAATACACACACACACACACACACACCTATATTTCACTTTGTACTTAGTGACATTTACAAAGTCTTGCATCAGCAATTTGCTCATCTATCTTGAGAACAGTGTTAATTGTTCTGTTATACTAATGGCTTCTATCTAGCCTAGCCTTCAAATGGGCTTCATTTAAAATTGGCAATGGTAACTTACACCTGCAAAAAGATGAATATTTTTTCTCCTAGTTTGGGAATAGGGGAGACTATTTCTCATCACGCAGCATATGCCTCAGGAATTATATTTTTGTTTGCTTTGATTATTATTCAAAGCCAGAAGGCAGACTTCTGTATAAAAAGAAATTTGCTAAAGAACTTTAGGGAAAAATTATGACTCTCACAAAGTAACCAAAGGCTGGGCAGGATGTTTATTTAAAACATTTATTTGAATATGTGTGAGGCACACTGAATAGGATTACAGAATGATCCTGTTTTCAAATTTATCATTCTATGATTAAAGTAGCATTTGCCAACTTGAAAATTATCTTTATTAAGATATTTTATTAAATGAGACTATATTTTCTTACTTTGTCTAACATGAGTAGACAATATTCAACTGTTTATGGTAATCTCATTCTTGTACTTAGTTTATTTGAATAGCATAAAGTAATTTAAAGATATGAGGTATAATCTAGTTCTATTACACAAAGTGTGGTAGTTAAGTATTAACTAGCAGCAATCCCCACTGATATAAAATGAAGTAGTATTAAAAGATTTGGAGGCTTTGAACCTATACTGTCACTTTCAATGTGACATTTTTCTTTCCCATCCTTCTATGGTTTAGATATGGCTTGAGTGTGTCTCCCCAGGGTTCTTGGGAAAAACTTTATTTCTTATTGTGAGGTATTCAAGAAAGTGGAAATTGACCCAACAATGGCATTTAGAATTATTATCTTCGGGAAATTAGGATAAGATAAATTCATCAAGGTAGAACCTTCATAACTGAATACTAGTAACTTTATAAGAATATGGAAAAAGACCAAAAGACAAATATGTCTCTTGCCATGTGATGCCTCCAGGCACCTTAGGACTCTGCCAGTAAGAAAGTTATCACCAGATACAGGGCTTTGAACCTCTAGAACTCTGAACTTTTTTAAAATAAAAATTTTTAAAAAGATACCTGTTTTATTTGTAAAATTACTCAGCTTCAAGTATTTCAATGCAGTTTATGTAAAATGGAATAATATGCATCCCCAAACTAAGTTCAGCTTAAAGCTCCCTACCAGAACACAAACACTCTGAAGGGAGGGGGACTGACAACCTTGTATATATCCAGAATACTTTGAACGTTATCTGGTTCAATGAATATCTGCGTAATAAATGAGTTAACTTAAAAAGGCATTCTTTGTATACAACCAGAGATATGAAAAAATGTGCTCTATATGTTTAATAAGGATTGTAATGCATTCCGCTATCATATATAAATTAAAAAATAATTAAAAAGACATTCTAAATATTTTTCTATAATATTCAAGTGTGTGTGTGTATGTGTGTGTGTGAAAGTAAAACAGAGATACTGAGTATGTACTGACTTCACTTTAACATTAAGAATTATTGAGTGATGACTTGGAATGATAAATTCTGAAATAGTTTTATCTTTGAGTGGTTGTACCTTCCTAGAGTTCTCATCAACATTCCATTTATTGAACATCTGCTGTGTGCCTGCAAGGAGTCTGGTAGGCACTAAGGATACAGGGGAAACGCTTACAAGTTTATCTCATTATTTTCATAGCATAAGAAATAAATGTTGCCTACAAGTGGTAATATTTTAATGCATTTGTAAGTAGTTAAAAAAAACTTTTGAAAATACATCAGCATTAGGGTTGGTTTTTATTTTGTTTTTTGTTTACTCTTAACAGTTCTTTCCCAGGTTCCTAAATAATTAACAAAATAATAAGTGAGGGAGGAGAAATGTTGAGACCTTGATTCCATCTTCGTCTTATTAATACTGTCACCATTCAGGATCACTGGAGGTAACCCTACATAGAAAGTGCCTCCTTTCTGTACATAAACCCAATCAATGAAATGAATAAGATAAGGGCATTTAGGAGGAGAAACAAAATTATGCTGACCCGTTATTATGAACATGATGCAAAATGACAGATTGCTAAAAACCAACATAGATTTATTTTTTTCAACCAAGTTGCGTAAGTACGTAAGGATTCACACTCAGAAGAGCTTCTGGGCTCTCCTAGTTGCAAGGAGTAAATAGATGCACAGATCATAAATTAATGCCTGGAAACTGCCCGTGAACTTTTGCCAGCAACAGCTAATTTGCAACGATGGGGGCTTCGTGAAAATGACAGTTTCAGTCAGCATGGGGAGGCAAACAGAGCCATTTGAGAGGATAGAGAGGAATGGGCCTGCCAATTGATGTTGGCAGGGGATTGTCAACCCACTGAGTGCCAGGACTCATCAGCATATTTCATGTTATGAGCATAGACATTGTCTCTAAAATCATGAGCCATGAGAGGGCAATGTGGCTGCAGACTGCAGAGAACAGCATTTCAGGCAGGTGGAGGACACAGACACTTATATCAGTTGTGGCAACTAAGGAATAAAAAAAAGAAATAAGCAAGTTAAATAGAGAAAAAGTTGGAAGGCCAAAAGAAAGAGTGCAGCATCTTTTGTAATATTTTTCTAATGACAAAGTTCAATGCAAACAGAGAAAACAATAAATAATATTCAAAAATACTGGAAATTACAAAAGGAATAAAAATAATACTATTCTCACAACCAAATATTGCTGTCAAAATGTGACTGGGAGGTTTTTGTTGGTGGTGATGGTGTTTTCTGTTGCACTGGGGGACGAACCCCAGGGCATTCAACCACTGATACACATGCCCAGCCCTTTTTATTTTTTATTCTGAGACAGGGTTTCCTTAAGTTGCTGAGGCTGGCCTTGAATTTATGATCCTCCTGTATCAGCCTCCTGGGTAGCTGAAATTATAGGCATGTGCCCCTGCAATCAGTGATTGTAAGTTTTCTCTAGCATTTTTAGCTTAATGTTTTAAGCTGTATATATATATATATATATATATATATTCTCATCTATGTTCTGAGACTCAATATATATATATATATATATATATATATATATATATATAGAGAGAGAGAGAGAGAGAGAGAGAGAGAGAGAGAGAGAGAGTTGATGACTTGGAATGATAAATTCTAGTAAATTATTTATATATACACACACATATATATATGTATATATAAAGAGGTGTCAAGTAATGTTGCTCAAATATGTTATAATGAAAATATATTAACTAGTCATATGTTACAAAAAATTGATTTGGAAGTTGTGGTAATTGTAATGAACTACCCAAAGTGTTATGAAGACCTTCTATTAACTTTTAATTTTATCTGAATAACAGCAAGTGGATGTCTTGAGAATAGTTACCAATGCAAATATATTATAAGAAAATGAAACTATAAATTTGTTCTATGCTAATAACATCATATTAAACACCTCTGCTTCAAAATATTTGTGAAAAGGTGTGAATAGATCACAAGAAAACCTTTCAGTTGTTGGTTAAATAAAAGTCTTACTGAACCCTATATGTGACATTCCTTTTTTATCGTATGGCATTCTTGTTGTTCAATATTAGAAATCCAAGTAATAATGCATAATGAAGTATAAAGGAGTAAAATGTTAACACAATAACTGATGATCATTCCTACTTTGATTTGGATGTGAGATGTCCCCCCCAAAGGTCATGTGTGAGACAATGCAAGAAAATTTAGAGGTGAAATGATTTGGTTAGGAGAAGCTTAACCTAATCAGTGCATTAATCCCATGATAGGGATTAAGGCTGGTAACTGCAGGCAGGTAGGGTGTCTCTGGAGGAGGTGGTGATTGAGGGCATGCCTTTGGGTCACTGAAGAGTAGAGCTTTCTCCTGCTTCCTGATGCCACATCCTGAAATGCTTTCCTCCCTTCTCCACTCTTCCCCCATGATGTTCTGCCTCAGGTGCCCAGAGCAATGGAGCCAGACATCTATGTTCTGAGACCTCTGAACCTGTTAGTAACAAACAAGCTTTTCCTACTTTAAAATTATTCTTGTCAGGTCTTTTGGTTATAGCAGCAAAAAGGCTGACTCAAACATTCGAATTTCAGGGAATTTCTCTACTTATATCTGTTTTCTTTCTCAGCATAGGCATGGAAGTCTCTGTACTTGTAGAGACCCCACCTGTCCTTCAGCCCTTCCCAAATCCAGAACTGGTAAAGGTTCTGTCTCTAAGAAAGAATGAAGAGAGGTTAATGAAAAGTAAAAAGAAGTAGACCCCAGGGCTTGGCAGAGATGGAACGGTGCTGTACATTTGTAGCAGGGCTGGATGGGTGGGGTGCTGACGGAGGAAGGGAATGGGAGCTAATCCTTCCACATACTGTACCTTAGGCATCAGAATGCCAGGATGGAAATGAATTTTCCAATCTCTCCAACAAAGTGTCAGTTTTTAGTTGAAAAGAAGTAGTACTCAAGAGTTTTGAGAATGAAATTAACATGAACCATAGCAGAGGAAGGACTGTGAAGCTTGGGCACCTCTGTGGACAGTAGGGTGAAAAAAGTACCTGTTAGTCAGACTTTTGTGTCTGAGACCAAAATATCCGACACAAACATCTTGGAGGAGGGAGGGTTTGTTTGGCTCAGTTTCAGAGCTCTTAGTTCATGGCTGCACCTGCCAAAGGTGCATGAGGACATCATGGAGGCAAGGGCTAGCCTAGGAGGCTGCTCAGCTGGTGGCCAGGAAACAAGGGGTGAAAAGGAGGGGTCACAAGGGGCTTCAAAGGAAGGAACTTGGGCCAAAAGCCACAAGAACAGAGTGTGAAAAAGGTTAGAATAAAAACAAATTCCGTTTAATTAACAGAAGACAAGAAATCAATGAAAAATACAGAACTCACTTAAGCCTTCAAATTCTAGCTTTATTTCTTTCCATATAAAAAATTCAAATTAAAGACTTCAGGAAAAAAGTGAACTTGAAATTACAAAACTAATTAATTTGAAGATCACTCCTACAACTTCAGGATCATGGTCCTGCGGGTTACCAGTGTTTTATTTAGGTTCTCTGTATGAGGATTAATGAGTTACACATATTTACACATATTATACATATTAATTACACATATTTGAATTTTAACCAAATCAATATTATAGGATGATATTCTAGCTGTAGACCCTATTCATGATGTCATTATCTTCCAAACAAGGTTAACTTTAGGTAGCATTATCATTTTTATTGGAAAACAGACAACCAGGTGTTATATTTTGCCACAACAAATATAAAAGGTTTTATTCAGAGTTTTAGAAACCTACTGAACACCCTGAGATCACAGAGGAAGATCTTCTGGAGGACATCAGACAGGAGCTAGATGGGCTCATGTCTTCCTATGTGGTTTCTACTACAGAAGATCTCCTTGATTATGTCATGTAGCTTCCATTCATAGAAACTTTCTTTATTAAAATAACTGAGAAATAGAAAAAGTGAAATAAAACTGAATTTTAAACATAAAGGCATTTCAATTTAAAATAAGTGAGACAAAACTATAGATTGATATGTGCCAAAATATTAGGAATGCTTCATTTTTTTTAATCACTGGGATTTTAACAAATTCCTTGAATAAGAATAATTTTTTTTATCAAGCTGCTGCATTATGTCAGGCACATTTAATAAACAGGGACTATACCGGTAAGCAATATTCTACCTCAGAACATACATTCTTGAGGGGACTAAAGAGACAGCATTAAGAAACAAAATAAATAAGCAAATGGTACGTATTGGGTAGAGTATTAGTTTCCCATGACTGTTATAACAATTCTCCCAAAATTTTTGGACTTAAAAAATGCGGATTTATTCTCTTATCATTTGTGAAGCCTGTCATCTGACACAAGACTCCAAGAGAGCACCTATTTCCTCGCCTTTGGGTTATGGAGGCCACTTGCGGTCCTTCATTCATGACACCCTCCTCACATCAGTTCAACTTTATTCTTTATCATCACACCTCCTTTTCCTCTTTTATTTTCAAATATCCTCCTGCTTCCCTCTTTTCAGTACCCATGTGATTGCCTTTTAGGGCTCTGTGTACATGATAACCCAGTATAATCTCCCCATCCCCCAATTCTTAATTTAATCACGTCTGCATAGTCCCTTTTACCAAATAAGGTAGTACTCCCGGGGTTCCCAGGGTTAGCACCTAGATGCAATAGGGCCATTTTTCTTGGAATATTTGTCTCTCCTTAAACTCTTGCATGTTTGTATGCACTATCTTTCATAATTAACTTGATCTTAATGTTCTTCAAAGCATAGACTCAGCTCTTAATGACTACCTGTCATATTTCTACACATTTTATTAAGCCCTTCTCCAAATCCTTTAGTTATTTTTTCAAAATGGGCTTGATTATCATGTCGCGACACATGACTGAGCCTGTCAGGGTCACTCCAAGTGAATTTGGGGACTAAATAAAGACACAGGCGCAGAAAGTAGCCTTTCTTTGGGTTCAGTGACCACTCCTCAGCCACAGCTCCCACAAGGAGTGCAAGGCAGGCAAGAAAGAGAAGGAGCACACCTGGAACCCAGGCTTTATTGGGGAGAAGCTGTTCAAATGAGGCAAGGGGTCAGGTTTCAGGGGGTTGAGTGTATAGCTTCACGATGTCTTGCTGTCAGCAGGCTGAATGACATCTTGGAAGGTCACATCCATCTCATGTGCTGTGTGTGACCAAAGGCACAGCAAGCAAAAGGGACACATATGTGCACAGCCCAGACAGAGCAGCATCGTGGGTCCAGTCCGCTTTGTGCGCACAGAATGCTCACAGCGCACACACTCAGCCCATGGCTGGCTTGCCACATTATCATATCTGCTTTTTTTGTATTTATTTCTTCATGTGATTGATTATTTCAAATCATAAAGACTTTGTGGTCAATTTCAGGTTATTTTACCATCTCAGGTTCCTCAGCCTCGATATGTGGATATGGATATTTGCACATATTTGGATATGTGCAAATAATTTCATCTGCTTTCTTTAGAGTGAGTCCATTTTACTTATTTTTTCTTAATGTCTAAGTTTCAGTTCTTTAGCACATAGGTTTTGTGTGAATGTGTACTTGGCCTGAGAGAGATTAGTTGTTTCACATGTTTTCCTGTGCGACTCCCTTGAAGCGAGATGAGGAGTTATCATTGAGGAGTGGTTCATATTTGTTTCTGCAGAATATATCCAGGGTTTCCTGAACTGTCCCCTTTTCTTCATGGTGTTTCGTTTTAGCCTCAGAATTCCTTCAAGATAGTCTAAATTCTGAATTTATAACACCTTGCACTTCAGGCTTGTGTCTTAAGTCACTTGTTTCCCCAGCCTTGAGTGGAGGGGACACAATTCCCTTCCACTGCCCTCAATGAAGGGGAAGTGGCTCTCTGGTCCTTTATTCACTATGCATCACATGGAACTTATCAGGGTGTCCTGTCTCTATGTGTGTGTCATCACACAGGAGTCCAGAGTCTCCAAGAATGGGGGAGACCTCCACTGGGAACTTCCAGATTCTTGACTATGTTACAGGAAAAAAAAAAAAAGTAAGGACATGTCAGGTATGAATAGCAGAGCAAGAAAGTTATAACCAAGGGACGGTACACACTGAAGAATGAGAGTGTGGGACATCTGAGAAAGTGTGAGTCACCATACCTTGGTCAGAGACTTCAACTTTTATAGAAGGACAGTAACTAGAGGGCTGACCTGAAGTTGGAGTCAGGATGGGGTTTGGCAATTTCATGCTAGTTTTTCTTGTACTTGTGCATTGCCCACAAATGTTTTAATCATATATTTCTTACACTGCATGTCTTATTAACAAACTTCCTAAAACCCCCTTTAAAGTGGCTCCTTCAGATGACATATAGTTACAATGTGATTTTTTTTTTTCAGCCAATCTGTAAACTGTGGCAAGGACATAGGCACAAGGTCACAGGCTGGGTCACTCATAGGCTGTCTGTTCTGCATTCCAGTGGTTTATGGGTGTTTTTCTTTGGAGACCCAGTGCTCTGTTTGTATCTCTTAATTCCACCTCATGAGGACTTTATTTTCCACTCTTCACCTTTCCAGATTCATAGCATGGTCTACAGTCCCTTCATAGGCATTAATGCTCTAGCATCTTTCCAAAAAGGCCAATATCTGAGCCAACCCTCCCATGACTTCCTACACTTACTTCTCTGCTTATGACCTCCCTCTTCCTTTCAGGCACTGGGAAGCGCTTCACACACACACACACACACACACACACACATTTATTCTGTAACATTTGGAAGTACATGCATATTTTTACTGAGTACTTGGAACATAACTCATTCAACAAACTTACTGGATCTGGTACTTCCCCTCACTTCTTATTTAATTTTTAATTTTGTATTCTTTTTTGGATGTGGGTGGAAAATAGATTTTTGCTTAAATATATTAAACATAATAAAAGCTTGTTTTCCATACTTAATTTTTTAACCTACTTTGGGTTCCCTTGATTTTACTAATACTTTTCCAGTGATTTCCAAACCCATATAGAGTGTTCAGGCATGCAAGTATTTTCAAGATAATACTTTTAAACTAAGTAAATATTTCCACTATGGGAAATACCAACATAATAGGCTCATTATTTGGTAATTATTTGAACACTCAATAAATCCCTACATGAAACCTAATTAGAACAGTTTCCAAATTCTCAATAAACACACATTTTTAGCAATTGCAATTTATTAAATTTCTTAGGGAAAAACATTGTTTAAAACTACTCAGAATCTTAAAATATGTAAAATCAGGGAAACTCTTATGGGAAAAATTGTTTTATTATTAAGTATAATGAAAAAACATTTAGTCTAGTTAGTTAATTATATAAATTCAATTTGCTAATTATATTAACATTAGTGGCCTGTGTCAAAATAGGCCACTATTATCATTGCAAAACAATGATAAATCTTATTGAAACTAAATGAGAAAGATATGAAGCCTTCCTCACAAAAATAATTACCTGTAGTTTTCATTGTATAAATCTTAGAGAGATAGAAGAAGATCTTAGAAGATGGAAAAATGTACCCTGTTCATGGATAGGCAGAACCAACATCATCAAAATGGCGATATTACCCAAAGNAAGGGAAACTATGGAAATGGAAGGAGACCCTCATTGTTACACAAAATTACATATAAGAGTTTGTGAGGGGAAAGGGGAAAAAAAAAACAAGGGAGAGAATTAAACAACAGCAGATGGGGTAGAGAGGGAAGATGAGAGGGAAGGGGAGGGGGGATAGTAGAGGATAGGAAAGGTAGCAGAATACAACAGTCACTAATATGGTATTATGTAAAAATGTGGATGTGTAACCGATGTGATTCTGCAACTTGTATTTGGGGTAAAAAATGGGAGTTCATAACCCACTTGAATCAAATGTATGGAAGATGATATGTCATGAGCTGTGTAATGTTTTGAACAACCAATAAAAAAAATAAAATAAAAAAAATAATAATAATTACCTGTTTAATAGCATGAGAATGATCTGCTTTGGGTATTTTTTCAAACTCCCGTTAATAATTGATTTGTTCAAGTCATATTTGATTTTAAAAAGCAGAATACATTTAAAATTTTAACTTGCCAATTGGAGTGGATTATATAAATAGTCAATGCAGGGTCTATATTTTCAGCCTTCTAACAAACTGTATAAAACAGAACCACATGTAAGCTTCTAAAACAACTCTCTGGTTATTAAGCCATAATCAGAAATGACATAATAAAATAGAAAGAAAATGTTGAAGATTAGAATTTATCAGGGAAGAAGTATGAGATAGAAGAAAAATATTAAACCATATTTCTGCTCCACATAATGATGTTTTGGTCAAGGAAACTGCACATATGAGAGTGGTCTCATAAGATGATAATCACTTATTGGCACTGTAGTCTTTTTAGTTTGTATAAGCAGTGATGATATCACCTATTCATTTCTCACATGATTTACACATAACTCTACTTTCTTTTTTTTCTAATATTTATTTTTTAGTTTTAGGTAGACACATTATCTTTAATTTATTTTTATGTGGTGCTGAGGATCTAACCCAGTGCCTCACGCATGCTAGGTGAGCACTCTACCGCTTAAGCCACAACCCCAGCCCCATAACTGTACTTTAAAAAAAAATTTTAGTTGTAGATGAACACAATATCTTTATTTTATTTATCTTCTTATGTGGTGCTGAAAATTGAACCCAGAGCCTCACACATGCTAAGCAAGTGCTCTACCACTAAGCCACAACCCCAGACTGTGGTACTTATTTAAATATGGCAAAAAGAATTCAAAAAGGATACTATAGTTTTAATTATAGAACATATGGCAAGTGAAAAACTGTATAATCAAGGAGCTTCTCCTTATCATAAAAATTATGATAATCAATACCATTATCTTCTCACTATAGTTTTCATATTCATTGTTATTATCATTAATAGAGGGCCAGGGATATAGAGTAGAAAGAGCACTGATTTCTAAGAACATATATCAGGTCCTGGTTCCACTTATTTATTAATTAAATGGTATTGAGTTAGGTGCATAAATTCTTTGCATTTTTTTTGTTTTCTGAAAATTTGTGATCATAAAATGCCCATCTTACTAAACTCACAGTATTACAGGAATAAATTTTTAAAATGCATTACAAAACACTTTGAGAACACTTTATATTATACATTTTCATCATTAAAAGGAAAAATAGGAATAAGATCTCCTTAGTATGCCTGGAACCAAGTTTTATACTAGAATAACTTAAGGGGATACGATTCTCCTTATTTTACCCACTATAATGGATCTAGAGTAAAACACCATGTTTTAGTTCTTGGCATTTGAAACACAATCAGGTTATTTTTTTTTCTGATTACAAATATAAAGCAAGCTCACTTAGCATATGCATTGTTTCATCACTATATATAAAGCCATTGTTTGGACAATGTTCTGTTACTTGCTTCATTAGTGGCAGCAAACTTTTTATATCTATGCTTATTTGGCTGATTTATCTCCCAGCTGGAGTATTCATTATGCACATTTTCCAGAAAATGTTCATGAGTGGCATAATTTCTAAGTCTTTGCAAATATAATAGTTGACTTGTGTTGGCATTGTCCAGGATGTGATACTGGTGTATATGTATCCACCAAAAGAACAAATAGTTAACAACGAAGAGAGATAGAGGAGAGTTATCTGCTTACTTCCAGTTTGGGTTACTTTTGTTTAGATTATTGTTATTTCCATATGTGTCTTCCATTCCAAAGATCTTTCCATTGGCCATGCAGATATGGCTATTTGACAACATATATGGCTAATTAACATCAATTAGATTTACATAATACTAATATTACCTCCTTAGTCATAACAGACACTTTCAAGTGCTCCATAGCTACATGCAGCTAGAGGCCACCATGCCAGGCAGTGCACATATACAATATTTCCAACACAAAGGAAGATTCACTGAATGGTGCCTCAGCCCGGCTGGCTGGGCAAAATAACCAGGGGGGTGACCAACAACTTGTGTAGATTGATACAGCAGGAGTGGAAGCCGTTTATTGTAGGACAACAGAGGTATTTATACATTCCACACAGCTTATCTTAATTAACATAAACTAGATACAGCACTCAACCAATAAGGAATCTTCACACTTAATGGCTCGCTTTTGTTACTTCTCAAACCACTCCCTCTGGCAAAATGCCAGGCGCCATCCAGACTTGTTTACAGACTCTAACAGAATGGCATTGCTCTAAATTGTCTGGCTTTGCCCAAAAATCTTCCACAAACTGAAGTTGACCCAAGGTAGCACATATTACTTTTTTAATATTTAGATCTTTATCTTTTTTCTGGGCATCCATTTATACCTCTATAATGAAGTAAGTATCTTTTTCTTTTAATACATGCATATTAGTTACTCAATAACTTTTTTTTGTTCTTCACTTGTTCAGTTATTCTCCAAACACTTGCCTTTTAGATTCAAGTCACTGAACAGAAAAAAGTAAATTGGAAAATTTAAAAGTAATAAGGATAAAGAAGATACCACTTTTAACTAAAATAAAACTCTATGGAATAAATATAAAATTTATAAGTTCAAAGAGGACTAGTCCCAGATCCATTTGATTATAAAATAATAGCATTGGTTAATTCTCTATGGTCATTTATATGGTGCTTACATCTTCTGATATTTTTCAGTAATAAAACTTAAATTTGTTTATTTCTGGTTTTAATGGTGTTGTGTGCTTTAAAATATACTTCCAAGTAAATATCTTTAAATTTGAATTCATACACACACACACACACACACACATATATATATATACATACACACACACACACACACACACACACACACATATATATATATACACGTATATTCAGAATATATAAATATATATGTACGTATACAGAGAGAGAGAGAGAGAGAGAGAGAGAGAGAGAGAGAGGGAGGAACGTGAGGGAGAATTTGTTGTTAAAATAAATGATATATTTTCTCCCCTGGAACAACCAAAGAGTACATATTGTGATGTTTAGAGTAAAGAATGATTTTCAACACAAGAGAACTGCAATATAAAAACAAATGTGTTTTCAGCCACAGATGTACACTATAACTGAATTCCTGCAAAGCCAAACAAATGGAATAAAATAAAAGTTTTAGTCTAGTCAGTTATTTGGCACAATACAATAGAGAAAAAACATTTTTAACTTTTTTTTTCCTTTGCTGAACTCAATGAAATCAGAATTTGCAAGAAGATAAGCTGTTTCATCCTGAAATACAATAAAAGTATACTAGAAGTTATGGTTTTATTAATTTCATGGGTTCATTACACAAAAAGATTTTGGTTGTGCACGATTGTTAAACACCAGTGATCATTGTCATGATCACACCAAAAAACAGGACCAGGCGTGTTGACGGCCTAACTACAAATGTCAATAGAATTGGACTAGGAAGGGAAAAGTGAGAGCTGGGTCTCTGATTTGATTAAGGAGAAACCATAGGGGGAAAAAAAAAAGCTTAAAGTGATATTTAATGATAGAGGAGTGGCCCTGCTATTTCAGAACATAAACTACAAATAGAAATGAAAAAGAACTAAATCTCCTCACTGCCTTTCTCCCACTCAGCATCTCCTCTTTTTCTCTTTTCCCAATTGCTTTTTCAGACTTATAAAGAAAGGTGAAAAGGGCTAAGAATGGGCCAATTACCCCAGAGCAGTTTGCATATTCCCAAATGGCCATAACTAGCAGCACCACTGGATCAAAGAAACTAGAGTTGTGAACACTAAGTAAAAAACCCTCCTCACAGAGGGATGCTTTCCAACAGACAACTGAGAGAACACAAGATTATCTTGAGTGAAGCACAAAGATAAAGAATTTAGAAACTGGAAAATGACTGTCAGTTTTATAAATGTAGTTTGACTTAATGTTTTCATCTATTATACTTTGACAATTAAACTTGGTTTTACTATCCAAAACAATCATGATATAAAGATGCAAGTTTTATACACAGGGAAACATCTCTTGGGTCTCCGTGGAATAGATATTTCTAAAGATACTTCAAAAAAGGGCTATACATGTGAATCATCATCTTGGGTCTTTATGCAGATCACAGATCCTTGAGGGATAACATCTATTTTAGAAAAAGGCACACACTGTTTTTCAACTGATATGACATTAGTATGTAAAGCACAACAGTTCTTCACTTTGTCGTATTCTGCTATACATTTCAAGATATTGGAAATTCCTGCTACTAAATAGTATCCGTGCTCTGTTGTCGTGCAGTGACACGAAAATTTCCTTTCTCAACATACATACCATATTTCCAAGTGTTGCCTGCAATACACAGGTGTGCTGATTTCACCTCCATTAGATATAGTAAACAAAGATTATGGAAGTAGAGGTAGCTCCAACTGCCTGATGGTATTAAGAGAGGTGTAACTGAGGGAAACTAAGGTGATTAAAAAGGAAAAATAAGGTACCAATTTTAGATCAACATTCCTTTTATTTTTGAATACAATTTTATAAACCTAAAAAACCTAAAAACTCCCTTAATATCATGGTATATGAATGAGAGAAAAATCATCACCTAAAGCATAAAAATCATCAACATTGTGCATTAGTGGGTAATGTGATGTGTCCATACACATGAACATGGTGAACACATCAATCTCCTCAAATACTTAAAGGCATTTCTCCTCTGTGATTTCTTTACTCAACTGATGTTCCAGAGATTTATTTTTAGCATTATTTATTTATTTGTTAAGTAACTTGCTAAGTTAATTACAAAAATACAGCTGTTGCCAAAAAAATAAAAGAAAAAATAGGAGAAATCATACCCATATGATTATAACAGCAGAAGGTTCCTCTCAGTTTACTGTTGGGAGTCACCCCTGCTCCAAAGACTGACTTCCTCATCCCCCAGAAGAGCCGTCCAATGGTGAGCCTTGCTGGCTCACATGATCCTTACCCACCAATCAGACTAGCCCTGCTGACTCACATGATCCTTACCCACCAATCAGAAAGCACACCATGCCAACTGTCAAACCATACTCTCATAACTGTCAAACCACCCCCGCTCTATAAATATGCAGAGCTGTTCCTTAATAAACGGGCATTTTCTCCAACGATGAGCCTTGTTTGTTCTTCCATTTACCATTTCTCTTTTTCTATTTCCCAGCAACATTTTTTATTTAATTTGAAATAACTTTTTTAAGAATTATGTATCTGTTTTAAATGAATGTCAAGCTTCAATTCTCTGTATGAGAATATTTTTCCTGTCTTCATATGAAGTTTAAAAGATATTGCTGGTTGTATCACTAGGTTAAATGGTACTGGGAAGGTAACATTTCAAGAAGATAAGGATCTCATTTGTTATGATACTTCCCTCTCCTTCCCCTGGGGCCCTCCAACCTCAATACTGACCTCTCAGCTTAGGGAAAATTGTGTTGTGTAAATACAGTCCAACCAAATACAACTAACATTTTTAAGTTCCCTCGACTTGAGATGGGCATAAGCAAGACGGTGTAAAGTACTGAGTGACAGCTTTCAAAATGCTTGGTGCTCAAGTAAAGAGACTAACCTTAAGGAAACATGACAAGTGCTATATCTGTGTGATTGCTGCTCCCACAGCCCCCCAATCCATTGTAGTTTGGATGAAGTGTCATCTATCAGTGCTGTGTGGCTCAAATGGGTGATCTAATTCAAATCACAGAAGGTTGCAGCTCAAAGAGTCTCAGAGATAAAAAGTTCAAGACACCTTGTTTCATAATTGGAGAAAATATGATCCAAAGTAACAATGATGTGCACACATTTATTCAGTAAGCTTATCCATGATAAATGCTGTTGAAAGAGGGTTAAAGGGCGTCCAATCAACAAAGGCACATTTGCAATGGCCTCCTGAATTTGTATTCTGTTTTGTATATGTGGTTTTTAAAATTTTTATTTACTCATTTATTTTCATCAAGGGTACCTGGTCTTGGTGCAAGGAGACAGTGCAGTGAGAATTACTGGGAGTGAAAGGAAAGGAAAACATGATCATCAAAGAAAGTAATTTGGAGGGAGTCTTCTTACCAGCATGCATAAGCATCTCACCTTTGTATGGGTCCAGGTCTGACCTCAGTTTATCTAATCAATTCTTTAACCTCCAGAGTCTCTAATTTTAAAATGATAATTTTCTTGTAAATAAATTTTACTGTACATTTTCTAAAAGTTCACAGGTTAAAAGAGTACATGATCCTGCTGTCCATCTGATATTCCCACTTTATTAACAAGAAATCTCCATGCTATAAGAAAGCATAGCTCACTACTTACCCATTAAAAAAGTCATTCATACTATTATAAACTAGAGGATTATGAAAATGGCTGTCTTATATAGATAAACAACATTTTTTGCTTTCTTCCAAACAATAGACTTTTCCTTCAATGCAGAATGACATGCTATGTACAATACTATACTTTCCATTAAAATAAATTATTTTCTGCTATAAAGGCCCCTAGTAAAAAATCTAGACAACATGACTTTTCTTGTTTCCTTTTCATTTTAAGACAAATGTTATTAAGAAAAATAGATATGTAAATATTTTCATAGACATAATATTAGCAAAATCTCAAAGATCTATATGATGTTTGGTTTTTTTGTAGCATTAGCATCCAATCCAACTAAACCACAAATGGGATATATGGAAATTATTTCCTACATCCTCAGGCATTTTTTCTGCTTTGGTTAATGGAATGTCTTAGAGGCTCTACAGGGAAAATGAAAAATTTTCTCAAATAGAATTAAACAGTTATGTACCTCATTGGGGGATATGGGCACAGAAGTATCTTTTAATGGCATTTAGTGCTTATTAAATGCAAGTCGACAATGATGATTAATATAGGCTGCAGTAGGCATTGAGATTCATCACAACCTTGTGCTCATGGTGAGATGGTTACACACTCTGGAGATGCCAGAAATGTGAGCAAACGTTGATTTACATAGCACACAAAAAGTATGATGATTCGAAAAACTTCTAGCAATTATTACTCACTGTGGATATTTGTCAGTATGCTAATATTTTGACCCCAAGATGGAAACGTTAGAGACAAGTGAGTAGAGGCAATATGTCAGGACTTACATCTGAGTGATCAGTCGTTAATGGTTAGTGATGCATATTTCAAGGATCATAAATCTCTGTTTTTCATTGCTGGCATATGGTAAAACTGTACTAAGAATGCATTATGATTTATCCTTCTTAAAAAAAGAAAACATAGTCTAAGCTTCAGGTTAGAGATAGCAACTCTACTATGTACCTTACCCCACTAACAAGATAACCTTGCTCCTAAAGCTACTATTAAAATAATCAAACATGGACTTGCTCATTTACCTCTATTAAATCTCCCAGTACATTTGCATTTGTATGTTCTCTGTCTTCCTTCAATTATATTAGGAAGAAATGTTATTTCTCCTATCACATCTAACCTCCCTGTTCTGGATGCTATCTACCTTTCTTCTCAAGGATTATTATTACTTATTATTCCAAAACCTGTTCTTCCTCCTGTCTTTAACCATGTATATGCCACCATTACCTACTCAGTTGCTCAAGATGATACCACAGAGTCAATTTTATGTTTTGATTGACACTAAGATTTATGCATATATATGAGGTACAATGCTATGTTTTGTTTCACATATACATTGGGTAGTGAACAACTCAGGATAATCAGCATCTCCATCACCTAAATCTCTTTTATAACTTCTTTCTGGAGAGTACATTCAAAATCCTGTGAGATACATAATGCTTTATTGTTAATTATGTTCACTCGGCTATGCTATGGAACACCAGAATTCATTCCTGCTACCAAACTATAACACTGCCCATCCTCTCCCTAATAGGTCTGATATCATTCAAGTGGAATATAAGAAAGGTGATCTCATAGAAGTTGAAGAGTAGAAAAGTGGTGACCAGAGGCTGGGGAGAATGTGTGTGTGGGCTGGGAGGGAGAAGTTGACTTGTACCTTTTGCTCAAAAAAAAAGACTTGCAAATCACACACACACACACACACACACACACACACACACACACACACATATATATTTAAAAAGTGTTCAAATCAGTAATAACTAGGGAAATGCAAATCAAACCCAAAGAGTCATTTTTGATTCCTTATTTTCCTTCACCACAACATCCAATGGACTAGCAAATCCTGTGAACTACTTACAAAATGTATTCTGAAAACAAAATCATTCTTCACTCAATCCTCCATCCAGCAGTTAGAATGTTCTTTTCAAAACCAAAGCCAGATCCCATTCACCCTTTAGTGACTTCTTATCACACAGTATATTCTCACCGCAGTTAAAATTTTCACTGGTATATCTACTTTCCCACACACAACTCCTTTCTCTCTTTCACTCTCTATTTGGAACAAGTGTATCTTCCTTGTGTTTTTATCCATATCTTAGCAATTGTAGAAGCATTCTCCTTTGCATAACATGCTATAGTCTCTTTCTGAAATATTCTTCCTCTTAATATTAGAATATCTGTGTCCTTCTTGTCACTTAAGCCTAGAGCTGCAGTACTGGTTATACAAGCCACCAGAGTGACTATATTCAATTAATAGTCCAAGTGTCACCCACAGAGACAAGTTTCATAATCACTTAACCTAAAACAACACCCACAGCAAATTCAGCATAATTTGTTGGAATTTGGGAAGGAGAAAAAGTAAGTGAATGTGTTTGATCTCTAGTTTTACCTGAAAGTTCTTCTTGTTACTTTTTTAAAATATCAATAAAGCAGTTGATTTTTGTTCCATTTCTCCCAGAGAATATAATTTGCAAGATTACAGAAGTTAACCTTCACACTAGCCAGTCCATTTCCAGTACTCAGTGCCAGATACATAGCAAGCTCTAAAAGACACTGTGTTCGTCACCTTTGTGTTACCATAAAAGCACCTGCAATAAATCAACTTAAAGAGGGGAAAAGGGTTATTTCAGCTCATAGTTTCAGAGACTTCAGTCCATGATCAGTTGTCACTGTCACTTTGGGGCCTGGGATGAAGCAGTACATCATGGTGAGAGCACACGGTGGAGGAGGTCTGATAGCCTCATGAGAGTCAGGAAGCAAAAGAGAGACAGGAAAGAACTGGAGTCCCCACATCCCTCTTAAGGGCATGCTCCCAATGATATAACTTCCTGCCAATAGACTCCAATTTCTAAAGGTTCCACCATCTCCCAGTAGAGCCATGGGCAGGGGACCAAGCCTTCAACACATGAGCGCCTTTGGGGACATTCAACATCCAATCCATAATAAACATACTTGTTGAAAATCAAAAGTGAACAAATCAAGTAGAAAGTGTAAGTGATTTTATATCAAATCATCTCACATGAAGAGAGCGGAGGCCAGTGGATTGGATTAGAGAAAGGGGATTGAGGGGAAGGGAGGAAAGCACTGGGAAACACTAGGGGTTGAAATTTACCAAATTATGCTATGTCCATGTATGATTGTACCACAATGAATCCCACTTTTATATATAACCATAATGCACCAATTAAAACATCAATAAAAACACGAGAAGGGGGATCAATACAGTCAGACAAGCAAATCAGGGGCAGGAAGGAGGAGGGAGTGGGGAAAAGACCTGGGGAATGTGATTGACAAATTTATGATCTGTGCATGCACAAATATGGCATAATGAATTGCACTTGAATTTTTTAAAAAAGGACTTGAATTTTAGTCCTCAGTCCTAAGTCCTGTAGGCACTCTATAATTTTAAGCAAATTCTGTTGTGAGGTAAAATTTATTAATTGGATGCATTAAACATAAACTCACTGACAGTTTGGGGGTTAACAACAAAAAAAATCAAACAAGAAGATTTTACAATATAAATGATAAGAAAAATAAAACTAGGTAATGATATATTTTTAAATAAAATAGGACCTTATTGGCTAAACCTAACTCTTATACATAAAATTCTTGAGATCATTAAACCAAAGGTGAAAGAGATGAGACCATATTAATAGAGCCCCTGTCATATCAAGTTTGGAGACTAGGAGGCAATGACAGCAAAGGTGTGAAGAGAGACTGCCCAGCGTCTATTATCAGAGTAAGACACCAAGAAGGTTGGGTAGGGCTTTCAGGCACAGATGGCAACTAAAATGCACCCTACCCAAATAACAGAAAGCCACTTTTGTTATTTAGTTTGGTTTTACTCATAAAACCACAGATGGAAAGAGAGTGAACCAGGAGATGAGGAATAGGGTTATTGGAGCCAGAAAGCAGATACAGTAAAGATCCAAATGCACATAAGAGAATGAAAGCTTAAGCCAGCTGTCATGCCAACTAAACACTGATCTGGTTAGCAATTCAGGTACCGACAGCATCTCAGAAAATGGTTATAGAGAGGAGAAACTATGATAAAAAGAACAGTTGAAGGTCTGTATAAGAACAAACCAGGTTCCTAGATTTCCCTCAAGTAGTAACTCCCTGCTACCTTCCTGGTGGAGGAATGTCCATTTGCCAATGGACTTGGTGACTCACAGCTTATTTGAGAGTACAAGCAGCATACAGCAAAATCAGAGCTTTCAGTGAATGCTTGTACACTCGTGTCTGAGGCTCCAGCCCAGCCTCAAGCTCTTCCCCTGGTGTCCCAGAGCTTCACTCTGCGGGGAATGTTACCCCACCCGGAAGAAAAATAGAAAGATTCTGACTTTAGAAGAATCTCAGCTAAATATCCCAGACACGTCACTCTAACATGAGGTTCCTGGTGACAGAACTTAACCATAAATTTACAGATTCTAATCAGCTTTTTAATTTCCCACTCTTAAATAAGAATAATCACACAGAGATTTTCAAGAGTATAAAATATAAAAGATGGAAACCCAAACAAAAAAGAAAATTGAATTTGAAGAAAAAAAAAGACTATTCTGAAAGATTAAAGCTTGAAAAGAAAAACAATATACTGAGAGATAAGAGGAAATATTGAATCCAAGAGAAAACAAAACAGGATATTACTTTTTTAGGGGAGAGGGATGTTATTAGAAATTAAAACTATAGGAAGAAAATGGAGGACCAACAGAAAGCTTATAAGATGAATTTGAGAATTTTACTCAGTGAGGAAAGACACAACAGTATTAGGTTCAGGTTATTAACTTTAAGCTTTTATAGAAACCAAATGCAAATGGCTTAAATAAGAGGTCTACTTTTTAAACACAAATACATCCCATGTCTGAACTAATCATCAATTTAGGAAGCAATATTTATGCTTAATGAAATCACTTAGTACATGGATTCCTTCTGTTTTGTTGTGACCCAATTTCCTAGAATTTTGCTTGGGTTTACCTTCAATGTGGTAGAGAAAAAAGGAAGTTGTCAACTGGCTTTTTAAGGACAATGTCTATAAATGAGGTTGTAAATATTGGTACCAACAGTATCTCAGAAATATTGGTACCAACAAGTTATACTTATCTTTAACTACATTAGCCGGAATCCAGCTCCATGTAACCTACTGATAAGGAGGGAAGAAAAATATAGTATGTAGCTGGATGTTCATGTGCCAAGCTACGGATCAGGAGCCAATGCATGATGGGAATAACTGGTATTCCCTATCACATAGATAAAAGAGCACAGTTACGGGACCTTACTGGGAGTTCTACTAAATGAATGCCAGAATTCCATGAGAACAGAAGAAAAAAGAAAGGTGAAAATCATCATTGAAATATTTGAGAGAAAATTTACCTATTTCTCCAAGAAATGAAATGGAAATCGACCTCTACCAAGGAAAAATTACTGTAAAATTGCAGGTATCCTTCAAGATTCTAAAGTGTAGTAGGGAACAGGACATATCCAAACAATTAGAAATCAGAATGTCTTTGGACTTTTCATAGCAGACTGGAAGCTAGAAAAGAGAGAAGCAATGCCAGAAGATTTTTGATGAAAATGTAATTTCTAAACTACAATTATTTTATCCAATCTCAAAACTATAGCAAGTTTGTCATAAATTTACTTACTCCGTGACTAAGCTAAGGAAGATATTAGGAAATGGGCTCATCTTCTGCCTACCTCGGAGCATATTAGGAAACCTGTTCCTTCCGGGGTGAGGTTGTGGCTCAGTGTTGGAGCACTTTCCTAGCATGTGTGAGGCACTGGGTTCGATTCTCAGCACCATATATAAATTAATAAGTAAATAAAAGGTTCATCAACAACTAAAAAGTATTAAAAAATATGAAGTAAACCAAGAAAGAGTAAGAGAGAAGGAAACAGAATCAGGAGATTCAACAAGTGAGAGGAGAGAGGAATCCCAAAGATCCCAGTGAGGGGAAATCCCAGAACAACATCTGGGCACAGGATCAGAGGCAAACCAGGTCAGACAGAGGGAGGTTAAAAGATCCAGCACAGATTCCTAAAGCAAGATGAACTTGCCAGTTCCTTCCATGTGTCTGAACATCTTTGTAGAACATTTAGGAAACTGTTGAAAATTCTTTATTTGAATTCACTGTGTACACAGAAAAAAAAAAAAAAAGCCATACCCAAACAAATCAAGGGGGTAATAGAAAGGTTGCTCTCACATGAACAGTATAGAAAAGGAGAAAATGTAATCAGACCTTTTCGAGTAAACCAACAATAAAGTTTTCAAAATAAGATTGTCAAGAAGCAGCAATACAAATATACTACTACATAGATCCAGTGTGAGATTACCACAGCTACCTTGTTCATAACTGCCATTTTCCCTACCAGGTGACCTGGCACACATCCTAAACCACTGATTGCCACGCAGGCATTGTGCTGGCCACTGATGCCTGGACTGATTTTTTTTTTCCAATGACATGGGACGTGTTAATAGTTTGGGGAACAGCCAGATACTTTCTGGTTGGCCAAGGTCATCTTCTGCCTACCTCAGCATAAAAACCTGCTCCTTCCAGGGTGAGGTTGTGGCTCAGTGTTGGAGCGCTTTCCTAGCATGTGTGAGGCTCTGGTTCGATTCTCAGCACCATATATAAATTAATAAATAAATAAAAGGTTCATCAACAACTAAAAAGTATTAAAAAACTGCTCCTCCTGCCTTGATTTTTAGGGATCTTCCTTTCTTATTGCTGCCCCAGACACACTTCATCTGTAAATCCACAGCAAATGACACAATGTGCAGTCTTGAATCTCTGCCTCTATCTGCAGTCTCAAGGAGTCTTCCTCCTTTGGCAGCAAGGTCTCTCACACCTCAATGGACTTTTCCCAAAGGACTACTGTAAGACATAAATTAAATACCAAAATAATCCTTCTTAAATAAAAATGGCCATCTAATGGGAAGAATAAAATGGTGGAGGAGAAAGGGAACATTGACTTTTTAAAATAGCTATTATTAAATATTTAGTAGTTATAAAATGTGGTGAGGTATAAAGAACACTTCACTAGCCAGTTTAAGGGACAGAACATTACCATTAACTGTAAATGTCTGTCCCTCTCCAACTCAGAATGTGTGTCCTGCACAGGACTCCACTATCCAGTTTAAGACACAGAGCTTTACCGTAAACTATAAATATCTGCCCACGTATGCTTTACTTGTTTGTTTTTTTATTTCAGAAATATCCTAGCTCTTCAGTGGCATGTCTCGTGTGTGTGTGTGTGTGTGTGTGTGTTCAAATGTCCCTAAACAACATGTTATTAACTTCTGCATGATTTTATGTACTTTTTAAATAACATGATGACCAAAGAAAGGAAGGAAGAGGAAAAGAAGGGACAAAAGAGGAAAGAAGAGGAGAGAGAGGAGAAGAGAGGAGAGAAGGAAGAGAAAGAGAATATCTAATGTATCAAGGGGAGATTTATGCTCATACAGAAAGGTTAGGGAATGATCCAACTGTAGAAAAGAAAAAGTGAGGCAACTATTGAACTAAAGGTGATCATTTGGTTTACAAGAAAGAAAATACAATCATTTGACAGATGAACCACGAAGTACAGTATGCTAATATTTGTAAAAACATTACAAGAAAAATACTGATAATTGATCAAACTAAAATTACCATATAGCTGAGAAAATGAGCACTATGTAAACGTAGTGGGTGAATGAAGAATGCCTGTAACAGAGTAAATCTAATCAAGTGAGAAGATACTGTGGCTAAAGTAAAGTATCATCCAGTAGTCACTAACATGTTGCAGAGAGACACAAACAAAAGAGGTATAAAAGTTTAGTGGCTGCTTCCAGAGGTAAGGGTAGGAGAAGGTAGATGAAAATTACTGTGGGAAGGGGGAAACTACTGCATTATTTTTCAACCCTGCGGGATTATTTGAATTTCAAAAGTATGTGCCTACGTAACTTAAATTTTTCTTTATACAATACTGAATTTAAAAAGAAAATTATAGTATGTGCCTATAAATATACATACACACATACATATATCACAATCCACAGATTTTTTTTAATACTTGGAAAGATTAAATTAAAATCATTGTTTTCCACACACTAAACTTTTAATTACTGGATAATTAAGATGAGTTTTAGAGCTGGGATTGTTGTCACAGTACATATTTGGAAGTGAGCTATGTATTTCCCAACTTGGTCCGGAAGACTGGAAGCTGACAGAGTAAGACAGTTGACACAGCTCTTCTACCTGATGCACTTTGAGACTAATTAGAAGGGGTGTCCACAGAGGTGACCCCTCTGCTCAGACTGCACAGGAAGTCCCTCAGTATTCTTGCCCTTAGCCTACTGCAGTATGCTCCTGACTTTCTTCTCTCTGTAAGGTCTCCCCTGGCCACTCACACACAATAGTATATTTAATCAGCTATGACTTGGAATTATCCACACTCAGAACGTATCACTGAGACCCATTCATCTTGGATCTGTCTTTGCCTCTCAAGGAAAGGAACAGAAAAGAAGGAGGTGGGGTGGAGTGGTCAGGATACGTGCCAATGAAACTATCACAAAGGCTCCAGAACAACCTCGCTACATGCTTGTTTCCTTGTTCTCCTATGTCTGATTGGAAGCTGTGAATCCTCACCGCCCCACTGTTTCTCAGAAGTCTCATTAGAAGCAGACGTGGTTCTGAATTAGAATAAGTGCAACATTTGCCAATGACGTCTGTGTTTTGCAGGTGTCACTGCCAAGTGCCAATGCTATCCAATATTTGCTTACCACTGCCCACGTGGGACAAAACCCACACTTAATAAGACAGAGACTGCATTGTCATGACATATGTGCAATAATATTCCCTGCACTTAAGCCCCAGAAGCACAGTTATTTAGCTAACATAGTCTTCTGCTATAATCATAGCAGTTTTTCTTCCAGCAGTAAAAGTCTCACCAACTACAGTTAGGCATTTTCTGCTTTCCAATTACTTGCTGATGCTATGCCAAATGCAGAGTAATATTTTCATGTATCATTAAACAAATGCAGTTGTGCTCCCCAAACAGGTTTCAGTTTGGGCTAAACTACATCCATTAAAGCTTTCATAAATGGCACACCCTTCAGCTTGTAGTTTCTTTTTATTCATAAATATTTAAACTGCACAGATAATACCTCAACTTCCCAGCAAGTGCTGCATTAGCTGGGCAATCTTTAAAGCATAAAACTTTGTAGCAAGAGAAAACTAGGAAGAGAAAAATGAGCTGCACTACCACCAAGTAACATACCACAATTCTGATAATCTCTTTGCCGTGTATACACGTAGATGTATACATGCATATACATATGTGCATGTGTATAAAAGTAATCAATTTGAAGATCTTTAGATCCATGACATATGGTTACATATACGAGGTACTAAAGATTTCCCCTGAAAGATGAAATATATTCTTCCCAAACACTTGTGATATTTTTTCAATGTGGGAAAAAACCCATATCTAGAAGCATAACTATAGGAACTATGACTGAAGTGAAGGGTAAGTCTAATGCTATGTTTTGTCAAAGAAATTTTATGAAGTTTGAGGTGAATTGAGGATTGTTTTATTCAATGGGTAAACTCTCTCAGAAAATTTAGTCAGGGAACATTTGCCACAGTCTGGCTGGGCACAATCAGGAGCCACTTGTCAAAAGAAACTAACTTTATTTTTAGAACCACACACGCCAAACAAAACAGCCTCTCAGGAAAAACCCTCAGAGCCTCAACTGCCACCACCGGCTTTCCACAAGCCTCTCTCTCCCACACAAGCTTCTCTCCACCTCCCACAATCCTCCTGCTCTTGAGGCCGATTGGCTGGGTCAAGTGGGCGGAGCCAAAAAAGTCCCCCAATGAGCAGCTCCGTGGTCTGAAAGGACAGGGAAACAGCCCAATGAGCATCACCGCAGAGGAGCCAATCAGCTAGATGTTGCTGGGGCCGCTGTGAGCCAATCATCAGCCGGCAGCTGGAAGTTTGCTGGCAGCTGGAAGTTTGCTGGGGCCCCTTCGGCTGTGGCTCTCAACAGTTGTTGAGATCTGAAACTCATGCCAACTAGCATAAGTGAAGGAAGGTTTATGTTAAAACTAAGGACAGGTCACAGAACCCAGCAACAGGAAGTCCTGCAGCTCCAACTCACTCCTCTTTCCCCAAGGCAAGAGCCTCAAGTCTCCAGGTACTTTTCCCTCTGTTCCTCTACACTGTTTCTGGAAGATCTCTGCAAGATGCAGTTTCAGTTTCTTCATAATTTCAGTTGATGGGAGGTCCTGGGGTCAACTCTCACCACAACTCTATAACCCTGAGGACATCTTTATGATAGATGGAAGGAAGAGAATGACTTTTAGATAAGTAATTTGGACATAGCTTCTTTCAGTGCTTCTGATGCAACTTTACTTTTTAAGCACTTTAGCTCCTTCAAACCAAGCTCTGATATGATGATGACGATGATAATAAAAGCTGTATCAGTGGGGGTTCTATGAGTAAAGAATAAAGTAGCCCCAACTATTTATCTCCTATTTTTTTCTACCTGGTTTACCTGAATTGTTCTTTTCAGAATCAGTTATTTATCAAATAACTATTAAACTGGTAAAATAACGAAATACAAACGGCTCTATTGGAAATTAAGATAACAGTCATTCACCTGGGGGGTGCTGCGTCAACCAAGTTGTAAGGCCTCCTTTCTAAGATAGACACAGTGTTAATGATACCTGCAAGGATACAATTCAAATTTATAGATCCATTTTTTCCTGTCTTGAGGAGAACTGAAATGCTGTAGTAAATCTGAATTTCAGGATTTGGAACAGAAGGAACTTTATTATAACAGAGAATGTGCCCAGGCCTAGGATTTTTAATACTTTCCACCTACCTCCTGTATGCTAAAGATACATCTGGTTATTCCACCACACAGTGATTAGAAAGGAGGCCTCATTACCTTAGAGATATTTGAGTTGTAGAAATTCTTTAGTAAATATAAAAGAACATGGTCAGAAATACACTTTACAAATATTTTCTCACAAATTGTGGCTTATTTTAATTTATTAATGATGATTTTAGACAAGTTTTAAAATTTTATTAATCAGAATCAGTTTTTTATTTTATATTTTATGTGATTTGGGTCTATATAAGAAAATTCTACTTAATCCAAATTCACAAAGCTCTTTCTTAATAATTCCAAAAAGTTTATAGTTTTTGATTTTACAGATATATCCATGATTCACTTTGAGGCTTTTTGCATAATTTTTATGTATGCTGTAAGATAAAGGTTTTTTAAGTTTTATTTTTTATTTATTTGCAAATGCATAGCACACTATACAGCCTAATGAGTTTAAAAAGATTAACCTCTGCAGCTGAATATTAGACCATTGTATAGATAAGCATGTACTTTTTTTTTTAGTTGTTGATGGACCTTTATTTTATTTACTTATTTATATGTGGTGCTGAGAATCAAACTCAACGCCTCACACATGCTAGGCAAGTGCTCTACCACTGAGCTACAACCCCAGGCCAGCCATGTATTATTTATCCTTTCTTCACTGGATCCTTACTTGTATTGTTTCCATTTTTTTCTATCATGAATAATGCTACTGTGAACATTGTATACAAGCTTTGTGTGGATCAATGTTTTAATTATCTTCTGTTATACCCAGAAATGAAATTACTGGGTCATGTAGTATCTCTAGGTTTAACCTCTTGAGAAATTGTCAAACTGTCGATACATAATCTATATTCCCACTTGCACAGACAAGAGACACTTTCATCCGCATCCTTGCCAACACTTGTTTTCTGTCTTTTTTATTACAACAATACTAGTAACCATGAAGGAGAAACTTACTATTGTTTTATTTTGTATTACCCCAGTGACTAATTATATTGAGCATTTTTTCATGTTGGAGAAATGTCTATTCAAATCTCTTGACCATTTTTTGTTATTTGTCTTTTTTGGGGTGAGGGGGAACCCTGGGTCACTTAACCACTGAGCCACATCCCCTGCCTTTTTTATAGGGTATGGTTAAGGTGCTTAGGGCCTTGCCAAGTTGCTGAAGCTAGCTTTCAACTTGTAATCCTCCTGCCTCAGCCTCCTTAGCTGCTGAGATTACAGGTTGAACTACCACATCCAGCCTAGTTATTTGTCATTTAATTGTTTATTTGTTAAGAGTCCCCTTTATATTTTATACAATAAACCTTTATCAGTCATATAATTTGCAAGTATTTTCTCATGTTGAGAGTTTCCTTTAATTTTTTGATAGTATTCTTTGATGCACAGTGTTTTCGATTTAAAGAAGTCCAGTGTGTCTTATTTTTCATGTGTGTTTGCATGTGCACATGTTGGGGAGCGTGGATGTGATTTAGGCATTGCATTTAAGAAACTATTATTCAACCTGAGGCCACTAAGATTTACATCTATGTTTTCTTCTAAATGTTTGCTAGCTTTAGCTCTTATGAATTTGATTTCTATGATTGCCAGGTTTCTGTTCTCGCGACTAAAAGGCTCAGGGGTCACTCCAGGAAAACTGGCTGAGTGGGCTGCGTAAAATAACCACACAAGAGACACAAATACCTTTTTCTTTGGGGTTGCTGTGATGGCTCCTCTGATCTTAAGGGTCTGCAGGAAGAGAGAGAGTGAGAGCACACGCTGACCCCTTTTATTGAGGAGAAGCTATTCACATGAGGTTTCAGTGGGCTGAGCCTATCTTCATGATGTCCACTGTCAGCAGGTTGACTGACACCTGGGTAGGCCACACCCAAGGGCACAGTAAGAGAAGGGGACACACACAAGGCACTTCCATGGAAGATTCTATCCTAAACGGGGCAAGGGGTTAGTTATATTACAAAGGGACAGGTGAGCATAGCTCCACCCATGCGGCTGTAGGAAGACACGCCCGGGCAGGAAGACGCAGTCACTGGAACCCTAGAAGAGCAGGGCAGTCTAGCAGCCTGGGTGCCTGACACCACATCGCCCAGCAGGGGAGTTAACTCAGTCACATGCAAGGTTGGTCTCCCACATATGATCTTATATTGCTTGAAGTTTGTTGAACTTTTTAGATAAATATTTTTCATCACATTTCAAAAGGTTTTGGTCCTTATTTTTTTTCTAATGTTATTACCCATTTTTCTCTTCTCTCTTTCGAGAATTCTTTCACATGTTGGTGTATTTTGTGGTGTCTCACAGGTCTCTGACAGAGTTTACTTAATTTTTTTCTATTCCTTAGATTGATGAACTTAATTGATCTGTCTTCAAGTTTGTTGACTCGTCTATGTTTTCATATCTATTCTTGATACCCTCTAGAAAAATTATCACCTGATCATTGTACTTTTTAATGCCAGAATATCTGTTTGATTTCATTTTATAATTTCTCTTTAAAAACATTCTTTTTTAATAAAATATCTTTCTAATACTTTCCTTTAATTGGTAGATATGGTCCTTTTGTTGTTTGAACACATTCAAAATAAATAGTTTAATGTCTTTTTCTAGGTACATTTTCTAGGTACTGATTCCATCGACTTCTTTTTTCTATGTATCGGCCATACTTTATTGTTTCTTTAAACACCTCACAAAGTTTTGTTGACAACTGGAAACTGGCGATACTAGAAATCGTATGTTTTTCCCCCATCGATTTGCTCTTTTGGCTTTTTGCTATTGTTTACTGAAATATCTGAAGCAATTCTATAAGATTCCAATTATTTTTTATGTTTCACCATTGAAACCTCAATTTAGGTATCTTAGTAAGCTAATGATTGGACAGAGATTGCCCTAGATACCTGAAACCAGCAAGGCTCCTGGACTTGGCCAAGGGGCTCTGAGCTGCTCTGGGGCATGCTTCAATCCTCATCTAGACGGTTTACAATGTGACCTTGGCCTTTACTTTCTTTTTTCAGTCTCAAGATTAACCATCAAAGAGAGTGAAGGGCTTTCTCAGGTCTTTCTTCAGCATAATCATTTTCTTCAAGATATGCAGTCATGGTGTATTCTACCCTCCCAGGAATATAGCAAAGCCCTTCAATGCTCCTCCCAGACTTACTCCACAACTTGTGTTTTAAGCTAATCATTTGTCTGGATCTAGAATGCCCACCTAAAAGTTCATGTATAGAAACTATAATCTTCAGTACCGCAAGACTCCAAGATGGGGCTTTTAGGCATGATTAGGGCTCTGACCTTATCAGTGGACTAATCCATTTGGTGGTTCCATTGCTCTGTTTGGTAATAGAATAGTAATATGTGTATTCTTGTGTTCAAATACTTCTATGTTTTAATTCTAATTCCATAAGAAAGCTGAAACTCACCCAAGAAAAATGCCAGAACAGCAATATACACAGTGTACAGTCTCTGGAAAATTTCACTAATACTCATGAGAGAATGAGAATTTAAAAAGCATGTGATGTTTTAGAACCATTAGGAAAGTGATTCTGACTTCACAGATACACTTAAAGGACCTCAGGGACTTCCAGGTTTTATCAAACCATGCTTCAAGGGTTGTTAGCATAATACTTCTCAGTAACTGTCCTCACCATTTCCTAAATTGCTGAGACAAAGAACATTGGAGAACTTTTGCCATTTTCTTCCTCAAAACTCATATACAATTCATCAATAACCCTTAGACGAAATATGTGCCTATTGAGTTGTTTTGTTTGGCCTAAAGTTCAATGTGAGTTGCTGATAGGACTTCCATATTCATCACCTCCTACCATCACTGTTTTCCATCTATTGTAAATAAATCCGCATTATATGAATGTTTCTCTTCTTTTCATTTATCCATGCATCCTTTCAACAACTTTGCAAGACAGTAAGCATCTCTAAGAAGGCTAGGGCATGTCTACCCCACAGCCTGCTCCATTACTTTTCCCGGTTTTCCTACTATTAGTAGGAACTTCCTTTCTGCCAAAGATATTCAAATATCAGAGCAGGGAGAGAATCACAGATCCCCTGAAGCTATTTGTGACAATTTTCCTATACTCACTGGTTCTAAACCCACTTTCAAATTTACTGTGATTTTAACTTACTCCAAACTTTTGGATCCACACTCTCACTGGATACTACTTCTAACCTCACATGCTGAGTTTGTGTTTCTGGTCTTCCTAGGATTTCATAAGGTTTTTCCCAAATCAAGTTGTCATTACAAATTCTTCCATTAGAACAGATTGGGTTTTTTTTTTTTTTTGTTTGTTTGTTTGTTTTTGAGAGAGAGAGAGAGAGAGAGAGAGAGAAAGAGAATTTTTTATTTATTGTTTTTTTAGTTTTCGGTGGACACAACATCTTTGTTTGTATGTGGTGCTGAGGATCGAACCCAGGCCGCATGCATGCCAGGCGAGCATGCTACTGCTTGAGCCACATCCCCAGCCCTAGAACAGACTGTTTATCTCAGGCTACAGCATGTGAAAATTCAGTCTGTGTGATGGACAACCAAGTGTCAGCCAAACTGTGCCTCCCCCATGGAGGATGGAGTTCTACCATCTTCAGCTCTTTTATATTCACTGCATTTCATTCTTTCAATAACATGCTAAAAAAAATCCCACAAAAATTCTTTCATTCTTCAATACTTTCCCCTTTTATTGGTAGGATCTGATAAAATACCACTTATGAAAGTAATATTTTTTTTTTCTGAGTCAGACATTTTAAAGAGAAGAAATTAACATTTTCTGTGGGAATGTAATGTTGTAGCCCACAGATTTGAAATACTATCCAAGGTCGGCCAGAAACATATGGTTTTGCTTAGAAACTGTGCTCATATTGAAATAGGATTTCGCACATCCTTTACATATCCAGCTCAAAATTTCAAATATAGCTTTCTTAATTGTATACTAAAGCAACATAACATGTTTTGGAATGATTCCAAGTATGCATTATATTGAAAGAATTTCATCATAACCTCACTACAAATGACTCCAAGTAAAAAGGTTAGTCCAGAAAAAAAAAGTCAAATTTTAAAAATAACATAAGATTCTTTCCTAATGTAGAATTAGTTGGCAACTTTAGACATACATTGTAAAAAATGGAAAAAATTTAAGTCTTCAAAATGTTTTATATTTCAGGTAATCAGGCCCTTTCCACATTATGATATTTCTCTTTTGTAGTTATCAGAGAGAATCAAGAGTGGGATCAGTATGTATCAATCTTAGGCAGAGTCACAAGGAAAAAATCTGTTGTATGGATTCTTTGATTCTACAACAACTTCGAGTTTTTAATTTGCTTTTCTGATGATTTTTATATTTTAACTATTGATAAGAATATAGCAATCTGGTAACGATATTATTTCATGTACAAATTAATCAATTATACATTATAAATTGGACATATCAATAGATAATTAGAATCCCTTTATTTTTCTTTATTTGACTGCTGCTCAGATTCCACTCTTAGCTTTCACATTTGCTCAGTGTTTCAATATCTTATTTTCTGGAATCAACTGTTGCGTAAAATGTGAGTAATAAGCTTTGTGTAAGCTAAAGAGTTCTAAAAAGTAACCTAAAGCTGGGTACCATAATATACACCTGCAATCCCAGAGGCTCGGGAGACTGAGGCAGGAGGATTCCAATTTCAAAGTCAGCCTCAGCCACCTAGTGAGGCTCTAGGTAACTTAGGAGACCCTGTCCCAAAATAAATTAAAAAAATAAAATCTACCTGGGGATGTGATTCAGTGGTTAGGCACCACTGGGTTCAATCCCTGTTAATCACCTCCCCCCAAAAGAGTAACCTGAACATTTACTATGCTGTTTGAAATTTTTTGATTGTGATTTTCTTATGATAAGCATTAATATTTGTCAAGTGACAACTATTAAAATTAAATATAAAATAATTTACAAATATTAAATATAAAAATTTATTATCTTCATCAGTATTATTTTCAGATTCCTATGGATAAATCACACATGCAATTCTGATTCAAACCCAGGTAATCCATAGTTTTAGTTCATATCTAGATAGATTGGTTGATTTCTAACACTTCACATTATCACAGTGCATCAAAGAAAGTAGTTGTGAGGACAAGGCTTCTTAAAAAATAAGAGCCTCACTCTGAAGCAAAATGAGACGACCCAGTGTGATTGTATACCATCATTTTATATTCAGTTTGGCCCTTCAAAATTGTCTTAAATCTGTTTAGGCTGTTATAATAAATTCCATAGACTAGGTGTTTTCAACATTAAATATTTATTTCTCACAGTTCTGGTTGGAAGTCCAAGATCAAGGTAACAACATGCGTGGTGTCTTGGTGAGGACTATTTTTATGATTATTTTCAATGTAGCCTTTCTTTGGTGTGTGCCAGAAAGAGCCAGATGTTGTGATTTATAAGGGCATTTATAAGGGCACTAATCCCATCATTGGGAGATGTACTCTCATGACCTAATTTACTCCAAATTTCCTTCCAATAACCTAATTTCCAATATCAACACAATGGGGGATTTGGAACATATCGTTTCAAGGGGACACAAACATTTGGTCCATAGCAACAATGTATGTAGTACCCAAATTATTATGATAAAATTTAAATCATTATGCTGACAACCCCTGAGAACTGTTGTATGTTCCTAAATATTAAAAACTAATTTAATATTATTAGAACACCTCATTATAACTCAAATTAAATGTAAAATTAAGTTTTGTTACATTCAACCTCCAGATTAGTTTTTGCCTATTCTGAACTGTTTATAAAGAACAATTAAGATAATCCAAACTGTTTCATGGGGGTATTACATTCAAATAAATAATAATTGGATTTCATCCATAAACTCCTCTTTTCAAAATGATCCAACATTAGAACATGTGTAGGTAATGATGTAGATAGCACAGTATCAATTTTAAAAGTTCCTTTTGTGATGATATCATAAATCATTTATAATACCAGCAAAACCCAGCTTAATGTTGAGCTCTCTGATTCCAATAACAAAGGTTCCAGGTAATTTCTTCCCAAAATACAGGTTAAAGGTCAGAATTTTGCGGTCTCTGATATTTACCTTAACTTTTTAATAATAAAATTTAACATTTCTTGGGCTCTTCCAAGGGTACAAAGCACTTTTTCTTTATTATGTGTAATAAATTGAGCAGCCAGAAGGGAGAGATGCTGTTATTATTCCCTATTTATAGATGTGGCTTAGAAGAATGAAGCCACTTGCCTATGAGCAAACCCATGAGTCTACCACATAGACCTTAACCTCTATAAGCACACAGCATGTTAGTATGGCACTTGTCTATGATATGAGTTTACCAATACTTTCAGTGCTAACTCATTAGATCATCTATTTTCAGAGACTGCTTCATTTATAGGTTTGTGCAGTTACATACAATTTTAAGGCAGACTCAATAATCCAAATAGACTAAAATAATGTAATATGTCTATAAAGTGAATAATTAAAGAATGAGTAGGTTATGAAATTATACTCCATAACAGTCACCATTTTTTTCAGTGAGAGGAGATTCCAAATACACTAAGGTTGAATACCTTTACCCTAAAGGAATAATAAATATTTTAAGAGACAGATGTTTATCTTGATTTGAACATTACTCATGACACAATATCATGTAAGTATGTACAATTTATATGCATCACTTAAAATAATTGAAATATTTTTTAAAGTACCATAATGCTAGCCAGGCGCTGTGGCACACATCTGTAATCCCAGCATCTTGGGAGGCTGAGGCAGGAGGATCACAAGTTCAAATCCAGCCTCAGCAAAAGTTAGGCGCTAAGGAACTCAGTGAGACCCTGTCTCTAAATAAAATACAAAATAGGGCTGAGGATGTGGCTCAGTGGTTGAGTACCCCTGAGTTTAATCCCTGGTACCCTATGCCCCCAAAAAGTATAATAAGGCTTAAAGAAAAATACTGAAGTAAGAGCTTGTTTCTTAAAACATCAGGAAGCATAATAACTATATGCTAACAAAATTAATCACTAGGTATTTTAAACCTGTGCTCTTCAGATGTTAGCATTTGATTAATCCATTTTAATTTTCCCATAGTACCAGTTATCTAAAAGTAAAGATACTTCTTTCCCATACAATTAAGGTTGTTATTCTTTCAAATAAGTTTATTCTGTAATTGTGAGTGTAACCAAATACAACTCAATGCTTAATATGGATGAATTATTTATTTAATATGGATATGATTATTAGTCATTATAGATGGAAAAATTCAGTTAAAATAATTTATTCAAACATTTTCTTTCAAATGCAGACTGATTTCCTGAAGTAAAGTGATTGTAGTTAATTGGTTAAATAAAGCATTATAAAAACTTTTTGTCTGTTTAGGAAAGCATCTTTTTATTGTTTTATATAATTTAACTTTGTTTTTACAATAAATCTCAGTCTTCTTTGAGTTCTTTCAATGGTTTTGAAAAAAAAATACACCTCATTTTTCTTTTGAAATCAGAGATTTGATTAAAAAACAAACAAACAAACACTTAAACTCACTAAATTATGCCTAAGGAGTATGTCTTAACACTGGTGAAATTTATATCCCATCGAGGTAAAGAGGGAAAAAAAAGAAATTAAATAGAAATGTCTTTTGTTAGGTATCTTTGCCGAGTTAAAACGAACTTTATAAACATGGTAAAATGAAGCCAGACACCAGCACATGGTCATGCACACAGGACGAGCAGAGTGATCAGTCAGCACAGAGCAGGGTGTTCTCTTGGTGGTGTGGCTTTGGTGGCTGTGTGTGGTGACACTGAAGTGGTGCTGGTTTCAAATCACACTCAGATGTGCCTTTGCTACCACTGCAGGGATTGTTTGACTTTTCCAACTGTTAACAGTCACTTTTCATATTGCTTATAAAAATGGTAATTTAACATATTTATTCAGCCAGTCTCAAGGTTGACTGACAAAGATTGCAGAGAATTTATTTACTTTAAATCCGTATTTCCTAACTCTGAGACGTGGTCAGAATTTTAAAGACACTATATAGCTTGCAAACAGGCGTCTTATAATTCCTCAGGGCCTACTTGTGGGAAATATGTCTAAATTCTAAGACAAAATTGCACATTTATAAATCACTAAACAGCATTGTGGGAGCTTGCAATCTTTTCCCTTTCAAAAGAATTGGGTTGACCCACAAGACAAGAAAGTGAATATAACCTCCTTATCCCAAGGGCAAGCAGAGTGTGGTGGCTGAAAGCATCAACTGTGATCCTGCCAGCTGGGGTTCAAGTACTGCTCTGCCAATGCCTGTGAACTTGGGGAGGACATTTTAACCATCAGTGTCTCAGTTTTCTCACATGCAATGTAAATAAAAATAATATGCACTTCAAAGAGCTTGTTGTGAAGACTGAGTCAATGCAAAGGAAATATTTTAACTGAAACCTAATCCAGTTAACACTATGTAAGTATAAGCTAATTTTAACAAATTGATATCTTACCCCATTTTTACTGCTTTATGGCAAAAACACACAGGAAATCAGGAAATATTCTACAAGGGATGAATGTAGTCTTATGAATTCAAGGTTTTGCTATGAAGAACTGTTAAAACTCTCTTCTGCAGGTAAATATATTTCATTGGTAGAGATATTACCTCTCAAGATGGTTGCAAGGATTAAATGTTTTAACATATATAAAGTACATATATGCTTAGGACATTATTTGGCATGTAGTAAATACTCCATAAGTGATACCTATTTTAAAAAAATATTTATTTTTTTTAGTTTTAGCTGGACACAATATCTTTATTTTACTCTTATGTGGTGCTAAAGATCAAACCCAGTACCTCATGCATGGTAAACGAGTACTCCACCACTGAGCTATTACCCCAGGCCAGTGATATCTATTTTTTTTAAAAAGAATAAAAGCTAAGAGGATTGGGATGGTGCTAAGTGGGAAAGAATACAGATAAGTACGGAATTAATAGTTGGATAAAGTAATCAATCAATAATAATCAGAAAAACAGATAATATGTTGGCAGAAAAAAGGAGGAGACTGAATGATGATGGTCAGGAGACTAAGTTTCAAAAATTAATTTGGTAATGAGTTCTAATACTGTTGTACAAACTTGTGAAACTTTATTGACAAGGTATCTCTAGACTTAAAGGTCTTTATAAATTTAGTTATTTTAACTTTCTAAAATTAATTTTTAACCATGGTTATATTTTCATCACCATATATTCATACAACTATTGATAGTTCTAAGATGATTTAAACCCTTTGATATTCTGGGATCTCTAATAATTAAATAAATAGAAAAGATTGAAGGTACATGGTGAGAGTGGCACATATGATGAAATGAAGCAGATTAGTCTGCTTTTGACAGGTATAGCCCTAGAGGAGTTATGTCATCTCATTGCTGCTACTGAGACATGAAGATGCTACATAAGTGGACATATTCAAATAGGAAGTGAAGTTCTGTGAAGCTCCATCATATGCATACACTCACACAAACTCATGCTTTCTTATTTGGAGATAAAAGTAAATAATCAAATTAAATATACTACTTTTAAAAATGTATTAAGTCCGGGGCTAGGGTTATAGCTCAGCAGTAGAGTGCTTACCTGGCACTTGTGAGGACTAGGTTCGATCCTCAGCACCACATAAAAACTAAATAAACAAAATAAATAAAGATATTGTGTCCATCTTTAAAAATGTATTAAATCCTAAAAATGTGGGAGGGGAGATGAATGATAATTATTCAAAAGATAATAATACAAATTACTTATCAAAGATATTGATATTGTCAGGGGATCATAAGTAAAAATTTCTCCTGAATTATTTAGCTCTCCCCAAAAAACTACTTGGTATTTATTTAAACAGCGCCATTTCCAAAAAATCTTTTAAGAACAATTTTTATAACCACATACTCTGGTAGTTTGCTACTTAGACCATTGCAGCTGAAAGTGGTTTATAAACCTGCATTATTAAAATCACCTAGGTGCTTGCTACAAATGTAAAATCTTAAACATAAACTTCACCCAAATTTACTGAATCAGAATCTGCATTTCAATCAAATTCACAGGTGAATTTCATGTCCATTTAATTTCTATAACTTTAATACAGAACATTTTTTTTTTTTTGTGGTGCTGGGGATTGAACCCAGGGCCTTATGCACACGAGGCAAACACTCTACCAACTGAGCTATATCCCCAGACCTTAGAACAATATTTTTCAGTACATTCTTCAATTAAAATTATATAGAATATATAAAAAAGTAGTAATGTCCAGGTTTGCCAATAGAGATTTTACTTAATTAGTCTTGAGTAGGACACCAGCTTCTTATTTTTCTTTTATTTGTTTTTTTTAGGTGATTCCTTTGTTTAGCCAACATAGGAATCACCTAAAAAAACTTGTTAAAAAAATAAGTAAAATTTTTCTCTTCTAAAACTTTGGCTTACCACAATAAGATATTGAGCTTTTAACAAAGTTGAAAAAATATATTCTAATGTAATCCAGAACATTCCTCCTCTCCACCACTAAGGCAACAGGTTAGGGTATGTGGATGAATATAGGGAACAAGGAATCTGGGTCAGAAACATCAAAATAACACTTAATACATGGATCAAGGTGAGTTCCCATGAATCAATGAGTCAAGTAGTTAGAATGTGGAATAATTTGAGCACCTTAAAGACAGAGAACATGCAATTACTCTGCCTCATACATAGAATACAAAAACATGAAAACCAGATAAAAGAACCAGTAGAAACAAATATCAAAAAGGAAGACAGTTTCCCAAAAATGCAAAATATGCAGAAACCAAAATATTCACCAATGACACCTAGATTTTCTGTTTAATTTCCAGTCTTCATGGTATATTTTTGATAGTGCACTGTAAGTTTTGTTTGTCCTCCAGTTCCTGCATGTACAGGGACCCTTCCCAGCTGAAAAGTATCTCAGAATTCACAATAAAGGCTACTGTAGTCACTTGGAATAGAGAGAAGGTATTAGGAATCCCAAGAAAATGTACTCCATGTCTTCACTCATTGTATGAACTGACTGGCAAAGTGAAGTTCTTAAAGAGACTCACAATGCACCTTGCTATAATGCTAGATATTATAGACCCAATTTACCATGCATAGGCCCGTCTCAGAAGCAAAATTGAAATTTCCTTTTGGTTTTGTTTCTACACCAATAAGAATTTACAATGGAATTCCATGTATTTATAGGGACCACACATGTGAGGAAAGAAAGACTAGGAGTGGGGAGAAGCTTTATTTTTTAAATGAAAGCCTGAAATACTCAGAGAATTATTTATTTTAAAAAAATTAATATTGTAAATATATTTACAAATTGAATATTTTAAGAATATTTTAAAAATATTTACAATATGTGCTTTCTTTTTGCCTAAAATATTATATAACAGACCTTTTTGGTCATTTCTATTAAGGAGTAAGCCATTATTGATACAGGTGAACACTGTATTGGGTGTAGCCCTGGTATGAGTCAGCTAAAATCACAATTATAACACAGCTAAATGTTGAGAGAAATTATGCAATATATAAACCTTCTTAGGCAATTCCTTCGGAAAGGGCCACCTTTTCTGAAGGCTGTGTTAAATACTTCGAGGTACATTAAGCTTAATATCCCTAATAAAGTTTAGAAAAATTTAATTTAGCTTTTCAACTATTTTAAAAATTACAATATTAGCAGAAACAAGAATGTTTAATATTACTTTTGTATTGTTCTGAATTCATCATATAACTCCTATAGAGCCATATGCACTTACAGTTAGACTTTTCATTGAAAATCTAATCCTATATGACTATTTTACAGACCACAGAAGTTTTACTCTGCAGACTCCTTTTAATCATAAAATATTATCTTTTCCAATGAAGTGTGATTGTAAAAACTAAAGCACCATGCCTCATATTTCATTCTTCCCAACAATTGCATCTGTAGTGCTTCTCTGTCTCACTTTTGATGAACACCACAGAAAGCCCTGTCTGTCTGTCCCAGTACCCCCATCCTTCCTCTGCTCTCTGAAAGTTTTCCAGTGAAACTTCAGAGTCATTCTGCTTTTTTGAGCCTCTCCTCTGACATGTTCATACCAATCTATTTCTCCTTCTTATAAGTCTCAGTTTAAACTAACAAAATCAACTTTTTTGCTACACTGATGGCAATCCACAAATGGAATGAGGATAGGGAGGTTTTCTTTCAGAGTAAGATAGGAATTTCATAGTCTGCTAATTTGGTTGCACAATTAACCTCTGGGACTTTTTTGATTACCTTCAGAAGAATAATTTGGATCTGGGATATAAATATTCTCAAAACTAAAGGAAATGCTGTACTTGCTGAGGGTTGTTTAACACCCAATTTTTCTAATTAAACAAGTCTAAATTTATTTCAGAACCTGGAAGGGTGGGAGCACATATTCAGTAAACTCTAACTTGAGTGTGTCTACGAATGTTAGAATAGGTCCAATTGAAAACAAACCAAAAACACCAAAAAAAAAATAATAATAATAATAAAAAAAAGAAAAGAAAAGAAAAAGAAAAGAAAGAAAACAAAACAAAAAAGAAGGTCCATAATGAAAGAAATAAAGTCAAAGTCTTAAGAAAAAAACAAAATGGACCTAGCCAATATTATAAACAAAATGAGTTACTTCAGCACCAACCAACCAAGCAACAAATAACAAGAATTTTACAGGAGTTGGTAGAAAGGGAACATAGAGGAAAACCGAAAGCACTGTGGTAAGGATTGTGGATGTTATGAGTAGAAGGTGGTTATAGGAGAGAAAAGCAAACAGGAAATCTATGGTTTATACTGCTCTGAAAGAATATATTGTAATTAGTCCCAAAAGCACTTTTTGTCTTAGATCTGATTTTCTCTCCATCAAAAACCATATTGTTTTACTTAAATTATAAGTCAACTATTTTAATACTTTTTGTTATAAGAGGAAGTTATCAGAGATTTACAGTTTTAGTTTCCTTGAATCTAAATCATTTCTCACTTTAAAATATTAATACACTGATCACTATGTTGTGTTGCTCAAAAGTATCATTTCACTACTCTGCCTATTTTTTCATATTTTTAATTTGTACATTCTGAAGGTTGGAAAACATGGACTCAAGTCTCTGATATCCCTAATTCAAGACTAGAGACAAACTCCCTGCTAAACCTTGCCCAAATTGCAGATATGTGGGCAAACTAACAGATTATTAATATTTGAAGTCACCAAGTTTTGGGATGGTTTGTGATATATTACCTGTAGAGACTCTGTTACCTAGAAGAAGGCTGATTCCACAACAATAGTCAACATGTGTTTGGGGTAAGTAATGGGTGGAAGACAGAGGGTCTCAGGGACAGGTTCAGTGGAAAAGCCCAAAGGGCCTTGAGGAGGCTGTTGGTGAGATTTGTTTTTGAAAATTAAGTAAATATTATTGGAAATGGGAAGAAAGGGGAACCTTATTATGCATTGGTTATGTATAAAAGAGCCATAACTTGCTAAATTCAAAAATAAAAATACTTTGTTCTCCCAAACTTTTCTATATGACCAAAAAAAAGTGTGAAATGACAAATATTCTGATGCTCCAAATCAAATTATGACACTATAAGATGTTGTTGAGATTTAAGAAAGAATTCAGAAAGTAACTCAAAAAGCCCTTTAGACAAACAGAAGGGCCTGTAAAAAAAAATCAATGGCAAATCCTCTCAACTAAATAATGGGGCTTTCAAAAGTCTTAAGACAGTTAATTTACAGAGGCATCATAGGGAGTCCAGGATAGAGAAGGATTATCCTACAAAGATAAGTGGTTATAACTTTGGTCAAATAGAGAGAACCCTAGTTATATTCACTGAAAACAAATTTTTAAGAGAATTTTCTGGTCAAAATGGCTCCAGGCTTAGACTAGAGCGGAAAGAGATCATTGGATCTCTAAACTTTAAGATCGGGAAACTGGCTTATGAGGATTCAAAGGGCAAACCCAGGAGTCTGGAGAATGGAAGGAGAACCACAGAAAATGATCCCTGCAGAGCTGCACTGTGGCCTCAACGATCCAAAGGCCTAAACGATCCAGATGCTAAGAAGCCAAACCCAAGGAGACTCCTCTGTACTTGGAAGTTACTGCACTGATAAAACCCTGGGTTTGGAGCCTGAGCTCGATTCCACAAGAGGATAAGAAGATTTAAGGTACTGAAAGAGGGTGAGCATATTTTACATGAGTAGGGAATGGAGATAAATTGCGTCAGGAGGGCATACTGTGGAAATTTAGAAACATGATCTGCAAACTATGACGTTTCTCTTTCTGAGAAACAGAGTTTGTGATCTGTCCCTTTCAATACAAGTTCTTTGACTGCCTGACCAATAGTATATCACTGAAGTGATTTCTGGAGCTAGGGTAAAAATAGGGGTTTCCATCTATGTCCCACCTCTTGAGACTGCCACTGGGACCTAACCACCATGCTGAGAGAGAAGGCCCAGGCAGCCCATGAATAAAAGAGCAAGCCCTCAATCATCAGTAGCAATTTGCAAACCTGTGGTGGGGAGAGCTACCTAGGAAGTAGATCTGCTAGTGTGTTGTTTTATGTAACAAAGTTTTGAAGTAGTTTGTCACCTTGTAATAAATAATTGATGCAAATTTACTCTTACAAACCAAAATAAGTTATCTTTATATATACAAACTTGTACCTCATCTGCTTCTCATCATTCTTAAACCCCAAGCGATTTCTAAAGATTTTCCTGCTGATGGTTATCTTAACACATCTTTTGCCACCATTCTTACAGTGGCATAGGAGAGGATCCTATTATTCATACATAGGAAAGACCATAATTCAAATAATATGTGACAATGAAGTTTGATAAAAGGTGACTATATAAAGGTTCAGCAAAGAAAAAGAATAGGAGATTCACCTATATAATTATTATAAGGAATCAGGCCACATAATTATGAAGGCTGGCAAGATTTGAATCTGGAGAACTGATATGTCAGGTGCGTTCTGAAAGCCAGAAATCAAGAAGAAATGATGCACCATTTTTAATGCCATCCAGCAGGAGAATCCCCTCTTTCTCAAGGAAAGTTCAGATTTTTGTACCATTCAAGTTTTTAATTGGTTGGACAAGGTACATCAAATAAGGGAAGATAACCTGCCTTACTAGGTCTTATCAACTTAAGTGTTATTCTTACCTAAAAACTTCTGCACAGAATAATGCTTAATCAAATATCTGGGGACCCCATGACAAAATTATATAAAAAAAAATGGTACATAAAGCATAATCATGAATTTTTATTTTTTAAAATCAAATGTATTTAAGGTGTACAACATGATGTTTTAAAATATATACTTATATACATAAGTGGTTACTATCATGAAGTAAATTCAAATATTCATTATCTCACATACAGAGCTTTTAGAATAAATGAATATTTTATGAAATATACTAGAGATATAGTTTTTTTTCTTTTCCTCCCCAACAGGTATTCTTTGGACTCTGACATTTTACATCTACTATTTCTTTTCCACCTCTACTCTTCAGAAAAAGAATTTCATTTTCCTCACCCTAGGAAAAATATTGCTGCTTAAATTAATTTCTATGTGTGCTTTACTTTCCAATCTATCCCTGAAAGCACCTCATCATTACCAGCCTGTGTTGCTTCCTCCCACTGGTGACCTTTAATTGGGTGTCCTACTGCTTTGTAATTATACGTGCAAAGCATAATTCAGTCTTGCAACTGGGTTCACACCAAACTTTTCTCCGTGTGAAAACATTCTAAGTTAATGACACATTCTCAGCTATTTCTATGTTCTTGAGGGGAAAAAAAATATTTCAAATAAACAGAATCTTTGTTGTCCATATCTTATATAGGTTGCTGCCTTTGCAGAAATAATTTGATAAAGCAGTTACCAATGGTTAAAAAGAGCTGGTAATTACCAATTGATATTTTCAATGATATTAAGATTCTTTTGAACATTATATGTTGTTATAGAGGATTACCATTATCATTTAAAAGCAAAAATGGAATTATCATTCAAAGGGCAAAACTATAAATGTCCTCAAGAATTCTAGACACAGTACAGGTGAAATTACACAGCTAATTATTATATCTTGCTTCAAAACGTTGAATGATTGATTCCTCTTTTTTCAGAATTATAAAGGATACTATCACTTTCAGTTAAGTTTGGAAATTAGAGCATGACATAAAAAAAAAAAACATGTATTCCCTGTCAATACAGGTATTTCAGAGATTTGGATGTCGGTCCAAAGCCAGAATTATTATAAGAACTCTTACATATATTATTTCCTTATTTCCTACTGATTTATCACTATTGAATTTTATAACATTTAGATGTTAACATGGGACTGGATTCCTGGGCTGTCACTTATTAATTTTGTGACCCTACACAAATCATTTGCCATACAGAAGCTCAGTTTTCTCAGCTCTACAGAAAAGGTACTTAGAGTTCCTACAAGAGAGAATGACAGTAAGAATTAAATGACATCTGAAAAGATATCTGAAATGTTTAGTAGAGTGCCTCAGACATATTAAACTTTCAGTAAGTGCTTTCTATAATAATACTCAATGTAATTTAACTAGCATTACTTCTGAAATATGAGAAAATATTCTTATTTTAATACTTCAGAATATTAGGCCTTCTTTATCAAGAAAGGCTTGAAGTCAGCAGATGGTGGTGTACTTTGTGGTCTCAGCAACTCAAGAGCCTGAGGCAAGAGGATCATAAATTCAAGGCCAGTTTCAGCAACTTAGCAAGACCCTAAGCAACTTAGTGAGACCCTGTCTCACAATAAAATATACAAAGGGCAGGTTATGTGATTCAGTGGTTAAGAACCCCCAGGTTCAATCCCAAGTCCCTCCACCCCAGAAAAAGGCTTGAAATCTCTTGAAGAGATCTTGAACTCTTGTAACCATCTGAATATGATATATGTTGGTATTATTAAATGAAAGAGAATAAATTCAAGGGTTCTTAAGTTGTTTATGTATTCCCCCTTTATGAGATAGAACTACATTCATTTTATTCTTTATATTTCTTCATATACAGTTTCTGATTTCTTTTTTTTTAATTGGTTATATATGACAGCAGAATGCTTTACATTTCATGTTACACATAAAGAGCACAATTTTTCATATCTCTGGTTGTATTAAAAATATACATGTATTTAAGGTAATGATACCCATTTCATTCCACCATCTTTTTTACCCCCATGTCCCTTCCCTTTCCCTCTCATCTTTTTGCCTTATCTAAGGTTCATCTAATCCTCCTATGCTACCCTTACCAACCCCATTAAGAATCAGCCTCCTTATATCAGAGAAAATATTTGGCATTTGGTTTTTGGGGATTGGCTAACTTCACTTAGCATTATAGTTTCCAACTCCACCCATTTACCTGCAAATGCCATGATTTTATTCTCTTTTATTGCTGAATGATATTACATTGCGTATATATACCACAGTTTCTTTATCCATTCATCTACTGAAGGGCATCTAGGTTGGTTCCATAGTTTATCTATTGTGAATTGTGCTGCTATAAACATTGATGTGGCTGTATCCCTGTAGTATGCTGTTTTTAAGTCCTTTGGGTATAGACCAAGGAATGGGATAGCTAGGTCAAATGGTGGTTCCATTCGTAGCTTTCCAAGGAATCTCCATACTGCTTTCCATATTGGCTACACAAATTTGCAGTCCCACCAGCAATGTATGAATGTGCTTTATTCCCCACGTCCTCACCAACACTTATTGTTGTTTGTCTTCATAATAGCTGCCATTCTGACTGGAGTGAGATGAAATCTTAGAGTACTTTAGATTCGCATTTCTCTAATTACTAGAGATGTTGAGAATTTTTTCATATACTTGTTGATTGATTGTATATCATCTTCTGAGAATCATCTATTCAGGTCCTTGGCCCATTTATTGATTGGATTATTTGTTTTTTCAGTGTTTAGTTTTTTGAGTTCTTTATATATCCTAGAGATTCGTGCTTTATCTGATGTATGAGTGGTAAACATTTGCTTCCAAGATATAGGTTGTCTATTCACCTCACTGATTGTCTCATTTGCCAAGAAGAAGCTTTTTAGTTTGAATCCATCCCACTAGTTAATTAATTAAATAAATTATTATTATTAAACAATACTGTTTTTGTTACCTTTGCCCTGTTGTATAGTTTAAGGTCTGGTATAGTGTGATGTCACCTGCTTCACTCTTCCTGCTAAGGATTGCTTTAGCTATTCTGGGTCTCTTATTTTTCCAGATGAATTTCATGACTACTTTTTCTATTTCTATGAGCTATGTCATTGGGATTGCATTAAATCTCTATAGTGCTTTTGGCATTATGGTCATTTTGACAATATTAATTCTGCCTATCCAAGAACAAAAGTGATATTTCCATCTTCTAAAGGTTTTCTTTTATTTCTTTCTTTAATGTTGTGTAGTTTTTGTTGTAGAGGTCTTTCACCTCTTTCATTAGGTTGATTCCTAAATATTTTAATTTTTGAAGCTATTATAAATGGGGTAGTTTCCCTCATATCCCTTTCAGATGATTTGTCACTGATATACAGAAATGCCTTTGATTTATGGGTGTTGATTTTATATCCTGCTATTTTGCTAAATTCATTTACTAGTTCTAGAAGGTTTCTGTTGGAATTTTTTGGGTCTTCTAGGTGTAGAATCATATTGTCAGCAATAGTGCTAATTTGATTTCTTATTTTCCTATCCATATCGCTTTAATTTATTTCTTCTGTCTAATTGCTCTGGCAAGTGTTTCAAGACTATGTTAAATAGAGGTGGTGAAAGAGGGCATCTCTGCATTTTTTCCATTTTTAGAGGGAATGCTTTCAATTTTTCACCATTTAGAATGATGTTGGCCTGGGGCTTTTATGATGTTGAGATATGTTCCTGTTATCCCTAGATTTTGTAGTGTTTTGAACAGGTATTGGTGCTGTATTTTGTTGAATGCTTTTTCTGCATCTATTGAGATAATCATATGATTCTTATATTTAAGTCTATTGATATGATGAATTACATTTATTGATTTCCATACATTGAACCAACGTTGCATCCTTGGAATGAACCCCACTTGATCATGGTGTACTATCTTTGTGATGTTTTTGTATTCGATTTGCCAGAATTTTATTGAGAATTTTTGCATCTATGTTCATTAGAGATATTGGTCTAAAGTTTTCTTTCTTTGATATATCTTTGCCTGATTTTGGAATGAGGGTGATATTGGCCTCATAGAGTGAGTTTGGAAGTGCTACCTCTTAGGTGGAGGGTACTGGAAATGGGGTATGGCACCCACTGGTCCTGTTGGGAGACTGCACCTCAAGAATCTCCTTTGGGGTCTGCTCCTGTGATGTGGGTGCCAGGTCTTATCTCCTCATCTCACCTATAGACCTCACAGTTCCTGCCCTCTACATTAGTTTCTAAAGTGCATCACCCCTACCCTTTCCCTTTCTACTTCCTAAACAGGAACCTTTCACTCCAGGGGTCTGTGTGTTGCTCTCTGGTGGCTGCACACCTGTCATGGAGGGCTGTTTTGAATTGGACAGTCACTCAGCAGAGTTAACGGCCGCTGGGGATTGGGGGGATTGGGGGGAATTAGAAAATTATGGGTACCTGGTTATTCGGTGGGAGTAGTTGCCCCAACTAAAGATGGTGATGGAGGTGACCAAAGATGGAGGCAGCTGCTTTCAGCAATGGGGTGTCTGGTCGGGTGGGGGGAGCCAACGATGGCTTTGTGCGATGCATTCAGAGATGAGTTCTGTGTTGTGCAGTGTTGCAGCTGTCTGCTTTCCTCAGAGTGCACGATGTCCCTAGGTGCAGGCAGGCTACTGTGAGTAGGGGACTATGGCAGTAGCTGTTGAGTCCCAAGATGGAGGCAACTGGGAGAGCCCCACGTTGGTAGATGGGGGTCCACACGGGAGTGGCAGCCGGAGTTCCTGAATGTGGGTAGCGGCTGAGTGTCCTGCTTGGGATCAGCGTCTGGCAATTCTGCGCAGGTGCTGATGCTGGTGGTCCCGCTAAGGCACCAGAGACCTGCGTGGGCGAGTAGTCAGAGTCAGGAGTCCTGTTGTAATGCTGAAGCCCAGCGCGGCATGGTGGCCATGATTCCTGTGCAGGATCAGCTGTGGAGGGGTCCTCTATCACTCTCAGCAAAGCAAAATTCCCATAGTTGAGACCCGGGTCATGGAGTGACACAGAATGCTGTCTCCTCTGGCTTGCCATCTTGGATCCCAGCCAGTTTCTGATTTCTTCCATTTGGAAATCTTGGACCTTTTCCTTCCCGTTTGATCCTATGCTTGTTCTTTTTCGCTCATATTCAATCATCTCTGTTAGGCAGTGAGCACAAATTGCTCTTTATTAATAAATGCCACTGTGCAAATTTAGAAAAGGAGGTATTAGGCCATTATAAAGGCTACTCCATTAAATAAAACAACTTGTTTGAAACAAATTTTAACATCTCACAATGAAATAGATAAATTTTACAGGGGTATTTTCTCCTAGCATGACATACTTCTGCAATTGAATCACTTATTAAACATAAACTTAAAAAGATATTACATGGCAGTTAGTTATTACTATTAGCATGCTCACACCATACAGCACATGAACACAGCACAGCTTTTTAAAGACCTTCAAGAAATCATGTATTTTCAGATTTGATCTGCCAGAAACTTGTGAAGTATGACTACATCAACAAAGTATATTCTTGGTAAAGTTTTATGCAGATTTAAATTAAGAGTTAGCAATAATATCTTCATCCAATAATTCTGAATGTGTTTTATCAATTTTTTACCTGTTACAAAACCTGGCAACTTGTTTTCAAAATATTGTGAATAAAACATCTTTAAATATTCTGTTCCTTTAGGAGGGCATGAAATATTTACTGAAATATTGCAGTTTGTGGAAATCACACATAATACATGATTTTTCTCCTGAATCAGTTTGAAGAAACAAGTTCTTCAGTTTGAAGAAACATGATGAACTTATTAAATATTGAGATAAGAAAATCAACGTTCTGATGCTCATATCATTGCTCTCTATTACCATGGTCACTCAACCACTTCAAAGGAAGGTCTCGACTCAGATCCCCCTTTGCCAAATGAAGAACAATCCAGCCCGTGTCCACCCAGCCTAGGTCCAGCTGGATCTGCTCTTTATGTCTGAAGCATTATCTGCTTGCTGTCAGTCTTCCAGTGTGCTCCCTCCTAAGAAAAAGGGAGGTAGAAGGACAGATTCCATCAAGTGTTGCTCAAGGAACTTTCTATGTTGATGCTTAATACATGCTGGAAATTCAATCAAGACCTCAGAGATGGAGAGAAAGGCCTTACTTTTAATTCTCATGACTACCTATTTTTTGAGCATTTAAGGAGAAAATACAATTATAAGATACTTTGAATCATGTAGACTTCAAGTTAGTTTGCAAGTATGCTCTACTAAGGTAAACTATGGCTAGATTAAATTAGTTTTTGCCAAGATTTTAAAGTCAAAGGAGTAAAGTAAGCTCTGATGAAGGAGTAAGAATCAGGTCAGTATCTATAACCAGGGTTTTATAAATAGATTGGCATTACTATACGGTATTTACACTGGAAATGGAAATGTTGTCCCAAAATAAATGAGTTCTGTTTGAGGGTCAATATTAGAAAACTATGCAAGAGAAATATAATTTTACCTTTAAGCTTCACATATTTTTTGAGAATTTTAAAGACACATGGTAAGTGATTTTTACTCATTAGATAGCCTTCAGATTACTCCTAACAGTTTTGAAAACAAAAATCTGTTTTCCAGAAGTTGAAAATACTAAATAATTGTATGCTACTGTCACTCTATCTCCAAATCACTATTCAGCAATGTGATATTGAAAATAGCCTGACATTAACCATGTTGGTGTTTTTTTTAATTACAGAAATCATCAAATCCTATAAATCAAGACTTGATTCATTGCTTAATTGATTATCTAGAGTTAATATAGTAATTAATAAAAGGTTAATAATGCAGAATAAATGTTAAAGATTAATATATTTATCACCTTTCCATTGTGATGAGCTCATATTATTGAGGAAGTTGCTTTCCAGTATTTCAATATTATCTGATTCAGCAAAGAAGTCATGACACTGACTGACATATAAAAGACTGACATACATTCCAGGGCTTCATCTCTCTCTCTCACTCTGGGTTTTTCTTAATATAAAGGAAATCTATACCAACATCATGCAGGTATTACATTTAGAAAGCTGGCTGTTAAACATTTGTCAATATACCAGTGATCTAAGGGGGTGGTAGAGCAAGTGATACTAAGAAGAACCAGGATACACGGGACAATATGTAAAAGAGAGCTTCCTCGAAGTCCTGACTGGAAACCTATGAGGAAGAAATAAACTTACAGACAGTCTAGAAGTATCACAGTATTTGGGAATACAAATTTTTCCTTTTTTTTTTTTTTTCAACGCAGAATCTTAGTTCATACCTAAGAATATAACACAAGAAGGTTGAGAAAATCAGGTGGAACTTCTGCTGGACTAAACAGCTAGGTGCACAAACAATGCCTTGCCCAGGCTGATATGGTCAGGGCTAGCCTTGGTTTCTCTTCAGTATCTTTGGAGAACTTCTTCATTTCTCAGATACCCAATACCCTTCGTACATCTTAGTGACTAATCATTCTCCCGTTGAATGTCCTATCTGGAGCTCACCATACAGGCCCAGCACCTACTCCAGAGTTTCCCTGATCTTTGACAAAACCAATTGTTGCCATATAAGCCATTCCTTTCAGTTACTTTAATTTTATGTAATTAACCTAAATTATTAACTAAAATTTTACTGGCCAAAATGATATTTTGGATTATTCTAACTTGCAGTAAAGAAGAATACCATTGCAAAATCATAGAGAAAAAAAATTATTTCACAAATACTTTCATGTTATGGACTACATGAAGCCAACCCAATCAAGTCTTTGATAAAACTCTAATTGCAATTAGGCCTCAAAATGTGGCTGTATTTGAATTAAGGACTTTAAATATGTAATTAAAACTAAATAAGCACATATGGGTGAGTCCTAATCCAAAAAAAATTAGTGTCCATATAAGAAGGAGGAAAGAAGTAGACATCAAGCCAAAAATTAATCAAAAGAGATAAAGGTCAACTTCCTATTGGTTAAGAGAATTATACAATAATAATATATAATGATTATTAAAATTTATGATTAAAATATTAAAATGTCAGTGTACCTATAAACATGAAAAACCCTACTCAATAAAAACTCAAGTACACCCTGATACAATCATACTGAATGATTTCAACACACGTCTCTCACCAATAGATATGTCATTCATATGTAAACTAAGACATTTCAGAATTAATAAAGCATTATTAATCAAATAGACCTATCAGACATCTATAAAATATTTCACCCCTAAACAATCTAATATACTTTCTTTTCAGCTCCACATGGAATCTTCTCTAAAATAGAACACATATTAGGAAACAAAGAAAGTCTGAGCAAATAAAAAAATAGAAATAATTCCTTGCATCCTACCAGATCATAATAGAATGAAACTAGAAATCAGTAACAAGATAAAAACCAAAGCATTTTAACATATGGAAATTGAATAATATATTTTTTTATTGATTTAATTTAATGCATTACAATTCTTATTACATGTATACAGCACAATTTTTCATATCTCTGGTTGTATATAAAGTATGTTGACACCAATTCATGTCTTCATACATGTACTTTGGATAATAATGTCTAACACATTCCACCATCCTTGCTAATTCCCTGCCCCCTCCCTTTCCCTCCCAACCCTCTGCCCTATCTAGAATTTATCTATTCCTCCCATGATCCCCCTGCCTACCTCACTGTGAGTCAGTCTCCTTATATCAGAGAAAACATTCGGCATTTGTCTTTTGGGGATTGGCTAACTTCACTTAGCATTATCTTCTCCAATGCCATTCATTTACCTGCAAATGCCATGATTTTATTCTCCTTTATTGCTGAGTAAAATTCCATTGTGTATATATGCCACATTTTTTATCCATTCATCCACTGAAGGGCATCTAGGTTGGCTCCACAGTTTAGCTATTGTGAATTGTGCTGCTATAAACATTGACATGGCTGTGTCCCTGTAATATGCTGTTATTGAGTCTTTTGGGTATAAACCGAGGAGAGGGACAGCTGGGTCAAATTATGGGAATAATATACTTTTGAATGAGGAATGAGTCATAAAACATTAGAGAAAAACTTAAAAAAAAAATAGGAAAATGAGAACAGAAATACAGTATATCAAAATCTCTGGGACAGTATTAAGGCAGCTACAAGAGGAAAGTTTATAGCATTGATCACCTACATTAAAAAAAAAAAAAAGCAAGATGCCAAATAAATAATCTAATGTTACACCTCAAGACCCTGGAAAAGCCAGTGAGACTCTGGATAGGCTGCTTCTCTGCCTTTTCTAGATTCTGGTCTAATTCTTCTCACTAGGACTTCCAGTACTATGCTGAATAGAAGAGGTAAAAGTGAACATTCTGGCTCTCATTCTCAGAGGGAAACACTGAATCTTTCACTAATTGCCCCAGTCCAGCTGCAGCAAAATAACCGGGGGGTGAGGAACAACTTGTGTACATTGATACAGCAGGAGTGGGAGCCATTTATTGTAGGACAACAGAGGTATTTATACATTCCACATAGCTTATCTAATTAACATAAACTCCATACAGCAGTCAACCAATAAGGAATCTCCACACTTAATGGCTCGCTGGCGTTACTTCACAAACCACTCCCTCTGGCAAAATGCCAGGTGCCATCCAGACTTGTTTACAGACTCTAACAACTAATGTATAGTATGTTATGTGGGGTGTTTCATATACAGTTTTTATTATGTTGAGTTATATTTCTACTATTCCTAGCTTTGTAAGTATTATTAGGAAAAGGTAGTGAATTTGGTCAATTGTTTTTTCTTTATTGAGATAATCATGTGGTTTTCACCTTTCCTTTTGCTAATGTGGTATATCATAATGATAAATTATTCTTTATGAAATTATCCTTGCATTCTAGTATAAATCTCACTTGATCATGTTAATCAACTTCTAGTATTTAGGTCTAGTTTTAGTATTAAGTATACAACTACTAAAGCTGTGAATATATTCAAAAATTACTTATTTATATTAGAAATAATTATGCTTTTGCTCTAAAATAATTTTCTTTATATTTATGCAATATAAATTCCTCATCCCTGACATGATGTTGATACAAATGAAAACACTTTGAAAACCAAAGACTGCTAAAGGCTGAAGAATAGAGAACATAACACAGTAAAAAAAAAAAAAACTATGAAAATTATGAATGTCAGCAAGTGGGTGGTGAGAATGATGATGATTATATTTATTTTCCAGGACTGATATAATAAAGTGTGACAAATTGAGTGTTTTAAAATAACAGAAATTTATTAGCTTATAGTTCTAAGGGCAAGGTCCAAAATCAAGGTGTTGGCAGGTCTACAATCACTCCAAGACTCTGGATAGAAGACTTCTCTATCTCCTCTAGATTATGGTGTTTCTAGTGATCATTAAATTTTCTTCTTCTATAGATGCAGCCCTCCAATCACATGGCCATCTTCTCATTGTGTGTATTCACATTTTCTTCTCTGTGTCCAAATTCCCCCCCCCTTTTTTTAAATGAAGATTCAATAACCAAATTGGAGTAAAGTCCACTCTAATAACCTCATCTTAACTTGGTTAAGTCTGCAAAAAAAAAAAATCTATTTACCAAAATAGGTCATATTCTGGGTTTAACCAACTGCAGATTTAAGCAAATTAAGAAGAGGTTAGCCCTAAAAAGAACTCATCAAATATGTTTACATCTGCAAAGACATCACTTCTAGATAACCTCACATTCTGAGTTGCTGGAGGTTAGGACCTCACAATATATTGCAATTCCCCCACAATGGTGGTAAATATGCCTTTCTGGTGTTGTAGAATGCCCAGCTCTTAAGATTCTGTTTTTTCCTCAGCTTAATTAAGAAATGAGGGGAACATGTTCTTAAATCATACCAGCTCTTTGCATTCTGCTTATTTCTGTTCATGAATCCAATCCCTTCCCTTTCTATCACACCAAGTACCCAGAGGCCAGTATCTTTATATGTTCTCTTCCCTTCTCTTATTTTCCTTTCATTTTAATCAAACCATTCCTGCGTCTTGTATTTGTTCTCAGCCACAAAAAAGAAAAATACATTTCCAAGGAGTAAACTTAAAGGGAAACTTTAAGACAATGGAAAAAAGTCTGCCCTCAATGAGGTGATTAACTCCAACTATTATGTGTGCATTTCCCCCAAACATGAATATAATTGTCTAGCAAATAATTCCCAATATTATTTAGAAACTGAATATTAGTTTGATGTCACACAAAAGCAAAATGAAGAAAATTCTCTCTCCTTCTAGATTTCCAAAACTATATACATGAGGAATACTTACATCTGAATATTAGAGTGTGATCTATAATTATTTTCCCCCTCAAGTATTTTATCACATGTACAAAAATCCCTAAAGAAAGACTCTCTAGTATTCACAGCCAGGTACATAGATCTGCCTGTGCAGAAAGATTCATGTCAATGCCTCTTGTCCCTACTATCCACCTCTTCAGCTGTACTTCAGACTTGGTTGAACAGTGAGCAAATGCACCTACATGAGTTATCTTAGTTAGCCTTAAATTGTCTTAAATATAAAAATGAAAGTATTTAGCATATGCTTCTTATACAGTTTCATATTCCAGTTGTTATTTGGAATACAACAGAAAGCATATGCTGCTTATACAGGCTTTTTCAGAATTGTTTATTGCTTGTTTCCTTCAATGTTCATGTTAATACCTGTGTTTCATTTTCAGACACATCCAGAATCAGAGCATGTCAATGTATTGACCTTAAAAATAAAATCACTTTATACTCTTATCTGTTTGGGGTATTTAAAATAATGATTTTGACCCTTCAATCTAGAAAAGTATATGGCATGCACAGTATCAGAGATATTGAGTTAAAGGAAGAACAGACAAATTGTAGCAACTGTAAGTTGCATCAAAGTAATTTCATTTTGGCAATATGTAAAGTATTTAAATTTAGATAGATCCAATTGTGCTTTCCATAACAATTTCAAAACATCCCTAAGCCATTTTCAAGAATTTTGTGATTGAGAGAATATAAAAAGAAGTTAAATTAGTCAAAATGATTGGATTCTGACAGTTTTGGCAGATTAAGAGTCATGTCTATTCAAGAAAGTACAGATGCAATAAGAAGAGGAATGAAATATAAAGAATTAAATTTCTTAAACAATAATTTACATAGTTTTGCATTAAATAAAACAAAAAAATCTTAATGAATAAGGGAATATGCATATATTTATTTAACATAACATATTTAAAATGTGTTTTTAGTGAGTTTGTCTCTTTTAAAGGTATGTGATATGGCTGACATAAAACTAAATTAGTAGCATTCTGATTTCTTATCATTTTACATTACTAAATATCAGATGCATAGATAATTATCATGAGTAAGTATAGGCTAGTACTCAAAATAACTCTTCCAGTTTTCATTTTTCTCCCACTCAATCCAAATCCTGTCCTCAGGTGGACATCAGTATTTTAATTTAAAATTTTTAATACTGTATATCACTCAAAATCTACTTTTTCTTAAAATGAATACCATAAAAATGTATTTTTGAATTTGTCCTTGATATATACATTGTTTGACCTACAGAGGTGCGATACACACTTTATTGAACATAAAATATTCAAATTTTATTTTTCAGAAAGCTTGAATATCATGTCATGTACACTCAGAGAACGTGAAAATCAGGACCTGTGCCCACTCTCCTCTGCTCATTAGGGAACAAACAGCACTCAGGGAACAGGTGTCCCCTCCATTCTCTCTGCCAGTTTCCTGCTCACTGCCAAACCTGTAGTTCTGTCTGGAAATGTTATCTGTGCGCCAGAGGTGGCCTCTCTCGCATTTAGCTTGAGTCCTTCCTTCTATGGCTCTCAGAAAAAAAAGGGGGGGTAGAGAATAAATAAATAAATAAATGGGGTAACTATCTGAACAGCCTCTGGGAAAATGTCCAAAATGTCTGAATGATGATTTTGAAAAGAGAAAGGCAAGGTGACTGCCCTCTTGTGATTCAAGGAAAAAGGCAAATTCTCTCAAGCGAATTCATGAAGGGAGCCGTATGGTTGTAGAGCACTTTGATATTAGGTAAATAATAATAATGAAGATGATGATAATAAAAAGAAGAAGAAATTAAATACATACATTATCAATGAAAACAGAAAAAAACATTCTGAAATTTTTAAATCCTTCTGTGTATATGTATATGTAAAATGTTAAAACTTTTTTTTTTTAATGTTAAAACCCATTTGGGAGCAGTTTACTGTAATTTTTTTGTAAACTTTTCTCAAACTAAAAGGGAATTTGAATGGAAAACATTGAGATGGAGACTGATGCATATGGGCAGGTAGCATTTAATAGATGGGGAAGGGAGGAGCACATAGAGCCAAAGGATCAAATGCACTTGAGCCTGGGCTGTGGCCGGGGGCTACGAGGAGGAAACAACCCGGCAACATCAATAAGATCCGAGGTGTAGTAAATGATGGTGAATATTGGAGGGAATTTAAGTGTTTTCAGAATAATCACAACTGAAAAAAAAAAAAAAAAAAAAGACCACATACAACTTTAACCAGGGAATGAAAGAGGAAGAGTGATATTTAGGAAATGTAGGCAACTAGAAAATTACTAAGAAAGTCGAAAGGAATAAGGCCACTTACTATTATACCACTTGTTACTGATACAATATTATTAATAATTATACCTAACTTCATTGAATTGTAGAAATGATCAACTGAAAGATCCACCACGGTCTATCAATTATTTTGCATTCAGGAGTAAATAGTATGTGGCCACACAGTATACCACATACTATTGACCGTAAAACACAATCTCATTTCTGAGATGTTAAAATGTGAAAAAGTATTTTATTTAGTAGATGATATAATATCAATAGTTAGCAATTCCCTTTACTTGTTAGAAATTGTGCTAAAAGTTTAATATATATTAATTCATTCTCAAAGTTCCTATGAATTATTTTAGTATTATCTCTATAAACAACAACAACAACAAGAAAAAGTCAGAAGTTAGTAAACTCCTCTTGACTATACAGCTGAACAAAGTCAAGGTTGCTACTCAAACTAGGTCTCATAAAACGATGGGAAATACTGAGTTAACAATCATTAGAAGACAAGAGAAGTGAATATTAACATGACTTCTATCACAGACATAAGAAAACACTATGAATGAAAGCAACACAGAAAATCATCCTTAAGTTCTCCAATACAAGGAACTAAAATTAAAGAAACTACACTGGTGGTAATGGGCATATTCGGAAAGATAACTGGTTTCAGGGAATATAATATTTGTTAGAAAAGGTTGAGTTTCCAATAACCTAAGAGCAACAAACTTGTGTTGCCATTTACCAATTGTACAAATGGGACTAAAGCAAAAATGAAAAGTCGGGGAATCTTAAATAAAGTGGCACTTGAAGCCACGAGAAGAAATTGGCCTTAGCATGTGAATTTTTAAGGAGGCACAGCAGGAGACGCGGGGCCAATATTTGAGTATAAACCACAGCAATGAATCAGAGAGAAAGTACCAGCTGCACCGAAAGATAAACTGGCCAGAAAGACTGAAAAACAAGAATAATAAAGAGGCTTATAGATCAAGAGAATCTAAAGAATTGTAGAGATTTAATAAAACATGAATTGAGAAAAGGTTATTGAATTTGAGTAGGCAGGTGGTGATATTAAGAGAATAATTTCAGTAGTAAAGTGATTTCAGAAGCCGGATTTGCAAGGGATTAAAACAGAAATAAGTAGAAGCTGTGGCCCAGGTGTAGGTCAGCATTTCATGAACTGGCAATAAAAGAAAGAAAGGAAACAGAATTTTAGTTAACACGAAACCACAGAAAGGAGAAATTCGAAATATCAGCAAAGGCAGTAAAGGTAACATGAAAGAATTGAGGCAGAATGCAATTTGAAAATATGCCACAGAGAGACGTTTGAGAGGTCCACTAGAGACAGTCTTTCCGTTCACCTCACATTATTTTATTGAGGAACTACTGAGTTCTGAACTGCATAGCGTCTGTGGTTAAGTTGCTTAAAATCCACTGAGGAAAATAGAAGCCAAAGGCAACTAAAATAAAGTAATACATCTAAGGGGAAGTACAGCAGGCAAAGAAAACAGCAAGGGCAGAAGACAGACTATGGACAAGGTTAGCCACGGACGTGTTACCCAAGCAGAATTTTAAAACTTAAATGTATGGAAGGAAGAGAGGGAAATGAGAAAACAACAAAATTTCAGGCAAAGCTTAGGTTTCTTAGAACCTAGAAGTAGTGTGCTAATGTCTCCACAAGAGGAGAATAATGATGAGGGATGCAGGTGAAGAGGTTATCAGGGCACCTGCCAAATTGAGTAACCTTTCACTGACATTTAGATACAGACTGCTCAATAATCAGGTTGCATACACACACAGAAACACTGGTGGAAATTTAAACTGAGTAAGAAAATTCTCTTCATCTGCCTTAAGAGAAAATCATAGATTTCCCACAAAAGTTCACATTTAATATTTTTATAAAACATATGGCGTATGTCATATATTTATTTCCTGTGACTACTATAGAAATTTATCATAAGTTTAATGGATTAAAATAATGTTAATTTATCTTATAGCTCTGGATGTCAGAGGGAAATTGGCCTCTGAGGCTAGGGGAGAATTCCTTGCCTCGCTTTCTTCAACTCCCAGGGGCCAGCTGCTTTCCTTTCTTCATGGTCTACTCCTCAAACTACAAAGCCAGCCACATCAGGCTGAAATGTCTCACAGTTCCACCATTCTGGTTTTCTCCCTTTCACCTCCCTCTACCATTTATAAGGACCCTGAGGTATTTTGAACCCACCCAATAATTTAGGAAAAACCTTCCCATCTCAAAGACAATTGGTTAACTTATTTAACTCCATCTGTAACCTTAACTTCCCTTTGCATGTTACCTAACATATTCAGTTTCTGGCAAGTAGGACATAGACGTCTTGGGAGGCTATTATTCTGCCTCAACTATTATTCTACCACAACTGGGTATAAAGTCTGAAAAATATTAAAAAAAAATTGTGCTACAGGAAAGACCACTAAGGAGCATTCATAAAATATTTGCTATGCACAGAGATAATAAGCTCTAGGAACAATTAATTTAATTTAATTTAAGTAATATTTTAAAGGAATGTAAGATAAACTCAACTACATTGTGAAAAATAGAAAGTACACTGGTCCATTTTCAAAATACAGTATTTAAATGTAAAAATCAGGTTGTAAAACGTCAGCAGGACAAGCCAAATATCCTCAGTTAAGAGGCAAGAGGACAGCTCACTGGTCAAATTAGGGAAACTTGAGATCAGACCTTGATTCTCCCTTCCTGAACACATGACTCTGAGCAAGATCTGTGCCTGAAAGAAGGCTTTGGTCATCTTTGGGAGCAACCTTGAAGGAGAAAAAATTCACCAAAAGGCAACATTTAGCCTGAACTAAATAAAATTTAAAAAGCTAATAGAAGAAAATGGTTAGCACGGAATACCCTGTTGGACATTTGAGATACAACATGACGAAGACAAGATCCCTACAATACAGACGGGTCATTAAAAGTATTTAAGCAAGAGCAGTGGACTCACATTCAGAACTGTGTTTTGAGAAGCTCTAGACAGTGTGGAAGATGGATTGGAAATATTAAGACTGAGAGGAGGAAAACAAATTAGTTAAAAGGTTGCTGTAATCCTAAACTAAGGCCAGAAACAATGAAGATGAGTAAACCAATTAGAAAAGCATTTCAGAAAGAGAATTAGCAGAACTTGATGACCCAATAAATGTCAAATATAATGAAAGAAAGACATTATTTAAGCAAATATATATATATATATATATA
>NW_026000037.1:13573610-13636847 GCF_001458135.2 Marmota marmota marmota
AGAGAGAGAGAGAGAGAGAGAGAGAGTCAGCAGGGGAGGGGAGAGAGCAGAGTGGAAAGAAGCAAGTAACACCTGAGTATGACAAATTTCCAGCCCCTTGACAAACAGGAGGTAAGGGGAAGGGGCAGTTCTAACCAAGAAAAATAAATTGAGTATGTGCCAAAATGAACTGCCCCCCCCCCCAAAAAAAAGGCCTTCCTGCCACAAGAGAACAAAGGGAGGTGGGGACAACTGAAGGCACATTTATTTAAATAACCCAGTAGGAAACAGTAAAATCTAGTGACTGGCAAGAATGTACACACTATAGTACTCAGGCAATGAGAATCAAGGAGGGGGACCTTGAACTCCAGGGAATAAAATGCTGATTGCAAAGGCTCTGGGTGTGTCTGCTCACCCAGACACCTAATCTTGCAAGACTGTCAGTAAAAAGCCACACTTTTTCTATACCTTGTGTCACTTAGTCCATTCTGTGGGTCTGCACAAGTGAGCTTGTTTCTTGTACGTATCAAAAAATTATCATATTTAATAAAGGAGGTATACTGAAGTCCTTCAGGGAATTGTTAGATGTGGAGTGATAAAAATTCTCAGGTGTTGTACTTTTTATGTATCCAAGTAACTCATTATTCTGGTATAGTAATATCATTTGAGGGACATTTGTTATGTATACTGATAATGGTATTAACCACAGCATTTTGGAAGAACTGTATTTGACAGGAGAAGACCTAAATTCACATTGGGATGATATCAGCTGCCTTGTTAACCTGGGAAAAATCATTATTTCTCTCAGTACAATAATGTAGTTTACTTACCTTATAAGATTGTTGTCATGATTATGCAGGTAAGGGACTTTGTAAGCTTTAGAGTGCTATGCATAGGGGTTGTGCTATGGAAGTTACACTGTGGTGAGCCTTTATTGTTATATATATTAGGTATTACAGACAATTGTTACAGAAGTAAAGGGATTAAATCAAGGAGTATAATTTTTAGGCCACAAGAAAAATAGAGTAAGGAAGAAATAGACTAATTTGCATGAGAAAAGAAGTAAAGTATCTATTTTTGGAGGGAGAATCAAGAACTTCAAACAGAATTGTAACTGATGCATAAAGAAAAGCATCTAAAGAATGGATAATTGATTTGACAGGGAATAGGAAGAAGAGCAAAAACATAATCTAAGACTGTGTGTGGAAACAGAAATGTGTGTTTGTTTTCAAAGTTATGGATTAAAAATAGTAAACACATCTTATTACAGAATAGACCAAAATGAGGTTATGGCTAAATTCCACAGATATGGACATCCAGTCATCTGCAAGGACATATATTTGTAAAGCAATTGATTAAAAAAGATGACATAAATAGATATATAAAGAAATAGATAATAGATATTGAAAAAAGGAAGGGAGGAAAGAGAAACAGAGAAGAGGGAGAATATCTTCTGTCATTTTTATTCAATTGTAGTTGCATCCTAGAGTGTGGTGGGTAAAGAGCTTAGTAATGTAACAATTTGCTAATGTAACTGTGTACATTAGCCTTGATGTACACAGTTCTCAGATACATTGTATATGTGGCTTGCTCCTTTATAGCTTCTAGAATAGTCTCTATTTTTTATATATATGAATTTTTATTATAAGATCTGGGGAATTGGCTGTGATTTTGTTTGCTTGCTTTTGTTTGATTATGTCTGATATAAACATTGCTTTGCCTAGTGCTGTTCACATTGCAGAAATTTAGCAAATGTATTAATGTATCTATTGATTACAGGAAATATCAGAATTTGTTTTAGAAAATTTTGGCAAGTAATCATTTCCTCCATAAATTAGCAGATGCCATCTTCAATTATTTGGTATTACTAATTATTTATTGAAAAATGTTGTGCAAATCTTGGAATTTCAGTGTCCCCCTCCCCCCAGCTAATGAATTGAGGGCACATAACAGAGAGAATGTAGAGAAAGAACAACAAGCCAGCAAGCCACAGAACATGCAGCTATATACTCCACAAACATCCAGATTACACAATGGTCTTGTCATATTTCAGAGGGCAATAATATTATAAATTGTTAATATAATACAATTAGGTGTGGTCACCACCTTCACCTGTGGACATCCTGGTCCATGTTTATTATGTGTGCTAGTGACTCTAAAGATAGGCAGGCACAGGCAGAATGAAAGCAAGGAATGAAGGAGATTGGGAGGAAGGAAGAAATAAACTCTTTGGAGCTTACTTTTGTCTTCTCCTACTTTCCATCCATACTAAAAAGCTTTTACTACTCCCACAGTAGAACAGATAAATTTGCTTTTTTTAAATTGTATTTTTACAATTATTTGTCATAAACGGTTACTGACACTAAATACCCAATACATATTTTGTACCTCCTCTGGTGCTTTGTTTAATTCATATTGCAACATGACCCCAAAATTAGGCAGTGGTTTGTTTGGATAACTGGATACACAATTCTCTCCTTTGCTTCCAAAGAAAACTCAGAATAGCCAAACTATGTCGGTGAGAGAATTTTGGAAGAGATTCTTTTACTTCCCATGTGATACATTTTCTTTCTACTTATCAGTGAGAGGCTCCTGATGAAAAAGACAGAGTGCCTGCCGGAGTCAACAAGACTCTTTCCCATAGGAAATAAAAGAAAAACAAATGATTGCTTGAATATATTTCTAGAAACAGTCTTTTCATTTCATTTCATTGAAAATAAATGGGAAATGGCCTTCCTAAGATGTGATACTAAATAATGAACTCCAGTGGGCAATGCCAAATCCCCAGAAAATGGCACAGTTGGTGGGAAGGTACAAATTAGGGAGCAATAAAGGAGTTGGGCAAAAATTGATGCCTTCAGTGTCAGCTAAAATGACTAGAATAGGACCTGGACTAGGATCTCAAAGGAAATCCATGTAGACAGCACAGCCATCATTAGGCCACAAATCACATTATGAAATAAATGACATAAACTTTACTTCAGGTAGGTTTTCCAAAAAACACCATAGTTTCTTCTCAAGTCACGAAGTTTTGATAACTTACCAGACTAATTCCTAGGTGTACCATGACTCAGAAAAATTAAAAACACCTGTTGCAAGTTCAGTGACCTCCTTACCAATAAGCTGTTCTTCTCCAGCCACCCTTCATTTCAGTGATTGTAAAACTCCAGCTCTCTTATTGAAGAATGCCTTGAAGAAAATGATACTTGCTTCACAGTTCATAATTTCCTTGGCTCCCTTCAGTTTTCTGCAAAGTACAGAGAAAATATAAGGGAAAGCATCTTCCTTGGACACCAATTGGTATTGGTTGATCTCATAAATCAATTTCCTCCTGGACACTGCTGATCAGGGATAGTTTTAAAGGAGAAAATTTTTTTTCTAGATTGATTTAAATTGTTATAGTATCTCCAGAAAATTTATGTCTAGACATTAAATGGTGGCCACTGTTAAGGTCTGCAACAGCAGAATTTTTTTGAGTTTAGTATTCAGTTATCTTTACTTTTTACTGTTTTACTTAGAATCATTTAATGTTCAATGTAGAAGCACATAAATTATTGATATTTATTGTCAAAAGATTAACCTTCAAAATTGTCACATTATTACCAAGCCTCCCCCCCTTTTCTTTGTACAGAAACAACTGGATATCTTACTGTGGTTCTTTTATTATAAGGTTCTGTCAGTTCAAGATCAAACTGATTTATATAAGTAAGGCCTTGAGTTAAAGATAACAAGCAGTATTATATTTGCACCGAGAAATAATTTACACTGATTCTATGAAACTTTAGCTTTTATCTTAAGTGAAATCAAGAGACATTATAAAATTTTCAGCAGAGGGATACATGAAAACATTTTGAAGGAGGTAATTAAGGAATTAAGTCCATTGATGTCTTCAATCTGCATAAAATGTGTTCAGTGATTTTTTTATGATAATGATAAAGTAATCCAGTTCAATACTTGCTTTGGCACCTCCTATAGACTGCTACACATTCATGTAACACAGATATTTAAAATATCTCTTTAAGTCACCATTTATTTGACAGTTATACCAGAGTCCATCCTAGATGCCTAAGTCTTAAAAAAAAACTCAGTGGTAAAAACATTTATGAATCTAATTTTGCAGAAGAGAAAAATTAGGCTTAGAAAGTTTAAGCATCTTTCCCACATTCACATACTTGGCAATAAAATTCACACTAAAGTTGATCTGGTTCCAGTATCTGTGCTCTGAGAGAAATAAAAATGAAGTTTTTATTAATGGTATAATTGTCATGATTCTCCAGAGAAACAGAACAATAGTACATATGTACACACACACACACACACACACATTTAAATTATTATGGCCATTGTCTCACACAATTATGGAGAATGAGAAATCCCACCATCTGCTGTCTGCAAATTGGAGAACTTGCTGTGGTGTGATTGGTCTGAGACTGAAGAATGAGAAAGAGGAGACCTGATGGTATAATTAAGGGTCTGAGTCTAAAAGTCCAAGAGCCAGAGGCTCAAATGTTCAGGGGCAGAAGAGAAAAAAAGATATTACCATTTAAGAAGAGAGAGACCATTACCATTTCTTTACCTTTTTATTCTAATTAGGCTCTGTTATGCTTTAGAAATGAGATGTCCCCAAAAGCTTATGTGTGAGACAATGCAAGAATTTTCAGAAGTTAAATGATTAGATTATGAAACTTTTAACCCGATCAATGGATTAATAGACTGATATAGATTAACTTTAGGCAGGTAGAATGTGGCTAGTGAAAGTAGGTCATTGGAGGTGTATCTTTGGGGTTTACATTTTGTCCCTGGAAAACAAAGTTCTCTCTGCTTCCTGTTGATTTATACTTAGCTCCTTTCCTCTACTATACCTTTCTGCTATGATGTTCTGCTCACCCTCAAATTGTGGAGTCGACTTTTCCTCTTCTATGTTTTTTTCTGTCAGGTATTTAGGTCACAGTAATGGAAAAGCTAAAACAGAAAATGGTACCAGGAAGTTGGTGTTACTGCTATGACTAACCTGACCTTGTGGTTCAAATTTTCAGGGGAAAATTTTTGAAATGTTTAGAGATACAAGCTGGAACAGATTTAGAATGTTGTAAGTGGAGCTTATTGGGTGATGCTGGTGGGAGCTCAGGCTATCAATAGGACTGTGGACAATAAAGACTGGGCTCATCATCTTTCAGAGAAAAAGGAGGATCTTATTGGAAATTGAACTTGAGGCCATTGTGTTACATTCTGGTAAAGAAGTTGTCAACATTTTGCCCATGTCCTGAGACTTTCTGTGAGGCTAAATTTAAAGGTAATGGACTAATTAATCTGACCGAGAAAAATTCAAGGCAGTGCAATATTTAGATGGTGGCATGGATATTGCTGATGGATTTTGGCCAAGTTTCTATTTCTCTAATAATCAGGAATATAAAGAAGAGCAGAAAGATTTGAAAAACTTGCAGTTGTGTCAGAAAAATAGGAGTAAATCTATGGCTAAGGAAGTTGTGGTTGTTAAAATGATTATAGACATTTAAAAAAAATGTGAAGTACTTTACCCAGAAACAATAAGAAAGATGGCTTGAGGGCATCTCAGAAATTGGCAAGACCACAACCATCTCAGGCTTAAGGGTGTAAAAATAAAAATTACTTTGAGAAGAGACCATGGGAGCACTGTGCTTGCCTAGGGAACATGAAAAGTTTTTCACTGTGCTCGGCTGCCCAGGAACTCAGAGGCTACTTCAGCCAGAGTCTCTGGAGGCTTGGCTACTGCTCAAGATGGTGGCAGACCTCGCTGGCAACCATATGATATTTGTCTGTAGAAATTTAGGATGCTGGTGTTACGACACCATAGAGACTTCCACCAAAATTTCAAAGGAGAACATGGGAGATCATCAGGCAAAGTGGATCTGGTCTGGAGCCCTGTGGGCTGACGATGAGAGGGTGATGCATGATGATAAGAGAAGGAAGACAATGTTGCTGTGAAGACCCCCCAAATTAAGATATACTAGTAACATGGGATATTTGCAGAGAAAAGTTTTAGGAATTGAGCAGAAATAAGCCAAGAGAGAAGCCATGTAGGTTGCAACCAGCAAGCCTATGGGACAAAGTGACACAAGCCCTTTGGAAAGAACATCACAATATCATGTGCCTCAGTTCTGGATGTGAAGCTACAGGGCTCATTTGCCCAGCTGGATTTTGGTTGTGCTTTGGTCCCATCCCTTCTTTCTATGCCCCATTTCTCCCTTGTGGAATGGAAGTCTTTATTCTGAGCCATTATAAATTGGATTTATCTAACTCATTTTTTTATCTTTATAAGAATACTTTGCCTTGAGTCTCAGAGAGATTTTAAATTTTGACTTCTGAGTAGAACTGTTGAGGATACTGAAATTCTTGAAAATGGACTAAATATTTTTTTGCACTGTGAGAAGTGCATGAGCTTTGGGGGGCCAAGGGCAAACATTATGGTTTAGATATGACTTATCTCCCAAAGACTTATGTGTGAGACAATGCAAGAATTTTCAGAGATGAAATGATTAGACTGTGAAACCCTAGCCTAGTCATTGGATTAGACTAACTGAGTGATAACTATATGCAGGTACAGTGTATGTAGTAGGTCACTGGGTGCATGCTTTGGGGATTTATATTTGGTCCCTGGTGAGTTAAGCTCTCTCTGTTTTCAGTTTCCATGTCCTGAGCTGCTTTCCTCCACCACTCCCTTCTACCTTAATGTTCTGTCTCACCTCAGGCCCAGAGCTGTGGAGTTGGTCAACCATGGATTGAACCCCTGAAACCCTGATCCAAAATAAACCTTTCTACCTCTACGTTGTTCTTGTCAGGTCTTTCGGTCACAGCCATTAAAAAGCTGACTATCGCAGGGCCCCAACAGATTAATGCCTGCCCATGTTGATAAAGATGGATCTTTGTTATTTAGCCTATTGATTTAAATGTTAATCTCATCCAGAAATATCCTCAAACCCAGAGTTAATGTTTAACCATCTGTCTGAGCATTCCTTAGCCCACTCAAGTTGACACATAATATTTATTATCACAGATGAAAAGCAGAGTGACCATATCATTATAATCTAAACTAAAATACTGTTGAGAGTAGAAAAAGGCAATAAAGAATTATGCTGGAAAGATCCACTGCAACTCTCATAGACAAATGTCGCTTGTAGCCTCTCAACCATGTGGTCCCACAGATTCTACTATCTTCTGACATCTCCTAATACTTATATCCTTGTACCCTCTTCTCAGAAACATGGACCTTCTTCTCAGACATATGGTCTTTTTTTGTTTGTTTGTTTTTTTCTATTTCTCAAAGACAAGGACAATTAAGGACTACATGCTAGGTCTTCTTCTGTCTATAATTCTCTTTCACCAGAACCTTTTTCACTTCATCCACATCTTTTACAAGGGAGGCATTCACTACAAACTAAAAAAAAAGTGGGGGGAAACCCTACCTTACCTGGAATTTAATATTGCCCATACCCTTTATCGTACTTTCTCCTTTCCCTACAATACCTTTTTCCTCAGGGGGAAAAATGTTACTGAATTGATAACACATTTTGCCCTCCAGAGTAGCAACATAATTTTACCCCCAGAGAGGCTGGTTCTTTGGTTCCTTGACTCAGAAACAACATGATGATTGATCTCAATAGAATTTTCACTTGAAACTGGTTATATTTTCTTAGGCCTATCAAGTTTGAGTATGAGATGTAGAGGATGCTGAATTGATTTTTATAATAGTCAGAAAACCTTAAATGTCTATAGGCCACTATGGAACAGACATGGCTGAGAATAATTGACAGTAGAAATTTTAAAAATATTTAAAGAGAAAAGCATACTCTAGCTCTGTGGATAGTAATATCTGATACTAAATGCTGCTTTTCCTCTTTGTGTGTGCTTTAGCTAAATATCTACCTTGGTGTTTGCCCCAAAGTGCCACACATCATTTCTGAAAATGACAATATTGTAGGAACAAATGAAAAAGGGTAGGATTCCATATTGATAATAAAACAGGCAAGAAGAAAGCTTATGACTTTCGATGAGCCAAAAAATACTTAGGGAAGGTCTTCTCTAGCTCACTCATCCAGCTACCCAGCCTTGTGTTATCTTTGAGCTATTTTACTACTCTTTAGATATAGAGAATTGATAATCAGGCAAATAATTCCTACCCATAGAAATGTACATTTGCTGCATTCAGTGTTGTAATTGATTATTATTCATGGCTATAGCAATTGCATCTATTTGTAAATTCATCCTAGCATTTTTACTTGTATATTAATATATAGTTCTTTATATTTGCCTTTGAATCATTAGTAACATCTTATTAGTGCCTTTGTTAGGTGAAATAAAATATTCAACATGTGTTAATTTTATATTTTTAAGTCATTCACAATTTTACCTTTAAAACTATATTTTTTAACTGAGACAAAACTATGAGAAACCAGGATTTGGGGAAACATTAAACTTTATCTGGATTCAGAAGAGAACACATACAAAAAAATAACTTTTGCTCTCTCCAAAATATATCAGAGAAAGTTCGTCTTTGAAAATATAAAAGGAAAACAGAGTTGTTAGATATTTTTGAGTAAAGATATGTAATATACATGGCAGAATCTGTAATGCATAGTAAATGTTTAAAAAGCCTTTCATCCCACCAGTTCTTGTCCTGTAACTTTTTTTTTTTACTTCTCAAATATTTAAAAATGTTTTATTATTCCTGTTTATTTTAGTAGTGAAAAGGCTTAAAAGCTTAGCTTCTTCAACAATAACACAGAGCTAGATTGAGAAACTTTTTCTACAAAGGTTTAGATAGTAAATATTTCATGTTTTACATGCCTTATGGTCTCTGTCACAACTATTCAACTTTTCGTTGTAACACAAAAGCAACCATAAACAATACATAAATGAATGAGTGTATCTTTCTTCCAGTAAACTTCTACATACATAGAAATAGGACTTGGCCCATGGACCACAGTTTGTCAATCATTGAGATAGGTTAGAAGTCATTTTTTTGCTCAATGATTTTTAAATGATTTAAAATGATTAAAATGATGCTTTTTTAGAAGTTTCAGAGTGGCAAATTATTTATTACATATTTTAGTGGAAAATAAAAAATGTTATGCCTTTTATGTTTGTAACTATGAAAACATACTCATAGGTTCAAAAGATTATAACAAAGGTTTATTAAAGACCAATGAAAAGTGCTACTCTAATTTAGTTATACTGCTAGGAATAAGGCATAATGATTATAAATAAGACAGAGCTAAAGATTGACTGCTTAAAACAAACCAAAAAATGTAAGTCAAAATTATAGTAAAAATGACACTTCTCTGAAAAGATTTTTAAAAAGTCAAACACTGATTTTGAGACTCTAAAAACTGAGGTGTTAACATTTCAGTCTAGGTCTCAGCATGATAATGAAGTCTACCTGGCATTTGAATCAAAAGATAGAGCTATGGGCTGGGGTTGTGGCTCAGCGGTAGAGCGCTCGTCTAGCATGTATGAGGCCCTGGGTTGGATCCTCAGCACCACATAAAAATAAATAAATAAAATAAAGATACTGTGTCCAACTACAACTAAAAAATAAATATTAAAAAAAAAACAAAAGATAGAGCTAATTAATTTCCTCCCTTCCCCTCCAACCCCCCCCTCCCCCAAAAAAGAGAATAAACATAGAAGTCCTAGTGTTGTACAGAGGGTGTTGGGTAGAACATAAAGCACCTAGTCTCATGGAGTTACAAGGACAACTTTCAAGAGTGTGTGTTTCACATGCTGTTATTTTCCCCTAAAAAGTGAGATACTCCACTCTTAAAGTTTGGGTTCGTTATCAGATAGCAATTCCTCCTGGTGTCTCTGAGTCCATAAAAGAGGACCAGGACATTGCCTCCTACTGGTGCAGGAAAGACCCTTCTGGAATGAGGCTTTTTGACGTTTCAGGAGAAGATCAGCTTCACATTATGGGTGAGGGGAAAGGTAATTCTTCCTAGTTTCCATAGCCTTCTGCTGTTTTCTCAAATGTCACTGTGCCATTTTGGGGGGCAGCATGTTTGAATCCCTGCTGTTGCCTTACATAAATCTTTGCTGACGGTAGAAATAAAGCATCGTTTATCAAACATCTCACTCATTTGCATTATATCTCTGGCTTCAACTTAGGTGTTTCTTGCTCCTCATTTTATAAGAATAGCACTGTTTGTAAAGTATTGTTTTAATTGTGCTTTGTATTTAGTATATTGCATTTAAAATGCAGTTTGGAGCAAGTATTAAAAAAAAAATCTCTGACTTTATTTTCCCCTATATGGCAAATCAGTTTTTCAAATCAGTTGTTAAATTGTTCTCAATTTGTCAAACCTACACAACCCATTTTTTAAAATTTTTTTATTTGTTCTTTTTACTTATACATGACAGTAGAATGTGTTTTGACGTATCATACATATATGGAGTGTAACCTACCATTTTGTTGTTGTACGTGATGTGGAATTATACTGGTCATGTATTCATATATGAACATAGGAAAGTTATGTCCAATTCATTCTACTGTCTTTTCCATTCCCATCCTCCTCATCCCTGACCAATACAGTATACCTCCACTCTCCCCGTCCCCACCTATTCGGAGTCAGCATCCATATTAGAGAGAACATTCAGCCTTTGGTTTTGAGGAATTGGCTTATCTCACTTGGCATGATAGTCTCCAGTTCCATTTACTGGCAAATGCCATCATTTTATTTTTCTATAAGGCTGAGTAATATTCCACTGTGAATATGTACCTACTCATTCACCTGTTGAAGGGCACCTAGGTTGGTTCCATAGCTTGGCCATTGTGAGTGGATATGCTATAAACATTTATGTGGCTGTGTCACTGTAGTGTGCTCATTTTAAGTCCTCTGGGTATAAATCAAGGAGGAGGATAACTGGGTCAAATGGTGGTTCCATTCCATATTTTCTGAGGAATCTTTATACTACTTTCCAGAACACACAACACATTTCTAAAGGTAGGAAATAATAACAACTACCTCATGTACTTTCAGGGTGAACCAAATACCTCATTAATATAAAGCACTCAGGACGGTGCCTAGCACATAATAAATGCTCACCCTGTGATAAATTTTATTCTCACAGTCATCACCATAATGCCTACTTTTGTTATATAACATACCTCAGTTTCTTGACTGTGTTTTGTGGTATTGGAAAACTTGTTTAATTTTGTCTCCATTTCTCATTTTTTCAATGGGTATAGCTTTAGCATGCATATCTTTAATAATTAATAATAATTCCCTACTCTGACAAAATTATTCTGGTTAGTGTTACATATTTGTCCTCTTGGGGAAATTTACACTAATATTGTCAAATTCAAAAGAAAAGAAATTATTCTGATTGGGTTAAATATATGAGTTAATTACCAAAAGCTTTATGGCTATTCATTCTTTCTGCCTAGTAACACATATCTCCTCCTACGTATTGTCACGTCTTCTTTTATGTCTTTCTGTAAATCCAAGTAGCTTTCTTCAGATAAGTCTTGCATATTCTTAAGTTTACTGCTAGGAATTTTACATTTTTATTGGGTTGTCAAAGGGTTATTTTTTCATTATATTTTCTAACTGCTTATACTTGGTATATATGGAGAATAACTTTTGTATATTTATTGTAAATGACTTTTTCAATGCACTTCTAGGTTACTTATAATTCAAGGACACTATAATTCAAGGCTTCTCATTGTATCAAGAATGTCCTCTGCTGCAGCTAAACCTTCATTCCAAATTAGAATGGGATAGAGAGGGAAAGACCAAGTCAGGGAATAAAACCCCTATTCACCTTTAGGGTTAAAAGTATGCCTTGCCTTTTATTTTTGCAGTGTGCATCCCTTCTTTATCAAATCCAGGTATTAGAAATGGCAAATAATAAAAGGTTTTAAGTGACAGAAAAGAACACAGTGACTAGCAAAATATGTTAAATATGACATTAATTCCCCAAATTAACTACAACCGTCCTTTTTTCCTCTAGCAGTTAGAAATCATTATATCCTTGAACTTTATTCTTACCAATATACCTATGAAGTAAGGAAGTTGTTTTCAAAGTGTAGTCCAATAGACTCCTGAGCTGCATGATTTATTTTTAAAATGTCTGTGGTATCAAATAAACTTTTATACAAATAGTAAAATGTTATTTGCTTGCTCACTGTGTTAATATTTGCAAATATTTTTTACTAAACAATCAATAGTGGGTAATGCTTCTAATATGTATCAAGAAAGGGTTACCAAAATATACCACCAGTTATTGTATCCTTCAAAATCATTCATTTTCAGACAAAAAAAATATAAAAGAATAAAAAAGAATAGCATCATCTAGGAATTTCCTAATGAATCAGAAAAAAATATCAACATGACTAAATCTTAATTCTTGAGCATATAACTCTTTAATATTCTGAATAATATAATGCTTCAATACACACTAAGTGCTCCATAGAATAATATATTGGTTGACACAAGCAAAGAATACTTGTATAATTGTCTGATGAATGAGGTAAATGAGCTATTTTTTTTCATGGTATACCATTTTTATTTGATAGACTGACTTCCAGGCTAATAGTTATTCAGACTCTTGGCATTTGTAGATATTTTCTTGACAATGAATTCAGTGAGCCTGTCACTTCAAGGAAACTAACTGACAATATTTGCTACCATTGATAAAATCTGAGGTTTCTAATGAAAATTGGAATTGTGGCCAGGACAATCCCCGTCCATCAGCAAACCCACCTGCATCCAGTCCCAAGCCTAAGACTGCCTCCATTGACCTGTGCAGGAGTCCAGGCCCAAATTAGGTCCAGTCTACCCCCACCCCTCCTACCTGAGAACCCAGGCCTAACCCACCTCCATCTTGGGACACTGCAGCCATTGCCATCGCCCTCTGTCTCAGTAGCCTTACCTTGTGATAACAGGGCCTAGAAGCAGCTATATCTCGGAACAGGCACCCCAAAGCCAGTGTAAAGCCTACCCTTCCAGTAACCTCTGAAAGAGGTTGCATCCACCTTGAGATATCCTCACTGCTATCTTCAGCTACCTCTGCTATTGCTTCCACCATCTTTAGTTGCAATAGTATCCATTGCTGGACACTGGCAGGGTCTGGAACCCAACACCAAGGTGAGATACAGACAATTTGCATGGATCCTACAAGATTATAGGTAGAAACTGTAATACCTCAGATCTGCACTGCAAGAAAGGAAAACATAGACAACATTAAAAAAACAAGGGAATAAAGTGGTCCAAACAAACCAGGATACTACAATAGCAGAATCCATGGACAGCACAGTTGATGAAATGTCAGAGAAGGAGTTCAGAACGTTCATAATTAAAATGATCTGTGAATTAAAGAATGACCTAAATGAAATATAGTCAAAAATTGATCACTCCAACAAAGAGATAAGAGCAAATACAGACAAACATTGATCACACCAAAAAAGATATAAGAGAGCAAATACAGGTAATAAAATATTACTTCAAGAAAGACATAGATATTCTGAAAAAAAAATCAGAAATCCTTGAAATGAAGGAAACAATAAACCTAATAAAAAACTTAATAGAAAGCATCACCAACAGACTAGACCTCGTGGAAGAAAAAAACGTCAGATAATAAAGACAAAGTATACAATCTGGAAAATAAAGTTTACCACACAGTGAAGATAGTAAGAAACCATGAACAGAAAATCCAAGAATTATGGGATAGCATCAAAAGACCTAATCCAGGAGTTATTAGGATAGAGAAAGGTGCAGAGATTCAAACCAAAGGAATGCACAATCTCTTCAATTAGATAATATCAGAAAATTTCCTAAACATGAAAAATGAATTGGAAAATCAAATACAAGAGACTTGCAGGACACCAAATGTACAAAACAGATATACACTAAGGCACATTATAATGAAAATGCCTAGCATACAGAACAAGAATGAAATCTTAAAGGCTGAAAGACAGAGGAATCGTATCACATATACCAATTCGTATCTCAGCAGACTTTTTCAACCCAGACCCTCAAAGCCAGGAGATCCTAGCAGAACATTTACCAAGCTCTGAAAGAAAATGGATGCCAACCAAGAATATTATAACCAACAAAATTAAGCTTCAGATTTGGTGATGAAATAACAACCTTTCATCATAAACAAAAGTTAAAAGAACTTACATCAAGAGAGCCCACACCACAGAGCATACTTGGCAAAATATTCCAGGAGGAGGAAATGAAAAACAACAATGAAAATCAGCAAAGGGACAAACTACACTAAAGGAAAGGCCAATCGATGGAGAAACAAAGTCAAGTTAAAGACCCAAATAAACTAAAATATCTGGGAATACAAATCATATTTCAATAATAACCCTGAATGTGAATGGCCTAAAGTCATCAATTAAAGGATATAGAATGACAGATTGGATTAAAAAAAAAAAAGGCTCAACAATATGTTGCCTTCAAGAGACTCATCTCATAGTAAAAGACATCCAAAGACTGAAGGTGAAAGGGTGGGAAAAATGTACCACTCACAGACTATGTGAACAAGCAGGGGTTTCATCCTCACATCAGATAAAATGGATTTCAACCAAAGCTAGTGAAAAGGGATAAAGAAGGACATTACATACTGCTTAAGGAATTCATACATCATCAAGACATAACAATCATAAATATCTATGTCCCAAACAATGGGGCATCTATGTATGTCAAACAATCTCTTCTCTAACATAAAAACCAAATAGATCACAATACAATAATACTGGGTGACATTAATACACCACTCTCACAACTGGATAGATCTTCCAAACAAAACTAAACAAAGAAACTATGGAAATCAATAACACAAACAATAATGTGGACTTCACAGACATATATAGAATATTCTATCCATCAATGGAAGAATGAGCAAATACACATTCTTCTCAGTAGCACATGGATCCTTCTCCAAAATAGACCATATGTCATACCACAAAGCAAGTCTTAGCAAATACAAAAAAATTGAGATACTACCCTGCATTCTATCTGACCATAATGGAATGAAATTAGAAATCAATGATAAAATTAAAAAGAGAAGCTATTCCAAAACCTGGAAACTAAACAATACAATATTGAATGATGCATAGATAACAGAAGACATCAAGGAGGAGGTAAAAAAAAATCTTGGAGGTAAGTGAGAACTTCAATACAACTCATCGAAATTTCTGGGAAACAATGAAGGCAGTGCTAAGAGAAAAGTTTATTGCATTAAGCTCATACATTAAAAGAAGAAAAAGTCAACAAATAAATGACCTGACATTACAGCTCAAAGCCCTAGAAAAAGAAGAACAAACCAACACCCAAAGTAGTAGAAGACAGGAAATTATTAAAATCAGGGCAGAAATCAATGAAATTGAAACTAAAGAAACAATTTAAAAACTTGACAAGACAAAAAGCTGTTTCTTTAAAAAAAAATAAATAAAATTGACAAACCCTTAGCCACCCTAACAAAAACAAGAAGGGAGAAAACTCAAATTATTCAATTTGTGATGAAAAAGGAAATATCACAACAGACACTATTGAAATACAGAAGACAATTAGATACATTTGAAAATTTATATTCCGGTAAAATAGAAAACCTTAAAGACATTGACAAATTTCTAGAGGCATATGATCAACCCAAACTGAGTCAAGAGGACACACAAAATTTAAACAGATCAGTTTCAAGCAAGGAAATAGAAGATGCCATCAAAAGCCTACCAACTAAGAAAAACCTGGGATCAGAAAGATTCACAGCTATTTCTACAAGAAGTAAAAAGAAAAATTAATACCGATACTCCTTAAATTATTTCATGAAATAGAAAAGGAATTCCAAATTCATTCTACGAAGTTAGTATCACCCTGATACCAAAACAAGGCAGACACATCAAAGAAAGAAAATTGATCAACAAATATATGAAAAAAATGTTCAACATCTCTAGCAATTAGAGAAATGCAAATCAAAACTACTCTAACATTTTATCTCATGCCAGTCAGAATGTCAGTTATCCAGAGTATAGACAACAATAAATGTTGGTGAGAATGTCGGAGGAAAGGCACAGTGATGCATTGCTGGTGGGACTGCAAATTGGTGCAACCACTATGGAAAGCAGTATGGAGATTCCTTAGAAAACTTGTAATGGAACCATCATTTGACTCAGCTATCCCACTCCTCAGTTTATACCCAAAGGACTTAAAATCAACATATTGTAGTAACACAGCTACATCAATGTTCATAGCAGCTCAATTCACAATAGCTAAACTGTGGAAGCAACCTTAATGCCCTTCAGTAGATCAATAAATAAGGAAACTGTTATATATATACACAATGGAATATTACTCAGCATTAAAGGAGAATAAAATCATGGCATTTGCAGATAAATGAATGGAGTTGGAGAATATCATGCTTAGCAAAGTAAGCCAATCCCCCCCAAAAAACAAATGTTGAAGTGTTCTCTCTGGTAAGTGGATGCTGATCCATAATGAGGAGGGGGTCATGGGAAAAATGGAGGAAATTTGATTGGGCAAAGGGAGAGAGAGGTGGGAGGGTTCATGGGGGCAGGAAAGATGGTAGAATGAGTTAGATATCATTACCCTAGGCACATGTATGACTGCACATGTGATGCAACACTACATTGTGTACAACCAGAGAAATGAAAAGTTGTGCTGCAATTTTGTACAATGAATCAAAATGCATTCTTCTGTCATATATAAGTAATTAAAATAAATAAATTAGTTAAAAATAAAAGAAAATTTGAATTGTGGAGAGCTTATATCTGCCACCATTAGCTTGATTATTTCCCAAAATTTAAAGACTTTTTGATGAGGTTGGTGATGACAACAAATTCTTTTTTAATTATTGCATAAAGAAGTTTGAATTAACTGTACAGCATAAGGAATAACTTTTCAAAGTATGATATTACAGTTAAGACATTACAAAGTCATACATAGACCAAACAAAGATCAACTCAAAATGCATAGCCAATGAATGTATTGTAAAGTAACATGATAAAAAAATTCATTGATATGGTCTTAGATGCAGCTAAACTTTACAAAAGTATTTCTTATAAAAACTATATTAAAACGTTTCTTCCTTTTCCAATAAAATATAACCAATGTAAGTCTTGATTTTATATATATGTATATATATATATATGTGAGTATATATATATATATATACACAAACACACATATATATATGAACTAAAACAACATAGTCCAACAGGTTAAATGCAAAAGCAGCTATGAGAATTTTTTCTTTCCTCCTTGAAGCCAGTCATTAAACAAGACAATGCTACTTTTAATCAAAGAAAGACTTAATTTCATAAAAATGTGTTAATTATTTTAAGGCTTAATTTTTAAGTTACTTCATAAATAAATATTTTGTTTTTGTAAACCCAGGGGATGCTCTACCACTGAGCTATACCATCCCAGACATTTTAATTTTCTATTTTGAGATAGGGTGTCACTAAGTTGCTGAGGCTGGCCTTGAACTTGTGATACTTCTGTCTTAGCATCCTGAGTTGTTGGAATTATAGGCATGTGTCACTGTGCCCAGCTAACTACTCTATTTTAATTGTACTTTCTAATATGATAAATACTGGTAACTAACTCACATAAGTATATGGTTTTTTTAAGGAGGATACTCAATAGTTTTTAAGACTATAAATTAGTGTGAGATCAAAACATTTGAGACCAATTGCCATAAGAAAAACAATTAAGGACTATCTGTATCATAGTGGAATGTTCCTTAAACATAATAATTAGAATTTGATTCAGTTTTTTCTAAGTACATGAATCCCAATGATCTAAACTTTTACTTGAAGAAAATAGGACTAGAAATCCAAATTGGATCTAAAGCATAAAAAGAGAAATAATGAAAATAACAAACTCAATGAAATTTAAATAGAAAAACACTAAGAAAATCACTTAAGCCAAAGTTTATTCTTTAGGGGGAAAAAACTAATAAATTAATAAATTCAGAATTCATTAACCTAAAAACTGTCTTTGTGATTCTGAGATGGGTTTACTGGTGAATTCACAATTAATCCTCCCTCTGGGTTCTCTGATCCTGATGAGGACAAAAAGAAATTGTATTTATCTTGGATATGATTCAATATTAAGAATATGAGTAGAAAGAGACTGAGAATTGCCACAGAAAGCCTGAAAATCTATTCACATTTCTAATGCTTCTATTGGTGACTTCATGAGAACATACCACCTAAAGTGATGTTTATTGAAATAAGAGTCAAACAGGAAGAAATTTAGATGTTTAAGAAGGTTTTTAATAATAAGTCCAAATTGAATACCTACAGGGAAAGCAAAACAAAGATTAACTGAGAAAACCTGAAATAAAATTGTATCAGAGCCAGAAATTTCAAGAAGGTGTTTTTTCCCTACTGATCTAAAAAGAAGTAAACTTCATTACTGTGTCAGCTCTCCATTGCTGCGAAAAAATGCCTGAGAAGAATAAACTTAAAGGAGGAGAGATTGATTTGGGTTCATAATTTCAGAGGTTTCAATCCATGGTCTCTTGGCCCCGTCAATTTGAGCCATCGACAAGGTAGAACATCATGGTTGGTAACGTGTGGTGGAAGAACATTGCTCACTTTGTGGTAGCTGAGGAAGCAGAGAGAGAGAGAGGAAGGGGCCAGGAACAATCTTTAGGCAGGCAGGTCACGTACTCAGTGATATACTTCCTCTTACTAGGTCCCACCTGCTTAAATATTCTACTCTCTCTCAATAGTGCCAGCAGCTGGGGACCAAGCCTTCAGCTTGGGAGCCTTTGGGGAACACTCTAGATCCAAACTTTAACAATCACCAAAAAGGTGTTGATCTACAAAGTTTCAGATAGGCTTGTTATTTAAATCTTACTTTTTTTTCCCCCCATAACATCCTCTTTTATTTCCTGCACTGCAGTAGCAAGTTTCAACTTTACAAAAATGTCTAGGTATCTCTCATCTTAAAATTTCATCATTTGACCATATATATTCTTATTTCTACATCTGCTTTCCTGGTAGAAGTCTCTAGATTTTTACAAGAGTTGTCTACACAGGCTGTCTCCAGTTTTCACTGTATATTTATTTTTTAACATATCTCAATCTGACTTCCACACTTAGCACTTCACTGAACATACGATTGCCTCAGTTCACTCAGATCTCCCTGTGATATGCTCTTCTCTCTCTCTCTCTCTCTCTCTCTCTCTCTCTCTCTCTCTCTCTCTCTCTCGTTCAACACAGTTGACTTTTTTCTGTATCCTTAAGTACTTTCTTCTTCCAGGTTCTCTATCAATGGGCTTTCTTGGATCTTGGATCTTTTCCTATATGTTTGGCTATTCCTCCGTCTCACTGGTGTCTTTCCTGTACCCTTTCAGCTCTTAGGAAAAATCACTACTTGTCAATGACTAATTCCTTATTTTTGTTTTCCCACAAGTCTGCTAATTTCTTAGTCTTCCTTAACTCAGAAATTGGCCAGGCCTTTGTATTTTGGACCCTCTCAACATCCAATACATGAACAAATTATTAAATTTGTACTAAATGCTATGTGCTCTGCTACCTAGACTATAAGGTATAACATGTCACTGGGTTTGCTTGGATGGTGACAATTCCCCTTTAACCAATCTCTGGGTTTTGAATTTTGTCCATATTCAATAGATTTTTCCATGGTGAAGAAAAAAAACATACACATTTTCAAAATATAAATGCTATTTGTGAACACTCTTGATAGATTTCAGAAATAAAATCTAGCTCCTTCATCTATGTAGATAATAGATTCTCCATTTTATTCTTCTCCAAAATCAATTTGTGACTTAAATCATTTTCTTACTTTTTTTTTCATTCTCAGTTCTACTAATATCTGCTTTTATTTTCATTTTTTCCTTCTCTATGCCTTGGGTCTAATTCGTTTTTTTTCCCCCCTAGTTTCTTAATGTAGAAACCTGGATCATTAATTTGAGATCTTTCTTTGTTTCCTTTGTCATTCTTTATTTCCACACATTGTCCTCTCAACACTGTTTTAGAGGCATCCTACTTTATATACTGTGTTTCATTTTTCTTCAGTAAAAAACATTTTTTAATCTTCCTGTGACTGGCAGTTTCACCCAGGAGGAATTTAAAGTTTTGTGGTTGAAGGTAGACTGGTCACATGGCAATAGATAACTCACACTTCATGTGTACTGTAAGGATTTGACATGAAATATTCCTACTTCTTCCCTTCATCTATAATATTGTTATATATTTTGCTTTTATAAATGCTATAAAAATGCATAATACATTACTACTATTTCTCATTTTTTCTTATTTATTTTATTTTATTGTGGTGCTAGGGGCCAAACTCCAGGCTTCTCTCATGCAAGGAGAGTACTCTACCAGTAAACTACATCCCCAGCCACAAGGTTTCTTTAGATATCGTCTATAGCAATTATCATAAAGAAAAACTTGAGTATTATATTTACATTAGTTTATGTCACTTCCAGTGCCCTTCATTTCTTTGATCACTCAGTCTTTCCTTCTGCAGTGAATATTTCAACACAAAATCTTTGTATGTTTTCAATTGCTCTGTGTGGTTCAAAACAACACTCAGGTTTTTGGACTAGATATAGGTGGTGATTGAACAATACTGTGAATGTACTAAATATCACTAAATTCCACACTTTGGAATGGCTACTTTTATGTTATGTAAATTTTACCTTAAAGAGAAATGTCTCCATCTGTTCTAGCCATAACCAGAATCTTATTACTTTGGGAGATGATTAGAGCCTCTCCGGGGGTAAGAATGTGGATGGTACTGTGTATGATGATCACTATTCAGCCTTTTACAATATAGTTTCTTCTAGAAACAATAGGGAAGGAAGCTACTAATCAATATACCAATAACCCTAAACCATGGGTGTGCCTACTTTATATGGTAAATAGAATTTTGTGAACCTAATTAAATTAGGGATTTTGTGATGGGAGAGTCTTGATTATTCAGGTGGACCCAATATAATGACAAGGGTCCCTTTAAGAGAGAGGCAGGACTAAAATAATGAGTGACAAGACAAAGAAAGAACAAAGAGACTGATTAGAAAAGGCTACCCTGCTGGTTTAAAGATGGGGAAAGGGGACAGAAGCCAAGGACAGCCTCTAGAAAATGAAAAAGGTGGGGAAATGTCCTTTCCACAGACTTCTGGAGGGACGAAAATGAAACCCTGTGGACCTCTTTTTAGATTCTGAAACCCAAATAAGTAAGATAACAATGTGTGCTCTTTTAAGCCACTCAGTTTATGGCAATTTGTTAGCACATCCATAGGAAACTAACACTCATTATGACAATTTGGAACATCAGGGACAAACAAATCTAAGACTGACTGAAAGGTGACCAAATGCTACAGAAATGGAACTAGGGAGATAAGACAGTGAATGTTATTTTTTTTCCATGTTTTTCAGTGTTTCTAGTCTGGAGATATATATATATATATTTTTTTTTAATAAGATAAATTTGCCATTAAATGCTCAGGAACCTTGCCATCTATGTCTGCTCCATCTAACACAACTTAATGCATGGGGAAATGAATTTCTTTTTAGCAAAATTCACCCATAAAGTTTACAAGGGACCACATGGATTCCAGTTATTTGTCCATGACTCTGCTAATTACACTGCCACTTCATAGGTTTGACTCATTCCATCACCTTAGTGCTTGAATCTTTGGTTCTATAGGCTAGACAGAGACAGTGCTAAACTGCCTTCACTGAACTTTATGCTTGGCTTTGAATCCAACCTTGATCACAGCTTTCCCATCACCAGGGAAAGAAAACAAGTCAGGCCTTAACTACACCATGTCATTTTCAACAAATCACAATTTCTCCTCAACGTTGTGTACGTAGCTTTTCCTCTTCAACATGTGTACTATTAATCTCTCTGAAGCTTAGTGTTTGGCCTAAAAAAATATGTTTAAAACCAATTAACAATAATGGAAATTTTCACTAGAATTAAAATTAATAAAATACAAGTGTACAGCACAGATGATCACATTAAAAACTTACTTGTACTTAATATAGATTATATATAAAAAATTTCTTAAGGAACCATGAATATGATTAGGTCATTTATAACATAATGCTCTACACATTTTGACAAGAAATTCAATCTATGCTCTTATAATGATAGATTTCTTGGTAATCCAAAATTGTTCAGCCAAAATATTGGGAAGGTCATGTCCAGGAATTTGATATATTCTCCCCTTAAGACCTACCTTTCTAAACTCAGAGGTCATTTGTCTACTTTTTCTCTAGTAAATCTTGCCATGCTTTGTCAATATGTTCAAGTTAAATATTTTATCTTCCTGTTTCAGGTTTAGATTCAAATATTATTATTATGAATTAATGATTATATATGAGGACTTTTTACAAGTATCAGCTTAAAAACTATCCTACTGCAGATACCTGTAAATCTGTCATGTGACGTGAGTCTAATCCATGAACAGCAGATAGGAAAAGAGACATGGAAAACAAAAGAAAGGAAATGAATTCTGTGGATCTAATATTGAAATTATTACTAATGTTCAGACGTGTAGATCAGGTTACATGAGTCTGCTTCAACAGGGACAAGGTCTCTGCTGTACCCTCAGGTACCTGTTCCCTGAAACAGCATGTCGATGCTAGGGCAAGTCTGCATAGGGTGAAATGTGTGAATTTATCTTTTATTCTTTCTTAACTATAGGCCTTTGTGCAGTTTTCAGACTCCTGGTAAGTGAAGTTGAGAACAGAGATTTCATTAGCACAAGGCTTTGATGACTGAGCTCACCAACCATAAACATTTAAAAATGTGGTGACAACAAGGCTTATTCTGAAAGGCCTTTGGTTCTGGGGAACGGAAGAAATACAACCCACATGATTTGTGAAGCCCCTGTGCAAGCCCTGAGCAAGCATCCGGTTTTGTTACCTAATATAGAAACAATTTCCTGTGGAATTGCCAGTGTTCCCTCCCCTTGACAGGTACTCAGTGAAAGAAACTCAAAGTGCCATTTCACAATTAGGATTTGCCTGTAGGACCACTCTGACTCATTCCTCATTTTAAACTGTTTCTATCTGCTTCTTTTTTTGTCTCTCTAAGTCTCTGTGGGATGTTTGTCCATTTTCTAACATCCCCTCCAACTGCGATTTCTTTGCTTTTAATATAAATGCCCTAACTTTCTGTTAGTCCCCTGTATACAAGACACAATTTGTTTTTTTTTTTCTTTTTTCCCCCCTTCTCCTCCCTTTTTTAATCTTTTGGTTTAGAAATGAAGTTCAAGAGCTAATAAGTGTATTCAGCTGAATATAACTGAGTTTAAGCAACCAAGGGTTCTTTAAAATGAAATGTGTATTTCTTGGGGGTGAATACTGTTCACAGAAAAATCCTCCTGTCTTGGGGGCACATTGAGGTAAGTTTGATATCTCTAAAGACATTCCAAGGAAACACTAGACCACCAATTACATCTTACGCTGCAGTAAGCTTCTATGGCCTATTTTAAGGACTGTCTCTCTTGTTTAATGACCAGTTTAATTTAAAGCTTAAAATTATTAAGTAATTCCAGTGGAGTCATAAATAATGCAGTTTATAATATTCTTATCAAGCACATAAAGATACATTTGTCTCCCATTAACAACATACTTTTAAAGTAGCCTGACCTCTTCAGAAGTGTAAGAGCATGCAATTAGTGCAATTTGTCACAGGTCTTTTACACGTTAATAAGATGTAATTAATTGTCTGTTTTGTCTAATTAACTTTTCAGACACTGGCAGCTCTTGTTCTTTTAATACAAAGCAAGAGTGCTCTATTTGCAATTCTAATATCTGACACAGAAGTCTAACCATAAACTCTTGTCTACACACCTTAAAAAAGAGTATAAAGCAATAAGAATTCAAGAGAGATATATTATATAGGTCCAGTATATTAACCTTTCTGTAATGTAATGAGTAGGGAAAATGCAACTGAAAACTGTTTTCCCAACCACAAGAGTGAAGAAATTCAAATTATGAAACAAATAAGAAAACATATAGACAATGCAAAATTGATATATTATAATTACAAACATTTGAAAGGTATTTGATAATATTTTTGTAGAGTATTACTAAACAATATCCAAAAATACTATTTCAATAGACAAAGTGATTCTAATAGGTACCATAATTTATTTAACCCTGACTTTGAAACAAATCACCTGTGGACTTTTTAAAAAATCCACAGTCTGTGATTCTAGGTTAAACCTCTACAGAGAATTATGATGGACAGTCAAAGTTGAAAAGTGGTTCTATAATCATACATTCAGTTTTTTCCCAAATTCCAAGTGGGTGACAAATAATTCAGTTTTATTCACTGCTAAGCATTTTCTTAGTATAGCCCTTAGATTTGAAATACCTGCACCTCAGGCCAAATCTAGGATTTTAAAGCTTCTAATACATATAGACAAATTTCATTCTAGAAGTTTCCAGTTATTTGTCTCTTCATCAATATCAGTCTTACCTAGACTTCACTATTTTTAAAATTCATATCTGATTTAAAAAGATAACTCCACCATTTGCATTTTAATTTCTCTCATATGTATTTAAGAATTTCAAATATAAAAAGGCTGTTTCCTGTAATATTAATAACAATCTTATTTATTTTTTATTTTCATTGTAACACAATGAAGTCCTGAGAATAGAATGCACTCTGTGTTTCCAGTTGGGGCCTATTACAAATAAAGCTACTATAAATATTTGCAATTTTTTTTTTTAAGAATGCTTTCTGTAGTCAGATCATCTGATTGGCCCTTGTTGGCTATGTTTTCCTGTGTGAATATGTTCACTCTCTCTTCATTGTTCTTCATCCATAAAAGTGGGGTAAAATAGCTTCAATCTCATTATTAAGTAATCACCAGGATTCAATAGGTTAATGAGTGTAAAATTCTCATTCTTTGCTAGCCAATGTCCCTTCAGTCATTATCTTTCACTGGATTACTATCCCCTGTCATTCAAAGCCCACACCTACTCTTCAATTAGAACCAATTGTAGTCTCACACTGCATTTTTAGTGAGTCAAGTTTTTCAAGTTTTTGCTTCAAATAATGAATTGAATTTTCCATACATCTCAACCCCAATTGACTAGTCCATTGTGTATTTGTAAACTTTTTTATTTTTTGGTGATAAATCCTTCTCTTTTCACTTTTGATTCCAATTTTTATTTCCTATTATGACTCCGTTTATAAGCTCTTATTTCTTAGAGGCCATATCTACTTTGATATATTTGATAAACTGAGCATATAACATATTGTAACATTTTAATTTCAGAAACTTACCTTTATAAATACTCTTAGTTTCTGCTTTTCTCTTTTCTCCCAATCTTTCAAGGTAAGGTTGTGTTTTATATATATATATATATATATATATATATATATATATATATATATATATATATATATACATATATGTGTGTATGTGTGTATGTGTGTGTGTGTATACACATACATATACATTTTTTTTGGTCTTCGTACATGTACTTTGGATAGCAATAATCATCACATTCCACCATCATTTGAACAGGAGATGTTTATCTAGGCCTGCAGTTTTGCCAATAGGCAGGGTGAATAGAACACTCTGGTTCTTGTAATTGCTTCCATGGATGTTGAAAGGTGCTGCCTGTACTTCCAAAATAAACCTTCTGCTATGTTTTGGGTCAGTGTCCCCCAAAAACCCATATGTCAAAGGCTTGTCCTCAGCCCACAGTACTATTAGGAGGTGGTGAAGCCTTTGAGAAGTAGAGCCCAGTGGGAGGGAGTTCAACACTGGGAGCATGTCCTTAAAGGGATTGTGGGACTCTAGTTTCTTGCTATTTCTTTTGCTTCTGGCCCCTGGAGGTAAGCATTTCCTCCACCGTAGGCTCTGTGCCATCATGATGTGCTGCTTTGCTATAGGGCCAAAGAAACAGGATCAACCATGGATTGAAACCAACAAAAATTTCAAGCCAAAATAAAATCTTCCCATTTTTAGTTGATTATTTCGTTTATGTTGATAGTCACAGAATGCTACCTAACAGACATCAAACAATTTGAAATGCCCTGCCTCTTCTCAGTTAATGTTGGCCTGATCCATCAAGACTGAAACTATTTCAACATATTTATAGACTTTGTGGTTTGAAAAAATATCTAAAGAATTCCATTGTTAAAAAAATGTCAAGACAAGGTTGGGGTTGTGGCTCAGTGGTAGAGAGTTCGCCTGACATGCATGAGGCACTGGGCTCAATCCTCAGCACCACATTAAGAATAAATAAATAAAATAAAGATATTGTGTCCATCTACAACTAAAAAAAAATTTTAAAGTCAAGACATATTGATCATACTCATTAACATAAAACTTGTTTTATTGTCAAATTAACCAAATCGGATTTATAAGTGTTATAATACAGCCAGTGACAATTAAAAGCAGAGAATATTAAAACTGTAAAGGAAAATTATTATTCAGTTTGAGCTCAGAATTTTACACATAAATAACTAGGTGCCCAACGAGGTAAAGTGACTCTGGGCAGACTGGAGTTTGGCCCAGACACAAGTGAGACAGTGATTTTTCCATGATGCATCTACTACCCCTTATGGTCAGAAATCAGGGTGATGGGCCAGAAAAACACAAAACACTAATTTGAAAGTTAGATATCATCAGACAGGATCATAAAAGTAGTAACAGAGAGTAAAGATGCACTATGAAGAGATGGAACCATTTTTCTGGGTCCCTGTAAAAATTCTTCCAGTAATATCTGAATAGAGGTCATTGGTTAGAAAGTGATGATGTGCCCAGAAAGCCATCGATAGGTAAGTATTAAGAAAACTAACAGCTGAAAATGAAGATTCATAACTTAATTCTCACCTGGATTTTGGTATTAGTTAATAAGGTAAAATTGAAAAAACTTTATTTTTTTTAGATTTGCATATAAAATCCACCATTTTAGGAGTTATTGAAATTCAAGTTTTTTCATTCAGTAGCATAAAAAAGTGGAATACTTTGTTATCCAGTTGTCATGATTAAAAAATGAAATTATTCATGTACTAAAAATCTGAAATTCCATTTGTAAGTTCATCTCAATGAAAGATCTTTTCTTTACCTTCAAGCACATTTAGCATCAAACTCTAAGATAATGCATATTCATTGCTACTGTATTAGCCATATAATAAAAAATTCTAATTTGATCAATAAAAATGTAATGTTTTGTTAATTAGCTGCTAGAAAAAGAACACACTTTCAATTTGGTACTGGAGACACTACTGCCACCTGGTGGTATGTTATCTAAATTACAGAATCAGGTCTGGAAATGGAAACTCATTTTTAACATTCAATTATTTAAGGAAAAATTTTTCTATGTATCATGTACACATAAAAATTAATTTTAAAGCAAAATGTAACAATTACTGCAAAACAAAATAGTTATCGAAAAAGAATTGAGAAATTAAGAAAATCACAGTCTTATCATTATTTAAATAAAAGTTGAATATAGTCATGACTTTATACCTCTGTAATACAGGCTAAATCAAAACTTAACAACATCAACAAAAAAAGGCTATGAATAAAGGTAAGCCATGCATTGATATTGTTTAAAGCAAAACAACCTGATGTTGTCATGCATTTAAATAAGCATGGTGACTAGAATCTTTGGTGAGAATCACTTTTGGAATTACTACAAACTAGTTTTGTTTCATCTCTGCTGCTACAAGCAAAACAATCAAACAATGGAAAAAATAAAAGGTATCTTCATTGTTGATAATATATTTATGTTTTTACTAATCTTAATTGATTCAAGTGTATCTTTGGCCTTGAGATATAACCATTTACACTCTCTAGCAATCTTTGATGAAAGTTAGTCACTCCATCTGATCTTGTCCAAACTGCTTGCAGATCTATTATCCCCTAGTTACAACAGTCAAACCCAACATTTCACAATGTATCACTCACATTAGATTTTTCATTTAGTCTTCAGGAACAGTTCCCAAATTGTGCACTAACTCTTTGATTATTTCAAGTAAATTTCTAGAACACTGAAATAAATGATGGTAATAGGGCCTCAGTATTGTATCACTGATAAGGTAATGCAGATTGAGAAGAGGTTTGTGGATCACTGGGCTCTCCCTCTGTTCCCTAAACAGACAAATAGTCCTCTCAAGTATATAGATAATGAGGAAAATGTACATTTTCTTATGATATACAGTAATGAATGATTTTGATAGTTGAGTAAACCTGAGATTATTGAGTAGAATGATGAAACATATCATACACACCATCTTTTTGTTCTCCCTGTTATGAAGTCAAGACTAGAAAAAGGGTTGATAATTAAATCAATGGAGTCTTTTTCAACCTTGTGTACTTCAGTTTCTGAGTGATGAATCCTCCACTTCTTTATGAGAAGCAGTGTGCAGAGAGGTTGGTGAAGAGAGTTCAAATTCTGCATGCTAGGGCTCAAAGTCAGCTCTACTGCTTACTAATCTTATGAAGTTAAACATTTTATTAATCACTCTAAGGCTCAGTTTCCTCATTATTAAACATGAGCATTAACATATTTAGTTTTATTTGTGTATTTATATATCCAATAAAATATATAGTTCAATAAAATACATACTGAAACTGTAAAAACTAATTTATAATCATATTTATATAGATCATACAGCATTTTAGATTTTCAAGCAATTATTATCTTTTATCTTTAATAATTTCAATATCTTATGGGCTTGACTTTAAACATAAGCACTGAACCTATATTTTTAATTGAATCACTTTAGAAAATAAATTGTCTAAAATAAGAATCTATTTGGATGCTATTTGAATTCCCAGAATTGAGAAGAAAATTATTATTTAATTATTTTTTATTTAGTTATTATTAGTAGTAAATTATATTTCATAAATATCTTGATACTGAAAACTAGTTGGAAGTTATCATGGGATAATACCAATGAACATAATTTCCTATTTTTTCAATTAAATTGTCCAAAATAGTGACATTCTTGAGAAAAAGAAGTTTTTCTTTCCTTGGGTTTGTGGAATAATTTTTTGTCTGCATTACTATTAGGTACATAGTAAAACATCAACTCAACATAAAGGAAGATATTCATAGCAAAAAAGTAAAGTTTTAAGAGGAGTGTATTATTTTAAGCATAGATTTTATGCTTCTCTCTAAAATTCAGAAGGAAAAAACCGAATTGAGGTGAAGATTCTTTTTCTGATCCTGGAACACCCAAAATGATGTTATATAAATCTTCCCTTGCTATACTGTATATAGACTGACAGGGACAGAATGAAAGCCAAAGCAAATATGAGGTAAAAATGATTTTTTATTACTTTAGGTATTTCTAGATGTCAGATAAAAATGAGAACATTGCTAAAAATTTTACAGAATGACAGCTCTGCCTTATGGATAAAATTCTATAGTTTGATGTATGAGGCAGAAAATGTGAAAAATATTATGAAGTACTACCCTGACATAATGATGGAAAGCTGCTGGAAGTGTGCTAACACTGGAGAAATATAATAGACTAAACCTAAACAAGGAAGAATGCAATTCTTTGGAATCTTACCTACTCCAGAAGTAAGAATTGGAGCCCTCAAAAATGCAAAGCACTAACTTTGATTTTTTTATTGACTTCTAAATATATCCCATTGCTGCCTCACTCGAAGAATAACTTCTCAATGCATACCTCTTCATATTTATTTTTCAAATTCTTAATAAATATGGAAAGTTCTTTAAGAATGGTAACATTATCCTCTGCTGCTGATTTGTGGACTGCAATGTGGTAAACTGTTTTAACGCTGCTGTACTTGTGTTCCACATATGCTCTTCTAAATGATCTTACACCATCGATGCCTTGTCCACATATTACCTGGACCTTTCTTTTTCTGTTCACAGTAGTAAAATTTGGTTTGAAAAATGATCTAACTTAGTGGATCTTTCCCATGGACTCCAGTGGGAAGAACAACTTGGATTAAGCCAACTAGACTCTCTCCCTCTAAAATTCTGCTGAATTACATCAGTAGTGGTGCCTGAAGAATCAGCTTCTACTATCTGGAGACCTAGCTATGTCCTCATTCCTAAGAGTTTCAAAGCTTGACAAATTAATTACCCCATTGACTCTCTTTTTTTTTTCTTTCAAATAAATTCTAGTTTTGTTAAATCAGTTAATAGGATTTCTGAGACTTGTGACCAAAAAGCTAATAAAGATGTCATATTTGATGGCTGAGCTTTATAATATAGTATAAAACTTCATGACTGAGGCATATGGTTGGATGTGGCAGAGTATTCTTAATTCTTTTAATAAAAGATAAGTCTCTAATTTCTATACATAATGATGACATGGGATTCTATTCTCATGGAAACTGGTTCACTGATTCTCCCTGTTTTTTTTAAATTCTAATTTGTTATATATGACAGCAGAATGCATTACAGTTCATATTATACTTATAGAGCACAATTTTTAATATCTCTGGCTGTATATAAAGTAGATTCACACCACTCATGTCTTCATACATGTACTTAGGATAATGATGTCCACCTCATTCCACCATCTTTTGTGCCCCCATGTCCTCTCCCTGCATCCCCCACACCATTGCCCTATAGAGTTTGTCTAATCTTCCCATGCTCCCCCTCCCAACCCCACTATGAATCATCATCCTTATATCAGAGAAAACATTCTGCATTTGGTTTTGGGGGATTGGCTGGCTTCACTTAGCATTATATTCTCCAACTCCATCCATTTACCTGAAAATTCCATGATTTTATTCTCTTTTATTGCTGAGTGATATTCCATTGTGTGCATATTCCACAGTTTCTTCATCCATTCATCTGTTGAGGGGCACCTAGCTTGGTTCCATAGTTTAGCTACTGTGAATTGTGCTACTATAAACATTGATGTGGCTGTGTCCCTGTAGTATGATGTTTTTAAGACCTTTGAGGAGTGGGATAGCTGGGTCAAATGATGTTGCCATTCCCAGCTTTCCAAGGAATCTCCATACTGCTTTCCACAATAACTGCACCTTGCAGTCCCATCAGCAATATGTGAGTGTGCCTTTTCCCCCACATCCTCACCAACACTTATTGCTATTTGCATTCTTAATAGCTGCCATTCTGACTGGAGTGAGATGAAATCTTAGAGTACTTTTGATTTGCATTTCTCTAAATACTAGAGATGTTGAACATTTTTTCATATATTTGTTGATTGTATATCCTCTTCTAAGAAGTGTCTGTTCATTTCCTTGGCCCATTTATTCTTTGGTTTATTTGGTTTTTTGGTGTTTAGTTTTTTGAGTTCTTTATATACCCTAGAGATTAGTGCTCTATCTGATGTGTGAATTGTAAAAATTTGTTCCCAAGATGTAGGCTGTCTATTCACCTCACTGATTGTTTCTTTGAGAAGAAACTTTTTAGTTTAAATCCATCCCATTAATTGATTCTTGATTTTATTTATTGTACTATAGGAGTCTTACTAAAGAAGTGGGAGCCAAATTCAACATGATTAGACACAGGGTCTCTGGTTTAATTCCTAGGTCCTTGATCCACTTTGAATTGAATGGTGAGAGATAGGAGTTTAATTTCGTTTTGTTGCTTATGGATTTCCTGTTTTCCCAGCATCAATGCATGTTTTTGGCACCTTTGTCTTATATAATTATAATTTTATGGGTTATTCTCTGTGTCCTCTACCTATACTCTTCAAATTATTTCATGAAATAGAAAAAGAGGCAGCACTTCCAAACTCATTCTCTGAGACCAATATCACCCTGATTTCCAGGCAAAGACATTCAAGAAAGAAAACTTCAGACCAATATCTTATTAAATATAGATGCTAAAATTCTGCAAATTGAATACAAAAACATATCAAAAAGATAGTACACCATGATCAAATGGGATTCATCCCAGGGATGCAAGGTTGGTTCAACATATGAAAGTCAATAAACTTAATTCATCACATTAATAGACTTAAAAATAAGAATCATAGGATCATCACAATAGATGCAGAAAAAGCATTTGACAAAATACAGCATCAATTCATGTTCAATACACAGAAAAACTAAGGATAACAGAACATATCTCAACATTATAAAAGCTATCTATGCTAAGCCCCAGACCAACATCATTCTAAATGGAGAAAAATTGAAAGCATTCCCTCTAAAAACTGGAACAAGACCGGGATTCCCTCTTTCACAGTTTCTCTTTAACATAGTTTTTGAAACAGTCACCACAGCAATTAGACAGATGAAAGGAATTAAAGGGATCCAGATAGGAAAAGAAAAACTCAAATTAGCACTATTTGTTGACAATCTGATTCTGTATCTAGGAGACCCCAAAAATTCCACCAGAATCTTCTAGAACTAATAAATGAATTCAGCAAAGTAGCAGGATACAAAATCAGCACACATGAATCAAAGGCATTTCTGTACATCAGTGACAAATCCTCTGAAAGGGAAACAAGAAAAATTACCTCATTAGCCTCAAAAAAAAAAAAAAAGTAAATACTTGGCAATTAACCTAACAAAAGAGGTGAAAGACCTCTACAACGAATACAACAGAATGCTAAAGAAAAAAAATAAAAGAAGACCTTAGAAGATGGAAAGATCTCTCCTGTTCTTGGATAGATAGAATTAATATTGTCAAAATGACCATGCTACCAAAAGCACTATATATATTTAATGCAATTCCAATCAAAATCCCAATAACATTCCTCATAGAAATAGAAAAAGCAGTCATGAAATTCATCTGGAAAAATAAGAGACCCAGAATAGTTAAAGCAATCCTTAGCAGGAAGAGTGAAGCAGGTGGCATACTATATCAGACCTTAAACTATACTACAGAGCAACAATACCAAAAGCAGCACAGAATTGGCACCAACATAGACTTGTAGACTTCCCCTGTTTTTAACATAAAGAAGATTCTCCATGGACCAATGCAAGAGAAAATTAAATAATGTTCAATCACACGTATGCAGATTGAATCGTTGCTTCATTCATCAGCCTTAAAAAGGATCTTTCCTTGTAAATACCATCCATACAACTACTTCTATTTATGTAAGATTGAAATTTTTCTACAGAACACACACTAGAATAAGGGCTACATAACAAATTCAACTTTCATGCTAATTGTAAGTTACATTCATTATTTGGATTGAATGTATTATAGTCGCCAAAAAAATTTTTATAAAACATGCTAAAGTTTATTTCTGATTGCATATGTCTGTAAAAATACTGAGGATGCAGAATTAAAGATTTGTAGCAATATTTTTAATTTTTAATCTAAATTTCTTTGTATAATTGTAATTTTTCCTTATGATTTTATGTATATTAAATATGACAATCCATAAAATAATAAACATAAAGATAAATATAGAACAAACTCAATAAAAGCTATAAATCTGAAGATAATAATAAAATTTTGACAGTAATGATGGCACACATCAGTTTGAAAATGACTTTTATCTATGTTCTTATTTTTTTCAGATAATATTGATTAGGTTTTGCTAATGTCCTACACAATCAAATCTATGCAAGGAATTTTACTCATTGACTATTCTAAGAAAGTAATGTCTAAAATCATATTTAATACATGACAACTGCTATCATTATTTTTGGCCTAGAGGAACCATTTATTTTTGTTTTTCAAACTTTGTTTTAGAAAAATTTTACATATCAGGAACACAAAGATAAATAAAGCATAGTTCCTCCCATCCCTAGGAGTAAAATAAATCTAAACTTTGAAATGATTTGGGGCATTTAAAAATCAACTTTTTAAAACTTTCATTTGCAGTTAGGATATAGGAGGATACAAAATAATTCTCCTATGGCAAAAACAAATCTGAGAGAAAATAAATATGAGACTTTTTTAATTTTAATAGTGCTAATGAAAAATGGTAGAAGTGCAATTCATCAAGAGCTAAATTATAGAAACAAGTATTTTCCTAGAATAGAGAGCCACATGAGCTTTCAGGCTTGGAGCTGGGCAGGGAGGGCATGTCTTTGAAAGATCTCAGAGGGATGAAGAAGAATCAACTAGTTGGATCATGGTGTTGGCAGGCAGGGAAAGTAAGAATCGGGAAGAGTCATAAACACAGGACAAACTATTAGGTAAGCAGTTGTGCCCATGCTTGCCCCTCAGTTTTGTCAAGAAAGAAACAACAAACATTAAAAGAGAAATCACACAGTGCTATGCTTGTGGGCTGCTTCTGCCAGACTTGAAAGTATATTAAACAATCTCCCTGCCAGCTAAAAAGGCAGCATCTTGAGAGGCTGAAGTGTGTGTTTTCACAGGGAACTCAAGCTAATTAAAGCTATGACCTACCACAGCTAAAATGTTTGCAAATAGAATCCTGGAAAATATTTTAAAAAGAAGAACAGGGAGCGAGGGGAGAAGAAGGATATAGAGAAATAATAGGACAAAAATTGAGTGAAAAAAATGGTCAATTTTTTTTTTAAAATTTAATAAACTGTTCTAACTCTATTGATTCAAAAGTTCAATACACTGATAACCAGATTCACCATAATTAAACTACTTAAAAACACAGTTAATACAAAAAATAAAAACTTAAAATAAGCTAATGGTAAACAAACAAAAACACCAGTTTAAATACAGTGGAACAATGGTAAGAATTATGGCCTGGGCCAGATGTGGTGGTGCACACCTATAATTCCAGAGACTCCAGAGGCTGAGATAGGAGAACCACAAGTTCAAAGACAGCCTCAGCAACTTAGGGAGCCCCTAAACAGCTTAGTAACACCCTGTCTGAAAATTAAAAAAAAATTTACAAAACTGAGGATGTGGCTCAGAACAACGCCCATGGGTTCGATCCCTGGTACCGCAAAAATAAAAAACATAAATGAACAGAGCTGACTTTTCATCAGATAAAATGAGCTCCAAGATAATAGAACAATATCTATAAGTACCGAGAAAGAAAAATAATCAAAACTGTAAAGTTACAATTATATATGAAGCACCATAAATATTCTTCAAAAATTAAAGACATTTTCAGATAAATAGAATTCATATTCAAAAGACTCAGATGACAAGAAACACTGAAGATGGAAAGAAAATTCTACCAGAGGTAAACTTAGTTCTAGAGAAAAAAATTAAAAATGCCAGATATGTTAAGAATATAATTAAAAATAAAGGAATGTTTTTAAAATATTTTCTTAAATTGTTTTAAAAATATTTTAAGTAAAAAGTAATTTCCATGAAGATTATGACACATGTAGAATTAGAATACACGATGATATAGGATATGTAGACTACTAAAATTACCTGGTCAACCCAAAATAAAGAAGAAAAAGAGAAATAAAAAAGCAAACACTACATGAAGTAAAAATAAAAACAAATAACAAAATTTTAGACTTAAATTCAGCCATATGAATAATTATGCTAAGTGTTAGTGGAGTAAATATACAATATTTTCAAGTATTCATAGAACATTCACCAAGATAGACCAAAGGCTAAACCATGCAATAAATCTCATTTAAGTTTAAGACAATTAATCTCATAGGGCATATGCTCCAGTTAAAACAGAATTAAATCACATTAATGTTAAAAAGGAATTATTAGAAAATTTCAAAATATACAAAAATAAAACATATACTTCTAAATAAGTCAAAACGAGAGTTGAAGACAAGAAAACATTACAAGTTGAATAATAGTGAAAATCCAACACATATAAAGTGCAACTGACACAGAGTTTGAGGATAATTTATAATATCAATCCTTACATGAAAAAAGAAAATTACTTGAATATTACTTTTTTAAGTTTTGAGTTAAAATGATCAAAAATGATCAAACTAAACCTAAAATAAATAGAATAAAGTCAATAATAAAAATAAGATCACAAAAATGTAATTTTAAAAAGTTAAAACAAATAATAAAGAAAATGTAAGAGGTAGAACATCAGTTCTTTCAAAAGGTAATAAAATGCATTAACTTCTAACAAGGTTGATCGACTACAACAAAAACCCAATTCCACTAACAGAACATCAGGATATCTGGCCACACACAACAAGACTATTCTATAATTTACCATAATGGCTTAGAGCTGCAATTTATCACAGAAAGCATCTTGTGATCAGCCCTTTTGTTTCACGAATTGTTTGTAGTTCCAAGTCCACATTATTTATGACTACTGTCAATGGGAAACTAAGGCATAAATACCGATATTCAGGAGACTGTGTGTAATTTTTCTAAATGAAATTATAGTATTTTTTCTTTTAAACAATAATACTGAATGTTTTAGACAACTTAAAAAACTTTGAAAGTAAATTTGCCATAGCTAATGTGGCTTAAAAATGTTATTAAAATTTAAATAATTTAGTTACATCATAAGTGCCTACCAATAGGGAATAAGAAAACCCCCACCCACCCACCCATGATGTACTTATTAAATTGCTTTATATTCTATAACCTTGTTTAGATTACTCTTGCTATTCAAAACTACCTCTAAAATACAGAGAGTATTTTAGGTGGAAATCCAATACGATAAATAAATAAAATTCTTGACATATTCATCTATGCAAACATTCTCTCCAGCTTTTGAACTTCATTAAGTAAAAATACCTATAGAATTTAAAATATAAATAAATGTGATATACTTCACTGATAACATTGACAATAATTGTGAAATACAATTCAATTTATTCAGTGTTTTGCATCAGAGAACTCATTGAAAATATCTTTAAATATCTGCTGTGAACTTTGTGTTTATGTGCATTACAAAGAAACAGGATGGAATACTTAAGATAAAATCCATTACATTTTCCTGGAGAACATAAGGCACAGTAAGAAATGGATATGATGGATTTCTGTTTAGTATTTTTAAAATGCCTGCAGAAAATGCCACACATACATAATTCCCTAATGGTAATGCTTTGGGTTGTTCTGTTCTTAAAGGAGTTGGCTTTTTTGGTCTCTTTAGTCTTCAATGATATTTTTGTTGCATTAATGGTTCTATTTAGGATGTGTGCATCTTTTGTCTAATATAATCTGTTACAATAATATTTTGGAACAATTTTTTTAATATTGTTTTGGGCCAGTATTAATTTACCAAACATTTTACTTCACACTGAATCTAAGAATGCTAAGTATCTGTCTGAATGCATAAACATACAAAATAAAATATGTTACCACTCTAGATCCCAAACAGATATAGAGTGAAACTGTGCACGACTCTTATCTTAGTTAGCTCAACATTCACAAACCCAAGCATGTATAGAAGCATCATCATTGTCTATACTATTTTAGATGTGTGCTGTTATTATTTTCACAAACATTATAAACTATAGCAATTAGACAATCAGGTGTTTACTGTGTTCCCGATTTAAAAGCGCTAAAGATATATGAAAAAGGGGAAGGGAAGGGTCCTGTGCCTCTTGTATAACCACAAACTTGTTTTATTTGGAAATAAACAACAGAGGCATTAAAATACAGATAATTTTTGCCTCCACTCCTATCTCCTCTTCCATTGGCAGATGGGGTTTATGCAGGCTGCTGGCCTCGCCAATTTCCTTATGGGTTTTTGTCTCACATTCTTCGAACTTGAAGAATAAAATCCATGGACAATAAAGAAAGGAAAGAGTGAACCCAGTAGGATGTGTTTAAGTGAGAAGAGTAGAAGTGCTGTGATGTGGGAGGGGGACCTGAACTTTACAGAGCTGGAGGAAAGGAGACATTGTAAACAGGGAGTGTTACAGGCCAGGCTAAATGGGCAATGACCAGACAGACTCCATTTTACCGGAGACTCCCTATCAGGTAAGAAATGCTTCTCCTGTGGGAAAGCCCCACCTCTGTACCCATTAACAGTCACCTAGCATGGCACACTTGGTAACACAAAATAGCAATTCTTATACAATATAAAATTGTTCTCTTTGGTTTCCATTTTTCTTGGGCAATGTACCTTGTCAGAGATTGATTGTCCATTCTCTAACTTGTACTTTGACCCTCTTCCCTTCTGCTTGCTTGCTGCTATGCCAACCTGGAAAGTCCCGTGGGAAATACCAATGAACCCTATTGCATTGTCCCTAATTGCCCAATTCAGCTTCTCTATTTGCTTGTTTGCAGCTACATCAATCAGATGTGATTTTTGCAGTTTTTAAATATCCTAAAATGCACAAGCTCAGGGCTGTTCCTTGCAGAGACAGTTACAGGTCCTGCCGGGAGCAGTCGCTGGCCAGCTGGCTAAAGAAAGACTCTTCAATTGGACAAAACTGGGACTTGGTGTATTTTCTGAGCGACCTGCCCCACAACAGGAGGAAAGTGACATTTCATGCCCACATAAGCCAGGCAGAGCTGCAGGTAAATTGCTTCTTGGAACAGAAAGCGTACAGGGTCAGCACAGTTGGCCCACCTTATACAATTACTCCTTTAACCTGTGGTCGCCACCCTGACATCTGTCAGCCCATCACTTCTCCCTTCACCTCTCATAGTTCTACCTTTGCTCATCAGGCCCCCAAAGGCACTGACTCCCCAGCTGTTTGGTGCACATCCCAGCATCCTCAGAGTCTAGGAACTGCTTGGAGTCTTTCCCCCTCACCAGGGTACCTCCATGTTTGAGGTGTTCTCTGTTTTAAAATGTCCATAAACCTCTCCTCACTGAGTTCTAGACTGACCTCCCTTTGAAATTACTCACTCTCGCCCATAAGCCTTTTCCTCCCGGCCTTGCTTTAAATCACGAAACCGTGCGCCCAGCTGTTGCCCTGAAGTCTGAGCACAGGGTCAGCGGGCCGGCCCACTCCCCCAGGCTGCCCGGCTCTGGCCTCCGCCACAGGCCAGGTTTCAGGCCGCATCACCCTCCCAAAGGCTTCTCCCACCTTTGTCACAGCAACATTAGAGCAGGTGGGTTCAGCAAAGCAGAGCAGAAACTGGACTCTGAGGAGAAAGGAGAAGGGAGGCCCCTGGCTCCAAAGACCCTTTCTCCTTCTCCGCCCAGGCTGGGCCAGGGGCTCCTGCAGCGCGGGGCTGGGACCGCTCAGAGCCGCAGGCCAGAGCAGAGCCGCACCTTTTGCGCAGGAGCCCGTTTTCCCAGGGGACCAGGTCACCATCTGGGTACCTCTGGCTTGAGCTGGTTGAGTGACTTTGTCTTTTTCTTTGGTTCCTTCCAACTGAACCAGCAAAGCTGCCAGAGGAGGCGAGGCAAGTGGGAAAGTGGGAGATGGGATGCTCTGGGGACTTTGGAAGCGCTGTCTGGAGCCTTCCGTGCCTGACTTTTTTACTGCTTCTTTCTGAAGAGGACATTGGACACTCGTGAAGGCATGTAGGGCCCCAGGTCATCCAGATTGCTCTCATCTTCAAATCACATCTTCAAAGACCCTCCCCCCCTTTTTTTTCTTACAAAACAGAGTTACATTCATAGGTTCTAGGGATCAGAAAATGTGGGCATTTTAGAGCCATTTTCTGTCTGCCAAATTATTATCTTTTAATTTAGTTTTTTGGTGTTTTTTTTTCCCCAGCATTATTGAAGAATAATTGACAGATAAAACATTATATGCACAACATATTTAAAGTGTACGAAATGATGTTTGGTAAATGTATATTGTAAAATTATTACCACTATGAAGCTAATTAACACATCTATCATATCACATACTTACAACATTTATTTTATTGTAAGAATATTCAAGATGAATTCTCTTAGCAAATTGCAAGCATACAATACATTATCAATAGCTACAGTCATCATGCGGTGTGATGAATTTTTACAACTTATTCCTTATTGTCTAACTTTGATCCACATTACCCTTTTCCTCTGTAGCCCAGCTCCTGGCAAACAGTTCTGTTTCTGAGTTTGACTTTTTTAGTATTTGTCTCTTTGGGTCTGGCTTATTTCACTTAGTAAAATGTCCTTTAAGTTTATACATATTGTCACAAATGACAGGACTTCCTTTTTTCTTATGACTCAATACATATACCACACTGTTCTTTATCCAGTTATCTATCAGTAAACACTTAGATTGAGTCCATATTTTGGCTATTGTGAATAATGCTGAAATGAATATGGAAATGCAGATATCTCTTTGAGTTGTTAATTTGATTTCCTCTGGATATCTACTAAGAAATGGGATTGTTGGATCATACTGTAGTTTTATTTATTTATTTATTTATTTATTTATTTATTTATTTATTTTTGAGGAACCTCAACACTATTTTTCAATGACTTACCAATTCCATTACTTCCCTAGCCTATGATTCTGTGCCATGATGACTTTTGGATCAATGATGGATCAGATACATGATAGTGGTCCTGTGAGATTATATCACCTAGTGACATTCTAGCCCTCTCAGTTTATGTAAATATACTCTATGATGTTTGCACAATGACAAAATCACCTTCGCTTTGTCTCTTTGATAATAGCCATTCTAACAGATTCTAATGTGATATCTCATAGCTCTGATTTCATTTCCCAGATGGTTGGTGATATGGTTTTTACATGTAACTGATAATTTTTAGTGATATAATTTTTACATTTAACTGATAATCATTTTCATTTCTTCTCTAGAGCAATATCTATTAAGGTTCTTTCCCATTTTAAAATTGGTTTATAAGTTTCTTGCTATTAAATTGTTTGTGTTCCTTATATTAATGTGTTATCAGACTAGCCAATATTTTGTCTCATTTTAATAAGTTATCTCTTCCCTCTATTGATTGTTTCTTCTGCTGTGCACAAGATTTTAACTTGAATGCAATCTCATTTCTTATTTTTGCCCTTTTAATATGAGGCTTTGATGCCATATCCAAAAAAATCATTACTAAGACCATTGTCAAGATGGTATTCCCCTAAGTTTTCTTCTGAAATTTTTGCAGTTTCAGGCCTTATGTTTAAGTCTTTATTTCATTTTGAGCTGGTTTTTGTATATGGTATAAAGTAACAGTCCAATTTATTCCTCTACATGTGAATATACACTTTTCTCAAAAACGTTTATTACACAAACTCTTTTCCCCATTGTGTGTTCTTGGCAATAAGGCTGAAGACCATTTAACCCAAAGTGTTGAGATTTATTTCCGAGTTCTCTGTTTTTTTCCATTGATTTATATTTGTTTCTGTGTTAATACCTACCATTTTGATTACTATGGCTTTGTACTGGATTTTGACATCAGAGAGCACAATCACTCATGTTATTTTCTCCTTTCTAAAGATTGGTTTGGCTACACATGCTCTTTTGTGGGTCCATATAATTTTTAGGATTTTTTTTCAAATTTTATTAAAAGTCCAATTGGAATTTTTGTATGAATTGGATCATTTTTGATAGTCTGAACATATTAACAACAACAATAATTTTCTAATCCATGAACAAGGAATATTGTTCTATTTATTTGTATCTTCTTCAATTATTTTTATCAGTATTTTATAGTTTTCATTGTATAAATCTTTTGCCTTTTTGTTAAGTTTAATTTTAAATTTTTTTTTTTGTTATTGTAAGTAGAATTGCTCTCTTAGTATATTTTTTGGTTAGTTCCTTATTAGTGTCTAAAAATACATGTTTCTATGTTGATATTGTATCCTGCACCTATATTGAATTTATCACCTATAACAGTCTATTTTCTTTGGTGAAGTCTTTATAGAGTTTTCTATATATAAATTTTCTTCATTTGCAAAGAGAGACAATCTTACTTCTTCCTTTCTGATTTGGATGCCTTTATTTCTTTTTACAACCTCATTGTTCTGGCAAGTACTAGAGTGAGCAGAAATGGTGACAGTGTGCCTCCCTATTTTGTTCCTAATCTTAGAGAAAAAGCTTTCAGATTGGATGTGGGCTTGTCATATGTAATCTTTATTATGTTAAGGTACACTCCTTCTACATCTAATTTGTAAGAGTTTGTGTCATGAAAGGGTATTAAATTTTGTTAAATGCTTTTAATGCCTTTATTGAGAGGATCATATGGTACTTTGTTTTATTTTTTTTAATGCAGTGTATTATGGTCATGTGTCTGCATATGTTGAACCATCCTTGCATCCCAGGAATAAATTTTGCTTAATCATAATGTATAATCCTTGTAATGTTCTGTTGAATTTTTGTTTGGTTTAGATATAATTTGTGTAAGTAGAAAGTAAATAATTATACAATTTAAAATAAGTGCCCACTTTGTATATTTTATATTAATGTAATAAAACATGTGCAAATCATTATATACTATGTCATTATGGATTTGACAATTGGTCTCTATTATGGTTTAGATATGAGGTATTCCCCAAAGCTCATGTGTAAGACAATGCAAGAAATTTTAGAGGTAAAATGATTTGGTTATGAGAATTTTAACCTAATCAGTGCCTTAGTCCTCTGTTAGGGATTAACTGGGTGGTAACTCTAGGCTGATGCTGTGTGACTGGAGGAGATGCGTGAGTGGGGGCATGTCCTTGGGGTACATATATTGTCCTTGGTGAGGGGAGCTCTTCTCTCTTTGCTTCCTGATGTCCTGTTCCCAGCTGCTCTCCTCCATGACACTCTTCTTCTTTGATGATCTGCCTCACTCCAAGCCCAGAGAAATAGATAGTCCACAGCTGTCGGTGGACTGACACCTCTGAAACCGTGTGTCTCAAATAAACTTTTCCTCCTCTAAAATCTTTCTTGTCAGGTCTTTGGGTCAAAGTGATAAAAAATCTGTCCAAACACTTTCTAACTATTATTATGGATTTGTTGATTTAATTTATAAGTAGTATTAATTTTTCTTATCTATATCTTAAAAGCCTCTCATTAGGGGTAGATATATATTCATTATGGGAACATGATATTTTATTCTTTAGAAACAGAATAACACTTTCATAGGAAAGCATAAATACAATAAATATTGCTTTAGGGTTTAATTTGTTAAAGTTTGGATATGAGTCATCTCTGCAAAACTCCTGTTAATGGAGGATATTCAGAGGTAAGATGATTGGATTATGAGCACTGCAGTCCAATCAGCCCACCTTAGCTTGAATGACTGGGTGGTAACTGCAGGCATGGGGGCAGTGGGAGAGTGACTGGGGGCATGCCCTACAAAAGTAAAACTTCCCTGTGACCAGTTCTTCCTCTCTTCGGCTTCTTGACCCTGCCAGAAGCTAAGCAGCTTTCTTTACTAGGCCCGTTCCCCCCCCAATGTGCTGCTTCACCTTGAGCCCGGAGCAATGGGGTCTATTGTCTCGAACTGAGACCTCTGAAACAATGATTCCCCCATAAACTTTCCTTTCTCTAAATTGTTCTTGTCAGGTATTTTGTTCACAGACAAGCAAAAGTTGACTAAAACATTGTTATAGTAATACAGTAATATTGTACGAATATAATATGTAATATAGTATATATACTTTTATATTATAAATTACACTGCCATAGTATTCAGATTTTATAAAATATTGTAAAATAACATAATTATTTTATATGTATTAAAATACAACTCATGAGATTTTGTCTTTTTAAATTTAACAATATTTTCCTTTTGTCTGGAAAGATTAATGATTTCCACTTAGTGTAACTATTAATGTGATTAATTGTTTTGTGGAGTGACCCATTCTGTATTTGGGGTCTTTTTAATTACAGAATTTATATATAATATTTGGGTTCCTTTTGGCAAAATGCATGGAATTTGATTCACTCCATTTCAGTCCCTGGTGCCCCTGCATTTACCTCCTCCGCCCTCCCCTTATTCTCCTTTTTCTTCTCTATTGATTTTCCTTTCCCTCATTGGTTTATTTATTTTTGAATGGTGCTTTCTACCCATACATAAAGGTGGAAGACACTGTGGTATTTTACATGTAAACATAGCATGATTTTGTTAAATTCATCACACATTTCCTCCCAGTTTCAGTCCCTTTTTTTCTCCCTATCTCCTTCTATTCCACTAATCTTCCTGAAATCTTTATGATATCTGATTCCCCCCACCACCACCCCCACACACATTTTTCCTTCATTGTGCTCTAGCTTTTGCACATGAGAGAAAACACTAGAGCCTTGATTTTCTGAGTCTGGCTTATTTCACTTAGCGTGATGTTTTCCACTTCTATCCATTTACTTGCAAATGCTATAATTTATTCTTCTTTATGGCTGAGTAAAACTCTGCTGTGTATATATCCCACATTTTCCTAATCTGTTCATCTATTGACAAGGGTCTGGGCTAGTTCCTGATTTGGCTATTTGGAATTGTGCTGCTATAAACATTGATGTGACCATATTACTGTAGTATACTGATTTTGGATCTTTTGGACAAATATCAAGGAGTGGGAAACCTGGATCATACACTGGTTCCTTCCGAGTTTTGTGAGAAATCTACATGTGGCTTTCAGAGTGCTTGTATTAATCTGCAGTCGCAATAACAATGTGTGAGTGTGCCCTTTTTCCCACATGCATGCTAGCATTTATTATTACCTGTACTCTTGATAATTGCTATTCTAACTAAAGTGACATGAAATCCTATTATAACTTTGATTTTCATCTCCCTGATTGCTAGAGATGTTGAACATTTTTCATATATTTGTTGTCCATTTTTGTTCTTTGAGGAAATAGTGTTTGAGTTTTCTTGTCCATTTATTTATTGAGTTATTTTTTCCTATGGTATTAAGCCGTTGAGTTCTTCATATATTCAGTGTATTAATCCTCTTTTAAAGGAGTAGCTGGGAAAATTTTCTCCCATTCTGTAGCCTCTCTTTTCACTTTCTTAATCATTTCATTTGTAGTTCAGAAGCTTTTTTATTTTGATGGCATTTCAATATTGATTCATGGTTTTTTTTCTTTTGGGGAGGGGGCAGTACGAGGGTTTGAACTCAGTCAGGGGCACTCGACCACTGAGCCATATCCCCAGCCCTATTTTGTATTTTATTTAGAGACAGGGTCTCATGAGTTGCTTAGCGCCTCACCATTACTGAAACTGGCTTTGAACTGATGATCCTCTTGTCTTTACCTCTCCAGTGGCTGGGATTGTAGGGGTGCACCACCATGCCCCGCTTCATGGTTTTATTTCTTGAGCTTTAGGAATCTTGTTAATTAATTTGATGCCTGCACCAATATGATGGAGAATTGACCTATGTTTTCTTCTAGCAATTGCAATGTTTCTGGTCTAATCACTAAGTCTCGGATACACTTTTATTTCACTTTTGTGCAGGATGAGATATAACCGTATGGTTTCATTCTTCTACATGCAGATATCCAGTTTTCCCAGTACTATTTGTTTAAAAGGCTATTTAACAACAAATTTTTGGTAACTTTGTCAAGTATCAGATGACTGTAAATATGAAAGTTTCTGGGACTTCTATTCCATTGGTCTTCATTTCTATTTTGCTAACAATGCAATCCTTTTTTAAAAAAAAAATAGCTCTGTAATATAATTTGAGTTCAGTTATTGCAATGCCTCCTGTATTACTCTTCTTGCTCAGGATTGCTGTGGTTGTTCTGGATTCCTTATTCTTCCAAACAAATGTAAGGACTGTTTTTCCCCCTAGTTATGTGAAGAATGTCATTGGTATTTTGATGAGGATTGCATTGAATCAGTATATTGCTTTTGATAGTATGGCCATTTTGGCAATATTAACTCTGCCTGTCCAAGAACATGGAGGCCTCTCCATCTTTCAAGCGCTTCAATTTTGTTCTTCTGTGTTCTATTATTTTCATTGTGGAGATCTTCGACCCCCTTGGTTCGATTCATTCCCAAGTATTTTGTGAGGATTTTGTCTGTTTGTGTTTGTTTTCATTGTTGTTGTTGTTTGGTTCTTTTTTTTTTTTCTTTCTTTCTTTTTGAGTTTATTGTAGATGGGATATTTTTCCTGATCTTTCTCAGCAGAATCACTGTTAAAATATAAGAAAGCTATTCATTTTTGACAGTTTATCTTGTATCCTGCTACTTTGCTGAATTCATTTATCAGCTCTAGAAGTCTGAAAGAATTTTTCATGTCTTCTAGATACAGGAGCATATCATCAGCAAACAGAGATAATCTGCCGTCTTTTTTCCTATTTGTATCACTTTAATTTCTTTCTCAAGCCTGACTGCTCTGGCTAGAGTTTCCAGAATTGTACTGACTAGAAGTAGTGAGAATGACATCCTCGTTTTATTCCTGTTGTAGAGAAAATACTTTCAGTTTTTTTTTTTTTCCTCTGTTCCATATGATGTTGGCTTTGGGTTTGTGATAGATAGCCTTTATAATATTGAGGTAATTTCCTTCTATTCCTAGTCTCTCTAGGGTTTTAAAATGAATGAGATTTTTTTTCAAAGGCCTTTTATTTATCCATTAAGATGATCATATTATTCTTGTCCTGAATTCTATTTATGTGGTTAATTACAGTTTTTGATTTGTGTTGAACCTATCTTACATTCCTGGAATGAAACCTACTTGCTTACAGTGTATCAGCTTCTTGATGTGTTTTTGAATGTGGTTGGCTAATATTTTATTAAGAGTTTTTACAACTATGTTCATCCCTTAATATTGGACATGGGATGTGTTTTTGTCTGATTTTGGTATCAGGGTTATATTGGTTTCATAGAACATGTTTGAGAGTGCTCCTTTTAATTTTAAGGAATACTTTGAGAAACACTTCTATTAGTTCTTCTTTAAAGGTTGAGTAGAACCCAGCCAAGAATCTATCTGGTCTGGAAAATTTCTTTGTTGGAAAGTTTTAATTTTTGCATCAATTTCATTACTTGATATTGGTGTGATTTGGTTTACTATGTCTTCCCGGTTCAATTTCTGGCGTGGTCATATGTGTCAGTGTTTTCTAGATTGTTCAGTTTATTGGAGTATAAGTTTTCCAAATAATTTCTAATGATACTTTGTATTTCAGAAGTGTCTGTGGAGATATCTCCTCTTTTACTTCTATCTGAATTTATTTGGATTTTTTTCCCTCTTTCTTTTGGTTACTTTGGCTAAGGGTTTATCAATCTTATCTATCTTTTTAAAGAACCAATTCTTTGTTGCAGTGACCCTGTAGATTTTTTATTCTTAATTTCATCTCCATTCTAAATTATTCCCTGCCTTTTACTGACTTGTAATTCATTTGTTCTTCCTTTTCTAAGGCTTCGAAGTGTATCATGAGATTATTTATTTGGGATCTCTCTATCTTTTAAGTTAGGCACTCAATTCTATAAATTTTCCTCTTAAAACTGCTCTCATACTATACTAGAAATTTTGATACAGTTTATTTTTGTATTTATTTGTATGAACTTCTTTATTTCTTCTATGATTTTGTCTATGATGTGTTCTTCATTTAAAAGAGTATTTTTCAATGTTCATATGTCTATGTGGTTTCTATTATTATTCTTGCTGTTGATTTCTAGTTTTAGTCTATTGTAATCTGATAGGATACATGAGATTATAGCACTTTTTTGTATTTATAAGAAACATACATCCGAATGTGGTGTGTTTTGGAAACTGCTGAGAAGAAAGTAAATTCAGCTTTTGGGTAGTGAAATTTACTGTGTATGGCTATTAGGTCCATTTGATTTATAGTATTATTTAAATTGGAAATATCTCTATTGGTTTTATGCTTAAAGGATCTCTTGATGATGAGGATATATTGAAATAAACCAATATTATTTTATTAGGGTCTATTGGGGATTTAATGTCAATAATTTTTTTTATGTAATTAGGTACACCTAGGGAATATATATTTATTATCAGTATGTATTATTGTTGGATTTTTACTTATTCTTGAATGTGGTGACCTTCTTAGTGTCTTCTGATTAATTTTTGCTTGAATCTGCATTGATAAGAGACTAGCTGGTCCTGCTTGTTTTCAGACTTCATTTGCATGAAATTTGTTTTTATATCCTTTTACTTTTAGCCTATGGTTGTCTTTGCCTAGGATATGAGTCTCTTGCACAAATATATATATACTGGTCTTTACTCCATTCTGCTAATCTAATATTTAAAAAAAATGGAAGTCAAAACCAGTTACATCAAGTATTATTATGGATAGGGTAGTGTTTTTTTGTTTCCTGCCATTTTGGTTCTTTACTATATTTAATTCTGTCTTGATTTTCTTTAGTTGGCTCTTCTTCTAGTGATCTTCATCTATTTGGAAGTTTTAAGGTTTGTTTAGGGTCCTCTTTGTGCAATATACATTTGAATATTCTTTGTAGTGCTGACTTAGTCATGAATTCTTTTTGTTTACCCTTATGATAAAAAAGTTTTTATTTGCCCATAAATTTTGAAGGATAGCTTTGCTGGATATAGCAATCTACTATCTCACTGTAGATGTTTTTAATTCCTATAGCCTGTGTCACCATGTTCTCATCAATCCCAGTAACTCTCAAGTTTGTTTCATTGATGCTTCCCAAAGATCTTGTGTATTCTGATTATGGTCTTTCCCTGAAATTTCATCCACTGCCATACCTTTGGGATCTTTTGTTGAAGGAAGGTTTGTTTACCTTTTTTCTCAAGTTTTCAGAGGTCTTGAACTTTTACATCAATTGAAATGTATTCCCCTTCCTTTTATGCATGTATCCTTTTGTGTGTAGTTATCTTTTGGCCAGGGGAGTGGGGAGTTCTGTCTATTTTTGAAGATATAAGTAGTTTTCCGGGAGTGGTACCCATCTATTTATTAATTCTTTGGCCCTGGTTATTTGTTTGGGGTTTTTACTTCCCCTATTCAATTGTTAAAGTATTGTTGATGCTTGAGTCCTACTAGATAATGAGTGGTTACTTAGGTCAGTTTTGAGTTGCTCAGCAGCAGGATCTCTACTCTGTTAATTGGAACTGTCCAACTTTCCAGCTCCTCTTAGAAGAATGGGGAAGCTAATAATATTAGTAATGCTAGCAACAGATGTATGGCATTAAAGTAAATGTCTGGTGTTTACATTGACATCTATTACATTTAATTACCACCTGTATAGGAAGAATAGGATCAATATTAAACTTCAATACCAATAATAAATAACCATTAACTAGATCTGGCATTAAACAGCAGATGTTTACTATGCTATCCACTGCACTAATAATCACAACATGAATGGAGTAGGAATTACATAAACTATATATATATATATATATATATATATATATATATNTTTTTTTTTTTTTTTTAAATCTATCTGTGCAGTGACAACACACACTTCTATTCTCCCCTCCACAATCATGTAGAATGGAAAAATGTAGAAAATTAAAAAAATAAAATAAAATCTGAAAAGTTTTAAAAAATTAAAATTGAAAGTAATTTTAAAAATTGGAATACAAAAGAAAAAATTCTTAATGGGAAATAAAGGACTTGTTCCTGTTAAGGATGGCCAAAACTGTTGGCAAGAATCGATGTTCAATCTTTGTATTTATTTTTGGGTTCTGTAACTCTAAGGCCCACAATATATGAATGCTGGGTAAGCTGGCCACTTCCTTTATGAGTTCCTGATCTCCTGCCTCCGCTCCCTCATGCAGCGCTTATAAATGGTTTCCATGCTGGCCACCCTGGGTACCACTGAACTAACACCCATGGCTGAGTGATTTTGGTAGCTTATCACTCAACTTCCCCACCTGACTCTGGATCCACTGAGATCAGCCTCTTTCTCTATCCCACAGGTTTCCCCAAGACATTTTTTTTCTTTCATTTATGTTTTTGTTTTTGTTGTTGTTGTTGTTTCCCCACCAGGCTGTCATCCCTCTGTGTATGTACTCCAACCTCCCTTCAGCAGCCAACCTGTGGCATCTCTAATGTATTATTCCTTATAATATGTTCGAACTTCCTGACTTTCTGTGTCTCCATGGGAATTTTTTGGTGGTTGTTGTTGTTGTTATTGTTTGTTTTTGTTTTTTTTTTTTACTGTCCAGTATTGAATTTCAGTGAGTTCCATTAGTTACCCACCCTGATGCGGAACAGCATTCCTGCTTTTTAACTCTGGAGCTAAGGAACTGCCAGGAAGTGCACCCTACCTCTAATCCACCATCTTTCCCTATATTTTTGTTTCTTTGTTTCTATTTCCTCTTGCCTTGTCATCCTTTGTGCTGATAAAATACATTTGATTTGGGGACATTTTTCAGGATTTCCATAATTGCCATGAGTTATAGGAAAAGATCTTGAGAAGATATTTATAGCATATTAATTGATGAGAGAAAAAAAGTGTATTTAATGTTGAATGAATTTTGCAAAACAAGTCAAAACATACAAAGAAAGAAATAAATGTGTATATTCAATATATATATATATATGATTATGTAAGCATGGAAGGAATAGTGAATAGAATACACAGAGAATTTAAAAGAAGAGGAGGGGGTAAAGAAGAAAGAAGATGAGAACTAAAATATACAACTTATGAGAAATTTTAATTGGAACTGGACCATGCTTATAATGATAGAATATACTCTAATATTAGCATTTAGAACTCAAATTACATAAGTATTTTCAAAATGACTTCGTTAGTAAGTGTATATCCTTTCACATAAATACACACACACACCTGCATGGAAATATGTGCATTCATATAAACACACACATTAATTAATTAATTAGATAAAAACTAATTAATTATATTTATTTATCTGATGAGATCTTATTTCAAAATATAATTACTACTCTTATTTTGATTTGTTTTCTCATTGTTGCACATTTTAATTATTGTTAATTGAAAAGATAATACTTGTCTATTAAGAAAATTAAATAAACATTAAAACTCAATTAATAATACCAGGGACTCTTCTTAGTGATATACATTATTTAATGAATACAAAATTTTAGGGATTCAGAAATATAAATTAATGTAAATGTGGGATTTTTTATATTTGCCTTATATATTTTACTTTTATGTTTGCCTTATATATTTACTTTTTAAAATTATATATATAATTAATATATATTATATATATATTATATATTATATATAATATATATTATATATATTATATGCTTGTATAATTATATACATTATATTATNATAATATATATTATATATATTATATGTATATATAATATATATATATATATATATATATATATATATATATATATATATATATATAAATTCCTCCTTTATTGGGTAAATGACTGAAGTCATAGTATAGAAAACCATAGTGCCCTCTCCAAAGTTTATAAAATCACATAGTCATAATCATCAATAAAAAGAGTGGCTTATCTTTTATAAGACAGTTGGTACTTTTAGCTGAAAAAGTAACTCACACAATTTGAAGATGTTTTTTGAAAAATGAAAATAGTCCACTGCTATATTCACTTTTTTGTTTATTGTGAGTTAATTCTAATATATGTGTATATTTATTGCTAATTTATATTAAACCTTAATTTCCTCAGAGCAAAACGAGCTAGAAAATTTTTTCCATGTCAAAATACACATCAACAATTTAAATATAATGCATACAACTACAATAGACTTGACTTTATGTGGGAAATCATCTTGTTTCTTTCAAAATAAACTGAAAGTTGGATTAAATAGATTCTTAACAAAGTTCAAAGCAGTTACCGTATCTCAGGGACAGCATCATAACCACTACAAATAATAAGTGTATTCATTTGACATTTATTATTTTTCTAAAATAATGATACAAACCAACATATAATTTTTATTTTGATCTGTGTAAATGAGTTCATATTCAACCCATTTATGTATGAATATAGTTCAATAGAATTTAATAAACACATTAAATGTATATAATGTGCAAAAAAACTGGTTGAAATACCAAAAAATATAGAAGGATGAACAGTAATAGTGATAAATATTTAAAATAGTGATAAATATTATTAATGACATCAAACATTCAAACTGCCAAGACTTTTGAAAGAGGGGGAAAATCACATGAAGTTGGTGGAACAGAAATTCTTTAATGTTATTATAATAAGGAAGGAAGAGAGGAAACAAGAATGAGGACAGAAAAGGAAGGCAGAAAAATGAGTAATGAAAAAGGCTGTATTAGTTTCCCATCTCTGTGGAAAAAAAAAAAACAACTAAGTAATCAAGTCATAGGAAGAAAGCTCATGGTTTCAAAGGTTTTAGTCCACGGTCAGCTGCACAGTGGTTCAGGGGCTATGGCAAGGCACACATGGTGGCAGAAGAGGTCTGTTCACCTCGTGCAGAAAGTAAAAAGCCAAGCAAGAAGAATCTGGGGTCACAATATACCCTGCTAAGGTACACCTGCAGTAATCTGACTTCCTTCCACAAGGTTCCAGGTTGGTGACTAAGCATATAGCCCATGAGCCTTTGGAGGACACATAAAATCCAACATTAACAATGTCTTACCTGACAGCGTATTTCTTTATTTACTAATATTCATAACAAATATGAATTAGCTGTACTCTTTGCTCCCTTTTCAATATGAAGCTAAGGAATTGAAGTCAGTTGCCCAATATCCATCTCCTTTCTACTGAACCATTAGATGACATGTTTAAAAACTTACACAAGTCCATCTGAACAATTTATCAGGACAATTTATTATGGTCTGGCAATTATCTCCCTTTCCAATGCGCTTTCCTCTTCTGAAATAGTCAAGACATTTCTAGAATGTTCAGGGAATGGAACAATTTTCTCTTCCTAAGTCTTCTTTTCCATTATCCACCAGACAGAGATACATGGCCTCTCTCACCCTCAGCACATTATTTTCTTAATATATTTTCAGATATCTGCTTTGATTAACTATGCATGCTACAAAGGTAATAATCAAAAAAGCCACAGAGATAATAGGATATAGATACATCAGAGTTGGATGTTTATGATCCCTTCTCATATTCTTTCAGAAGATAGTGCTGGTAGAAAGATTAATATGGGCTGCAATGATCCCCACCTTCTGGTACTTAAGCCCTTTGTAATCAAAACTCTGCTTTTTAGTGCGGGTTGAATATATCTAGTTCCTTCTAAAAGAAAGAACAGAATGAACATGATAGCATTCCATTTCTGATATCAAGTAATAAGACTGTGACTTTGGTCGTAGGTGTTTGCCCTCACTCTTTTGGATCATTCCTAAAGAACCAGGTACCATATCATGAAGCCCTGCTGGGAAGGGCCACAGGTCAAGGGACAGAAGCCTATCAATAACCAAATGACTGGGCTTATAAATGGGATCCCTCCCTCAAAAGATGCCTTTAGATTAGATGGCACTCAATTAAGAGCTTGACTAAACCTCAAGAGAAACAGAGACCAAATGTTAGAGTCTGTAAACAAGTCAGGATGGTGCCTGGCATTTTGCCAGAGGGAGTGGTTTATGAAGTAACGCCAGCGAGCCATTAAGTGTGGAGATTCCTTATTGGTTGACTGCTGTATCTAGTTTATGTTAATTAGATAAGCTGTGTGGAATGTATATATATACCTCAATATATGACCTACAATAAACGGCTCCCACTCCTGCTGTATCAATGAACACAAGTTCCTCGTCACCCCCCAGTTATTTTGCTGCAGCTGGACTGTGGCAACCAAAGACACCTAGCAACCAGATTCTGACATACAGAACTGTGGAATAATAACCGTTATCTTTAAATAGATAAATTGTGAGGTACTTTGGTACACAGCAGTAAATAAAACAGTACAGAAAAAAATCTCTAGACCTCACACTCTGTCTTTTCACTTTTAAAATAAATGATGAGACAATTTCTCCCCAACACAAATACCCAAATTGCCACAAAGTATCTGAATGCATTAAATGCAAATAACACTTGAAGTCACCATTCCAGTGCCCAGGTATGTAATCAAAGTCAGAAGTAACCATTGGAAATAAATTTGAAACGAATCAAAATATTTTAGAAGAACTGTACTATCTTGGAAATAAGAATGCAATTTGGGAAAATGTTTTGTGTCTATGCATATTGTCTGGAAAGGCACTTATAACTTAGTTCTTAGAGGCCTAGACTATATCATAAAAAAAATTTCAAAAATACTTTGAATATTACAAAGCATGGAATATTTTTTCCTTTTGTATCATGTATAGATTTTTTTTCCCTTTGCATTCACAAGGTAGATGTTGGAATGAGTTAATACCTTATTAGGATTGTATATTAACACAATATAATGCAGATTTTGCAGAGTTTTGTATAGTGTTGCATTTTATACTGAGTATGCTATATGTTAAAGTCATATATACACAAAATGCAAGGCTATAGGCTTTGGAAAAAAATAGAATGATCAACATGTTAATACATTCAGCCATTACTTTAACATCAAGTTCATTCTGTCTTTTAATTACTCTGTGTCCTACCTATATTACAAGATACATCAAGGTCTGTTTGACTTTCATTTAACAATAGAAAGGTCACTCTGTCTACTCCTGAAGCCAACTTTCTAAGACAAGAGAATGGAAGAGAGAAAATTCCTTATTTTATACAATTAAGACAATGTGGAGTAAGGTTGCCAACAGCAGAATATTTGGACCAGAGAAGTAAAGGAAGGCAAGAGAGAAAATTGTCTTTGTATATCTAGATCAGAATGAGGGTAACAAGAAAATTACAAATCACTTCTTGAAGAGCCATCTCCTTGATTGAAGTGACAGTGGTTGGGTAGACAAGCAAGCAAGGACATATCATTAAAACATGTTAATCAGAATATTGTATCAGAGAAAAATGAGGTGGAAAAGAATGCATTCAAACATTCTTTGAATGCATTCAAAGAATGCACAAGCAGCCTATGAGGAGTCAGGAAGAAGGAGCCCTGCAGTTTCAACCTTGGCTACTGGAATGAATTGGACATAATTTTCCTTTGTTCATAAATGAATACATTCCAGTAGAACTCCACATCATATACAACCACAAAAATGAGAAGTTATACTCCATGTATGTTTGATATGTCAGAATACATTCTAGTATCGTGTATAACTAAAAAGAACAAATTAAATTTTAAAAAATAGCCTTCAAAAATGATATATCCAGATATTTCACAGGTGTCTTAATTCCACTAGGGAACAAGAAACTCTAATTATATTTAAGTTTGTCTAGATTGTAAAGAAATATAGAAATCTGTGCAATTCCTCTTAGAAAGCTATCAAAAGACTTGAAAATTACAAAGAAAAAAACTGGAAAAAATCCATTATTACTCTGAAATTCAACATTAAATTCTATGAATAGTATACTATGCTATACTAATTTATTTTTAGTCCAAGAATACAAAACTAAATATTAATATATGAGTATCAGTAGCCAAATGGATTTACTTTAGGAATATAATAATTTTTCAGTATTAGGACATATATTGTTATTGATGTAAAGGAGAAGAGCAGAGAGCTTAATATGTGCTTAGTAAGATTGTTGATAAAATTATATATTAATTGATTAATTAATTAAAGCATTAACCATTAGTCAAAATACACATTCACATATAGATATTCTACTTAAATTAAGGCCTATGTCAGGAATACAGTTAGTGACTTTATCTTTATGGCATATCTTTATGGTATAATTACTGGAAAATAAAATACATTGTTTCAACTTACTGTCAGCATCATGAAAATACAACTATTAAAAACATAAACTTTAATGAAGGATGCGCTTTATAAGTAAAATTTGAAGTTAGGTGGAAAATGCCATTTTTTTTTTTAGTTTGCTAGATGATCATTTTTTTTTATTTTTACCAAGATATTTATTTACTTATTTATTTAGGTACTAAGGATTGAATCCCAGAGTGCTCTACCACTGAGCTACATGTCCAGCACTTTTTTAAAAAAAAGTTTTAATTAGTTATACATGACAGTAGAATGTATTATGCATTTTAATATATTGTACATAGATGGTATATAATTTCTCATTTTTCTGAGTGTACATGTTGCAGAATCATATTGGTCATGTAGTCACATATATGCATACAGTAATAATGTCTGTTTCATTCTACTGTCTTTCCTATTCCCACATCACCTTCTCTTCCCTCCCATCACTTCCCTCTACCTAACCTAAGGTAACACTATTCTTCCCTAGTGCCCCCTGCCTTATTGTAAATTAGCATCCTCATATTAGAGGAAATATTTGGCCTTTGGTTTCCTGAGATTGGCTTATTTCACTTAGCATGATGTTCTCCAACTCCAACCATTTACTGGCAAATGCCATAATTTCATTCTTCTTTATATATGAAGTCAAAGAGAATGTGTGCCCATGAGATTGCAGGTATGAATAGTGAATAGTTTTCATTGCTCTGTCATGTTCAGCTGCATTAATGTAACCCTATCCCACTATTTTTTCCAGTTTTTGGCTACTATAAGGAAAGATTTTTGTGAACATTCTCATATCTAAATATGGTAGACATGTGTACTTGATTCTCTTGAGATTATGCCCAGGGGTATAATTCTTTTTTTTTTTTTTTAGCATTATTAAGTATTGCCAAAGGTATTTCCAATGTGAGTATAGCAGATTTCACTGTTAACAGCATTGGAAAAAAATTCACCTGTTGCAGAAATAATTATTGACACTCAATTTTTGAAAAATTTCATTTAGTCATGGATGATTATCTATAGTTGTTTCCTGGTCTCCTTTTCTGATTACTAATGAGTTTTAGTACCTTTTATATAATTATTGTCTATTTATCTATTTTAAACTATTCTTTTGTGAAGTGTGTTGTCTTTATCCATTTATTAATTGAGTTATCTGTCTTATTGATCTATAGTATTTATTTATATAATTTGAATACAAGTCCCTTAATCAGTGTGTCTTGTAAATGTTTTCTTCTGTTCCTTGGCTTCTTCACCATACTCTTAATAATATTTTGATGAACAGAAAGACTTAAATTTAATGGAGGCTATTTCATGTATTTATTGATGTGGTACTTCTTACCATAAAAATTAATAGCTTGAAATAGTGTATTAATTCTGCAATTTGGGAAGAACGTGGTATTCTCTGACAGACTTGTGTGGGAGCTTGTTTCTCATCACACAATAAAAGCAATCAATTTTCTCTATATTTTATCAGTCAGATCACACCACAGTATGATCACTGTGCAAAGGGGCAGGTTCAGAGTCTCTTTTTAGAATTACTTATGTTAGCAAAACCCAAGAAATAGGTCAAATGTCTGCTAATACACTATGCAGTAAATGCATTAAAATACTTGTGAGTAATGGAATATGCACTCTACTGCTACTAAAGTGATGAAATACATCTAATTCTATAATATTGAATTGCCAAAATAATGCTTTATTATTTACTGAAAATGTTATAAAAAACTACATGAGAGCAAATTTCTATATAATATAGTCTCCTTTTGATTAAAAAATGTAATAGGATATATTCATAGGATAATTCTGGGAAGATGTATAAAGTAATAGTAACAATGTTTACATGTTGAAGAGGACTTGTAGAATCTTAGATAGGAAATAAAATTCTTCTATATGGCCCTTTTAACTGGTTGTGTGCATGTATTGATTTTCCACTAGAATATTACAAAAAAATATGTAAATGTAACATTTTGAATATATCTCCCTTAACAAATTATCTTAGCTCAAACTGTCATAATAACATCATCATCATCATCAACAACAACACACACACTGGGTGAAAACAACAGACATTTATTTTTCAAAGTTGTGGTAGCTAGAGACCCCATGCTGGCTGGGGTTTCATGAGAGCCCTCTTCTCAGCTTGCAGATGGCCGCCTTCTCACTGTGTGCTCACATACTTGGGAGACAGAGCTCTAGTGTCTCTTTCTCTTACAAGGCACTAATCCCATGAAGGGGCCCCACCTTCAAATACTATCACATTGGGGATTAAAGCTTCTGCATCTGACATTCAGTTCATGACACAAAGTAAATAGTGCTAAATATTCAGATGTGTGTATACATGCATCTCTCTTATCAAATAAGTATATGTATTTCACGATACTGATAACAACATATCGTGTGTGTATTTATATGGATACACACATAATTTGTGTGTATACACACACATGTTGTCAATATATTGTCACCTTTTTGTTGTGATTTTGAAACTTAAAGTTCTGCCTATACATTTTTGAGTTCACAAAGGAAGATGTTTGGATGGTGATAATAAAAAAAAATGATGAGAATTCCTGTGGAATTTCAAAATAATCAGAAACATCATCAAGCAAAAATGAATCCGAATTTTTTTAAAATGGCTTCAGCAGTTTATAGAGATCTTTTAAATTAGTATACAGATGAATTAGAATTTATAGTGTTAGGTTGGGTGTGAAAATATTCACCGAAATGTTTCAAAATTTCATGATGCCACAGAATAAGAGAGAGAAAGATGTAGATAGGTGGCATCCCTGTATTTCCTAAGATGGGCCATTCAGTTTGCCTGCTTTGGTCCACTGTGGACGTTTCCTATTCATGTTAGAAGGAACCACCTGGCCTAGGTTTCCATGAGCCACATTGTTTCACCTGGGAACCAATGAAAATGTGACAGACATTTTTGAGAGATTTGTAAGACTGATTTATTTGCTTATTATATAAAAACGCAATCGTTAAAATATTGTAGTCTCTAGGGTTCCAATGTCAATGTCTAGTTTCTCTACGAGAATCTGGTGTAAATAATAGCCAGTCTTAAAGATTTTCTAGTTTCCTTTTCCATCTCTAATTCATGTATACAATTATGTTTACTCAATTTATCTTTTTATTCATCTTTATTAAAATGTCAGGTCATTTCTTACTAGAGTACACAGGAAAGCTTTGTGATCCACTATAGAGACTTTAATTACTACCTTACATCTGACTTCTCAGTCAATCTTGAATGTTGGCTCTGTAAAATTAAAAAAAAAAACAATTATTTTTCCTCCTTGCTGTTTGGAATTTTTTTAATAAGTAGACATAAATATTGATGAGATATATATGGTCTAGTACTGCCTTATCGATACTGATGGCTTCAAATGAGTTTTTAAATCATTTTAGCTTTTTTGGTTGGGAGAGGGAAGAGATGTAGGGGCATGTAGTGATGATTTTTTTTAATATAATAAACCCAAACTGTGACTTGATATTCAGATATAATTGTTGAAAGTGCAATTTTGCAAAGTAAATGAAAGCCATAAGTTTAGCCTGGAGCAGAGCTGCGAGGCAAGCCAGGAGAGAAATGCCTTCTGTGGCCATCTGCCTTGAAGCAAAATCTTTTGTTACAGCTGTGGCCCAAGCAGCTGTGTCACCCGCAGGCTCTATGAGCAGTTGCAAAATGCTAAGGACAGACTGCCTATCTCTCTTTCTCTGTAACCTCCCTCTAGAATCGGGTGGGAAAAATAAAGTTATAGCCTTGAGAAAGAAAAATGTTCACATTCTACAGCGTTCAGCTTAGAAACTCCCAGCTAGCACCTACATGTTGCAGAGGTTTTGATTAGAAGTTAGGAAAAAAAAAAAAAAAGTCAATGCTTTCTGAGTCCTGTGATCCTTTGCAATTGCAATAGCATTGCGTTCACTTGCTTTATGATGAATAAAGTCATTATTGCAGCTGAGTGAACCAGAAAATTCTAGACTCAAGAAACCAGACATAAATTAGGACACAAAGTCAAATGCAAAAATGATCTTTTACTTTCTACCTTGCTTCATATTTCATTTACTGTAGTGAACATATAGGATATGAAAACATGAGCATCATCTCTTCACTAAACAGGACATACTTTTGCCCCTTATTGCAGGTAATAATAGTAGTAAAATGATAGCATTCTTTACTGCCATTTAAACAAAGAAACAGAGTTTTGATGCTGGTTTTGTTTTTATGATGTAGACAACAATGCATTTTATATTTTAGTTACTCTATATTACAAATATGGAAAATTATGTGAAGAAATATTGGAAGGCATAAACTATGTATAAAATAAATTGTGATGTAGTCTTTAAACAAAAAAAAAATACAAAGGCAAATGAAATAAGAGCACCTTCATGAAATATGTAGGATGGTCTTAGGCACTTATGGAATTAATTTGCCTGATTCAAAATTGTATAACCACCTATAAGCATATTATTTAAATAGGTGAGAAAGCTGTTCCTCAATATCATTGTGAATATAGAAATTATACATTCATCTCTGAAATAATGCAAGAATAATAGGCAATGCAAATTGTCCTCCAACTTTGACTCATAAAAATGTACGTCCTTTCAGTTCATTTTTATTTCTTAAGGATAGGCCTATTAAGTAGGAATTAAAAAATCAAGATTTAAAAAAACAAATCTATTTCAGCAGTAAGTTCAACAAACATATATATTGACAAAGTGTCCCTCTCCGGCTACTTTCATGGCTTTACAGTTAACATCTACATTTGTCACTTAATTAAAAAAAAAAAAAAAAAAAAAAAAAAACCTCTACCTTGCATGCACAAGGCCCTGGGTTTGATCCAGTGCCACCAAAAAAAAAAAGAAGAACTCTATAACAAATTTGAAATGGAGCTGGAGAAAATACATAGCCTTTGTGAAGACATAATAGTATTTGACTTTATTGTGAAGACAAAATAGTACTTGACTTTAATGTAAAAATATTTACTTTAATTCAAATTCCTCATTACCAAAAAGAGGTAGGTGTCCCTTAGTAGTACTTCATTAAGATTCACTGGTGGATTAATCCAGTTTGCTCCAGATGTGACATGTGTATAAAAACTTATAGTATATAATTATGTAATATTAAGAATATATATACAATATATGACAATATTGATTAATACAATAATGTACATAAGCTTTTGATCATGATTTTTCAACCTATTTTAATGCACCTGTGTCCATTTCATTGAAATATTCACAGAATTAAAAACTTGGGATTTGAAGGGCTAATGGAGAAATAATTTACAGAAACTCATAGCAGTAGTTTTCAATCAAGGCTGTGCTTTGAAAATCACCTGTCTATATTAGCTTAGGCTGCCATGAGAAATTACCAAAGATTAGATGACTTAAACAACAGAGATTATTTCTCCTGATTCCAGAGGTCAGAAGTCTAAGGTCAAGGTACTGACTAGGTAAATTTATTCTGAGGCCTCTTCTTATGACTTATGGATGGTTTCCAATGCCCTCTTCACAGGCAAAAGGAGAGAGAGGAAGCAATCTAACCCTAATTACCTCCCAAAGGTCCCTAACATGGGGTACTAGGGTTTCAACATGTGACTTTCAGGACTGTTCAATCACTCATCCATAATAGAACCTGAGGAGCTTTAAAAGCCAATCAACTAACCAACAAATAAACCCTTAATACTTGAGTCTCATCCTCAAAATAAATAACTTCATTGGTCTAGGAGTAAAACCTACAAATGGATTTTTAAGAACTTGCCAGGTTGGGCTGGAGTTGTGGCTCAGTGGTGCAGCGCTTACTTAGCATGTGTGAAGCACAGGTTCGATCCTCAGCACCACATAAAAATAAATACATAAAATAAGGGTGCTCTGTCCATCTACAACTAAAAATTTTTTTAAAAATACAAGCTTGAAAATTTATCTATAGTAGAAAGACTACATTTTTATGCATTATTAATGTTACTTCATTCAGTTAAGACACATCTTTCTTATTTTTTATTCTACATTTTTGACAGAGTTTCGAACATACAAAAATGTTGTATAGAACAAAATGTCCCATATAGACCTTACACAGATTGTCCGAGCTTGAACATTTTGCCACATTTGCTTTGTCCTTCTCTGTGTTTCTTTCTCCCTATGTATACACTCACAGAGAAAGGCAAGGGGTAGAGGGGAGTGAGAGAGGCATTAAAATATGCAGATATGATGTTCCTTTACCCTTAAATTCCTCACGTACAAAATAAGGAAATTCAGGCTGATATTGAAGGAGTTGAGAACACACTCCAAATACACCATTTGGAAATAACATTACTTAGAACATTATAAAGTTAAAACAAAAAAGCCAATGGGTACATGATCACTCTGACCTCTGTTCAGTTTCTTGAAAGAAGAGACAAAATTCCTGTGGGAAAGAAGTCTTCCCTATACCGAATGTATCACTATCAAGCAGGGGAAGTTGAAACCAAAGGAAATCTATACATACAAGCCTTATCTTCCTGGTCACTTCTCCACCCAATTAACTACCCTAGGTGAAACCCCTTGGTTTTGTCACATTTTTACAATTAACTACTCTATCCAATTCAGTGTGCAAAGGTTCAACTCACTGTCTTTTTATTTTTTTATTGGTTGTTCAAAACATTACAAACTCTTGACATATCATATTTCATACATTTGATTCAAGTGGGTTATGAACTCCCATTTTTACCCCGTATACAAATTGCAGAATCACATCGGTTGCACATCCACGTTTTTACATATTGCCATACTAGTGACTGTTGTATTCTGCTACCTTTCCTATCCTCTACTATCCCCCCTCCCCTCCCCTCCCATCTTCTCTCTCTACCCCATCTACTGTAATTCATTTCTCTCCCTTGTTTTTTTCCCCTTTCCCCTCACATCCTCTTATATGTAATTTTGTATAACAATGAGGGTCTCCTTCCATTTCCATGCAATTTCCCTTCTCTCTCCTTTTCCCTCCCACCTCTCGTCCCTGTTTAATATTAATCTTTTTCTCATGCTCTTCTTCCCTGCTCTGTTCTTAGTTGCTCTCCTTATATCAAAGAAGACATTTGGCATTTGTTTNATTCACAATATCCTCAAAAAAAAAAAAAAAAAAAACTTGGCAATCAACCTAACAAAAGAGGTGAAAGATTTATACAATGAAAACTACAGAACCCTAAAGAGAGAAATAGAAGAAGATCTTAGAAGATGGAAAAATATACTCTGTTCATGGATAGGCAGAACTAACATTATCAAAATGGCTATATTACCAAAAGTTCTCTATAGGTTTAATGCAATGCCAATCAAAATCCCAACAGCGTTTCTTGTAGAAATAGATAAAGCAATCATGAAGTTCGTATGGAAAAATAAAAGACCCAGAATAGCAAAAGCAATTCTAAGCAGGAAGTGTGAATCAGGAGGTATAGCGATACCAGATTTCAAACTGTACTAAAGAGCAATAGTAACAAAAACAACATGGTACTGATACCAAAACAGGTAGGTGGACCAATGGTACAGTATAGAGGACACAGAGACCAATCCAAAAAATTACAACTTTCTTATATTTGATAAAGGGGCTAAAAGCATGCAATGGAGGAAGGATAGCATCTTCCTTCAACAAATGGTGCTGGGAAAATTGGAAATCCATATGCAACAAAATGAAACTGAATCCCTTTCTCTCGCCATGCACAAAAGTTAACTCAAACTGGATCAAAGAGCTTGATATCAAATCAGAGACCCTGCGTCTGATAGAAGAAAAAGTTGGCTCCGATCTACATATTGTGGCGTCGGGCTCCAAATTCCTTAATAGGACACCCATAGCACAAGAGTTAATAACAAGAATCAACAAATAGGACTTACTCAAAATAAAAAGTTTTTTTTTTTTTTTTTCTCAGCAAGAGAAACAATAAGAGAGGTAAATAGGGAGCCTACATCCTGGGAACAAATTTTTACTCCTCACACTTCAGATAGAGCCCTAATATCCAGAGTATA
>NW_026000037.1:13641245-13650297 GCF_001458135.2 Marmota marmota marmota
AAAAATGACAAAATCATAGAATTTGCAGGGAAATGGATGGCATTAGAACAGATTACGCTAAGTGAAGCTAGCCAATCCCTAAAAAACAAATGCCAAATGTTTTCTTTGATATAAGGAGAGTAACTAAGAACAGAGTTGGGAGGAAGAGCATGAGAAGAAGTTTAACATTAAACAGGGGTGAGAGGTGGGAGGGAAAAGGAAAGAGAAGGGAAATTGCATGGAAATGGAAGGAGACCCTCATGGTTATACAAAAGTACATACAAGAGGAAGTGAGGGGAAAGGGAAAAAAAACAAGGGGGAGAAATGAATGACAGTAGATGGGGTAGAGAGAGAATATGGGAGGGGAGGGGATGGGGGATAGTAGAGGATAGGAAAGGCAGCAGAATACAACAGACACTAGTATAGCAATATGTAAAACAGTGGATGTGTAACCGATGTGATTCTGCAATCTGTATACGGGGTAAAAATGGGAGTTCATAACCCACTTGAATCAAAGTGTGAAATATGATTTGTCAAGAACTATGTAATGTTTTGAACAACCAACAATAAAAATTAAAGAAAAAAAATAAAAAATAAAAAATAAATAAATAAAAGTTAAAATCTAGGATGTATAGGGGCTCTGAGGAACAAATTAAAGGAATGCAAAATATTTTCAATAAAATAATAAGAGAAAAATATCAAATATTAAAAATTAAATGGTAAAAAAAGAAATATTTTTTATTTTATTGAATTGCCATTAAAGTGTACTATTTGTGATATGCATCATTTATACTACCAAATATTCTGTTTCACCTCAGTACACTAAACCCACTAAGTCCTAAGTTTTCAATTCTATGAGCATTTCAATTAAATTGACACAGTTGCATTAAAATAAGTTGGAAATCATAATCTAGAGCTTATTATATAATCCATTACTCTAATAATATTAGTATTACTAATAATTTTAATATTACCACTAATGATTCACCTATTCCTTGTCTCAAAACAAAACTCTAATTATTTGTATTTCTATGTTAACATAAATGGAATATTCTCAGTCAATTGAGGATTTTTAGATATTCCATATTTTGGGTGATAGGACCTAGTGGGTTAACCTGAAGAACTCGTGTGTATTTCTCTTGAAAATCTGCCATTGCTAGAGAGGGGACTTTCCAATCTGAAAGTAGGAGTTAGAAAATACTTCATATTGGAGATATTAAATAGTGTTAACCATGAAGTGCCCAATGGTAATATTTAGAGCTTATTAATGGATGATTAGCAGTTTAAAAATGCAGAACATGAGAAACCAACATAAAACCCACAAAAGAGAGAAAAATAAATATCTTTCACTGGAGCTATGGACTCAGGGAAGCAGAGGCTACCTTCGAGTCCTGTCCACTGTCTTTATTTGTATGGAAGCAGTAGACCTTCGTGGCAAAAATTAGATCCCTGGCCAAAGTTCTGCATTCAAAACATTGCTCTGCTGCTTGGTCAAATGTCATGTGTGCCTTATTCCTCGTGCCTGTGTCTTCAGTGTCTGCTCTGTGCCAGATATACCAGGAAATGGACCTGTAAGGGTGAACAAGCAGAGAAGCAGCTTATCCCTGTCAAACTCACAGTTACTAACCTGGTGAAGTCAGCTCAAATGTAATGTTAACATCATGCAGCTTCTTAAGTGTTCCAAGGGAAATGTTTTATTGAGATATATCATTGACCAGAAGACTGATGTAAGAGGATCACAAGTTTGAGGCCACATGAGCAATGGAGTGAAACTCCATCTCCAAAAATATTTAGGAATATATTCAGAAGATTATGAATGAAATATCTTTTAAGAAAACTAAAATTAACACATGAAATCAACCCTCCCTGCTTTCTTTCTGCCTTAATAACATATCACAGTTTCTCCAGTTTGTTGCCAGGACAATTGTTAAAAACAGAAGCAGTATCTTTTACTCATTTTGGCCAAAAATATGTTTTATCAAGTTTTTAGACAATTTTTAAACACTGGCTGTTGCCTAACGCAAATGAACTCAGTCACGTTGATTATTCCTATTAATTCCAGGATTCCAGAAGAAAATTTCTCAATTATGGACAATTAAATGTATCAAGTGAAGACGGCCCTTGTTATATGTTCTGATACTTTATTTCTTAGGTTATATTAATATTTTTGCTGGTAATTAGGATACTTACTGCCAAAAGTCAACCAACTTTAAAAAAACATGGGAATTGCTAATAAAATATGATTTAGAGAATGGAAATCTTTACAAAAAACTTTAATGATAAATAATTGTCAAATGTAGGGTTCTGTTCATTTTAGGCAACTTAAGTCATCAGTGGGATTAAAGCATTAAAACCACAGGAAGAGTTGAAGCTGTTTATATAATACCCAGTTCTCACTTTGTTCTTTTTCTTTATTTCATTAATTATATAGTATCACATATGATTATTTCTTAATCAGTATTTATATTGCACTGAAAAATATCCAATATTATATTGCCTGTAAAAATAAAAGAAAATTACAAAATATTTTGAGAAAGAAAAAAGAGAGTATTGACGATGCAAACCAGTGCCTAATACAGCTGTATAAAACATAGAAATCTAGGAAAATCTATGATGTTAGAAGAGTCTACAAGATAAATTGGCATGAAAATGAGCCAAGAAAGAGTAAAAGAAAGCATTAAAAGAAAATAGGGAAATAGAAAAATTGGAAATTATGTATGGAATGACCATGAAAACTGATATTTATTGAAAAATTCATTTGTGCTGTTCATTCTTCTTGAATACATAATTCCTCATCTCCCTACATTGTTGTAGGGTGCACAGTATTATGCAATTATGTAACTAAGGCAAACAATGTTCAATAAAATTAACTCACCAGCCTCAAGTTTTTTCAGGCCGTGAGAGGCCACACTGGGATGAGATGGCAAGGCCTTGAACATGACCTAAGTGCATTCCCTGCTGCGGGGCTGCTCCTTGAGAGGAGGTGCCTGTGTCTACTGGGGGAAGACAGAAGTCTCCCATACAGGACAAGCCTGATCTGAAGATTTTTGACAGCAAACTCTGGCACATATTAACATACTAGTTTACTGATGGGAGTATGCCATAAAGTTATGAAAGTTGTTGGACTAATGTTTGATGAATCATGGAGAAATAGAAAAATGAAAAGGCGTAGCTTGTGGAAAGCATACATTGGATTCTGCAAAGTACAAGCAGAGATGTGATCACATAGATCCTGGGCAATGTTCTTGAATTAGATATTTAAAATTTCTGTTCTTTGAAAATGAAACCATTAATCATTAAGAATTTGAATAGATTCATTTAGGACATGTCATTATGCCTAATCTAATTTTCTCTTTCTTCTTATGTAGAAGGACCAAGGCATTTGTGTCAGTTTTTCCCATAGTGTAGTGCACCAGAAAAGAAATGTGGATGACATGGAGAAGTTTTTAGGGACATTAGTGACATTAGTTCAAAAATTTTTAACCCATAATATGAAAAAAGATGTCAAATATATTTATAAAATTTGCAATAATAAGAAATGGTCATTAGTGTAGTGACAGAATCTAAATCTATTTTAATTTAGCCAAGAAATCAACCTAGAAAGATGATTTGAAAGTAGGTAAATATTAACTCTGGCACTTGTTTACAAAAGGTGGAAGAGGTAGTAATTTGATTTAACAACAGTATGTAAGAAGTGGGGAGAATAGCATCTAATATTAGTATCTGACATGGATCCAATTGATATATAATATATTGATACTATTCCACCCCATTGAGTCTATATTATGAGGGCTATTTAATTTTAAAGTTAATTGAAATTGCTTGCTAGGCAATTATTGACATCAGTTCAAAATAACCCAAACATTTCTCATTGTAGAGCTATCCAAAAATGAAAGAAATTGTTTCAAGAAGTTATGTATTTTCAATTATTATAATTCTCAAAGATGCAAACTCTGATGAGAATATATCCAAATAAATGATCCACACACAGCAGGGGATATATATCTATTACTTCAACTACTTTATAAGTAACTACTTATATATAATTTCTGTGCTATTTATAGATGATTAAAGTAGCATAGTGAAAACCAAGCATTCTCAAAATACAGGGCTCAGGGCCCCTTCACACTTTAAAAAAGTATATAGATGACTTCATAAATCTTTTATATTGATCATAACTGTTGATATTAATCATATAGAAAATTAAAACAAAAATTTTGGGAAGTATGTTAATTAAATATAGGAATAATTAATCTATTTTAATAAGCAACATACTTTATAAAAAGTAGCTATAATTTTCCAAACACACCAAAAAAGAATAGTGGCAAAGCATAATTTTTATAAATCTGTCCATGTGGCCAACTCATTATAAAATAGCTGGATTATTATATCTGCTTGTACATTTAATCTATTCTACTTTCTTGTTTGGGCTTAAATATAAGAAGTAACCCCATAGGAACACACAGATGGCAAAGAGAGGAATATTTTATACCTTTTTCCAGGTAATTTTGTATATTCTTCTTTGATACTATACCAAAACTCCACAACTGGTTGTTTATAAGGATTATTCGCAATACACAATAAAAACCATAACAATGACTTATTCCTTCTCTGTTGTAGTAAACTCCATTGATCTATCAGGTACTTTGAATAGAGAGATTATACATAAGCAGTTTTAAAATATCATGCATTATTAATTTGGAAAGTATTGTTACTGGGTTATTCAAACATTCCTGAATATTGATTTATTTCAATAGAGAGTATCAAAAAAATCACATTCACTAATGTTACTACTGCTCTCATCAAAAAAATCTATAAATACTTCTAAGAGCTGGGAAGCTCAAGGATAGGTAAAAGATTTCTAAAATCTAACTTGACCTTCAATTTTGAATTTTATAACTGGCAACAGATTATCCTTGTTTGTATACGGAATGGCCCTGAAAAGCTCATATGTTAAAGACTTCATCTTCAATGCAGCAATGGCCAGACATGGGGCTTTTGTGCACTGGTTTGATCATGTGGGTTGTAACCTTATTAGTGGATTAATTCATCTCATGGATTAATAATTGGAAAGGACTACTTTCAGCCCTCAGGGAGGTGATGGAAACTGTAGGCAGATGGGGCATGGTTGGAGGAAGTAGATCACTGGGGACATGCCCTTGGCACTGGCTCCTCCTCTTCCTTCTTCCTCTTCCTCTTCCTCCTCCTCCTCCTCCTTCTTTTTTCTTTCTCCCCTCCCCTCTCTCTCCTGCCATGATGTTCTGTCTCAACTCAGGCTCCCAGCAGTGGAGCCAGATGACCTTTGACACCGTGAGCCAACAGAAATCTTTCCTCCTCTAAATTGTTTCTCTCAGGTATTTTCATCGTGACAAAAAACTAGCTAACACAATTGCATTCATTTTTGAGAAAATGTCTGCAAAATATCTAAATCTGAATAATAGTTTGCATGACAGTCATTTTCAGGCAAATAGTGGTATTTCATGAAAAATGTAGTCATTTCAGTTCAGTACTCAGTTGCTCCTTTTGAGGACACTTCTCATACTCTAATATTTAGAAGAATTTTATATGTAATTTATATTTAGATATAAAGATTAATAAAAATGTCCTTTCATAGGTGAAGATTTTTTAATTAATAATTTGTACTGTCTCAACAAGGATAAACTTAAGTAAACTACATTTTTCCCAGTGCAAATGGATGGCAGTGAAGAAGTTAATGATCCCAAGTCTACTCTGATGCTTTTGCCTCAACTCTCCATGCTGAGGCCAGAGGTTGTACCTATTTCTGCTTTTTGGACCATCAGTGCAATTGTAACACAGTTTGTTTGTTTTAAGGCAAATGATGTCTCATTATAAGCATGAAAGTAATTTTGACCTCACAAAGCCCTGGAGATTCAGCCCAGCATCGTGGCACATGTCTGTAATTGCAGCAGCTCCAAAGGCTAACGCAGGAGGATCATAAGTTCAAAGCCAACCTCCACGAAAGCAAAGAACTAAGCAACTCAGTGAGACCCTGTCTCTAAATAAAATACAAAAAATAGGGCTGGGGATGTGGCTTAGCAGCCGAGTGCCCCTGAGTTCAATTCCTAGTACCCCATGCCCCCTCAAAATAAGCCTGGAAATTCTCAGTGTACCATGGGGTTCTGAATAAAACACTTTGAAAACTCACTGGCATATTGGTTAAAAGCATGAGAGAGGGGATTCTACTGGTATTAGCACAGCGCTGGCTGTGACTGTGAGCAAACTAACCTCTGTGTCTCATTTTGCTTATCTATAGAATGGAGATAATAATAGGGCTTTCACTTAGAGTCATGTGAAAAATGGAACAGTAGTTGGCATGCATACTATTCCATAAAATAATAATGCTATTCTAATGTGTATAGAATGTTTAATAGTCTCAACTTTCCATTTCACTGTGAACAAGTTTTTTTTTTTTTCATGAGTCTAAAAAAGTGATAGTTTACCCGAAGGGAATTTTGTGAAGAAACAATACTGTGAGTCTCCAGTTTTATAATTCATGATGTTTTAGAAATAGAGATTTCTAGTAGATGTCAGTTTCTGGAGAACTTAAGACCACATAGCCATTGTAAATTATTTTAAAATCTGATTTCAACTTATTTACAATTAATGGATTTTAATACAAGAGTTTTATATTTAATTTAATAAATTATAGTCAGAAAAACTTTGGTTTCTATTTTATTAAGAAAGAAATCAAAGAATATTCTGACCCCAAAGTAAATGTGTACTAGTGTATTGATAAATAGTGTATATTTATTATCAGCAGACTTTTACCCATTGCTTAGCATTCTGGGAAAAAAAATAAACTGCATACTCTTGACCTAAGGTAGGTAGAATGAGCAATAGGATGAGAAATGAAAAAAATTGATTATGTTTATGTCACACATACAATTAAAATTAAAGGTCAACACTTTTAGACATAAACAAGTATGCCATAATTTGTTGAAGTTACAATCAAGGCTACTCTGCCCAGGCTCCCAGCAGGGCCAGCTTCATGGGCATGCAGCCTGCATGGCTGTGTGGAGTTCTACATTTTCAAAGTCCTCACTCTGAGTTTAATGCTCTGTTGTCATCATGTTCAAATTTTTAATGATTTTTTTCAATAAAAGTCACTCACTTTCACTTGGCCCCATAGGCAGCCAATTCTGGTTCAAGGTCTAGAATATCATGTGAGAACCTGAGGGAGGCCACATAGTGTATGTAGTGTATGCGGCATCAACATTGCTTCCTTCTGTTCATTGGGAAATTGCAAAATCCCACCCAGGTTAAGGGGAGGAGGAATACTTTCAGCTTCTTGAGTGTGGAGATATTACTGTAGTCATTATGGGAATATTTTACCAGCCACATGTGAAAAAAATTTATTCACGTAGATACCATATGGACATTACCTTAAATATGGCTAGTCTCCAAAACTAAAAATAACACTAACAAAATGCATATCCCTGGAAAGTAGTTGAAAGCTCAAACTCTAGAGTCAAACTCTAGGTTTAAATCCCATCTTTTGCTGGAATTTGACACAATTCTTAATTTCTTAGTGTATAAATTCCTCATCTGTGAAATGAGAATAATTTTAGAAATTACCGCTCATGATTATTCATGTAAGGATTCAACGTTTGTATATGAGAAACTATTAGCCATCAGTATTTTATTATTTGATTAGATTAATGAAATCTCAGAATGAAAAATATAATAAAAAATGAGACTGATATTTTTTTCTCACTCCCAATTGCATAAATATCCATCTCAGATTCCTAACAATGAATACATTAGAATTAAGCAAGATAATATATTAGTTATATATATTAGTTTGCTAGGGCTGCTGAAGGGAAGTACTATAGATTCAGTGGCTTAACAAAAATTTACCTTTTCACAGTTCTGGAGGCACAAAGCTGAGATCACAGTGTGACAGGGTTGATTCCTTCCAAGTCTCTGAAGAGCATCTGTTCCAGGTCTGTCTCCTTGGCTGGCAGGTGACTGGCTTTCTTAGGTTTCATATTGTCTTTCCTCTGTGCAAGTTTGTGTCTGAGTTTCTTCTTTGTGTAAGGATTCTAGCCATATAGGAAGAAGGTCTACCTTAAGGACATCCTTTCAACTTGATTATCTATTGAAGACCCTACCTATCTCCAAATAAAGTCACATTCCGAGGTACTGGGGTTAGAACTGCAGCATGAATAGTTGAGAGGATATAGTTTAGCCCATCACAAAGAGAACACCTGTTTGATGGACATGATTTTAGAGGAAATGTGTCTCATTACTCCAAAATTTCCTTACAAATTGTTTTCTGATAAATCACTATAATACCATGAAAGCTGTATATGTGTTTTCTATTTTTATATCTATATAATTCCATTTGATTACTAACTGCATATATTGTAAAAATATGTACCTTGCTGCAGCATAGATTGATTCTGATTCACCACTTTAATCAACAGGCTAAACTCCTTGAAGGGGGACACATGCATCATTTATTTTGTTCCTACAGGGTTTTAATATATAATAGAAATTCAAGCCTCTGCTGAATAGAATTTAATCGAAAACCCCTTAAAGAGATTTGACAACTGTAATCCTCATTTACATCTCTGCTTTAATTCAGACTGAACTAATTAAATATATTACACTTGCAGCACTTAAATTTATTCATTTCCTCAGTACTCAGCATCACTATATGCTGCCTCATTCACTAATGTTTTCCTGCATGTGTGTCTTCTCCTAATAGATGGAAAGGTCTTTGTCATCAGAGCCTTTACTACAATTTGTCATCTAGTAAAGTATCTTTTTCTTGCCTCTCTACCATTTTAACCCGACACATAGAATATTTTTTCACAATGTGACAGATAACCAACTTTCACAAAGCTCAAAAACTAATTAAAAGGACGAGTTACCAAAGCCCACATCAGAGGTCTGTGAAACCACGGCAGTGAGGAACTCCTGTTCTTTTTCAGAAACTCAAGATCAAGAAGAGAGTCAATCTCTAAGAGAGCTATGGAACTCTCATGTCTATCCTGGTAGTGGCATGTCTACTAAATGTAAAAAAAAAAAAAAAAAAAAAAAAAAAAAA
>NW_026000037.1:13650309-13665269 GCF_001458135.2 Marmota marmota marmota
TTGATGGCTCCATGCAAGAAGCCCTTGGAAAAATTATACCAGCAATGACACCGTTAGCAAAGATACCGAGTTACAATTTGTTGTAGATTACAGTTTGTTGTCTCAGTCCAGGTAAAGCAGTGTCTCAATAGATTAACTTACAGTCCAGGTAAATCACAGTCCAGGTAAGTTCTGCAGGCAGCTAGCTTAAATCACAATCCAGGTCTGGATTTGGGCTCTCGCAGTGGCATCCCGCTTCTGGAGCAGGGGGCGGGAAGAGCCCCCTGCTGCCGCTTGGAAAGTCCTTGCTGCTCCATGACCAGCTCGCGCACATGGCAGCCACCACGCCAATTCACACACCCTCTGGTAACAAAATGTATTCAGTAATAACCTTTTGCTGCAACTTTTTTCCTGATAATCCTTCCTCCTCTGAACTTTCTTCTTTCTGACTAGAGTTCCCTGGGCTTCCATCAACACATGCCCTAACTATTCTTGGTTCCACTGGGGTGCCTCTTTCCCTTATCAATTTACTTAACACCCCTTCCATATTTTCATCACAAAGACAATACAATACACTGAGACAAAACAAGACACAAACATACTGTATCAATCTTCTCCATTTTCTTGAAATGGCCATTTTTCCTCTCGCCCTATGTCTAGGGAGGAGCAGATTTGCTCCTGTCCTACCTATGGAGGGGCAGCTTTTTTTTTTGTCACTTACCCCCAAGTGTCCTGGGGCTCCCCATACGGGCCACCATCTGCGGCAGTCCGGCTGCAGCAAAATAACGGGGGGGAGGGGAGGTGACCTTGTGTAGATTGATACAGCAGGAGTGGGAGCCTTTTATTGTGGGACAGGAGGGGTATATGTACATTACACACAGCTTATACAGCAGTCAACCAATAAGGAATCTCCACACTTAATGGATCGCTGGCGTTACTTCACAAACCACTCCCTCTGCAAAATGCCAGGCGCCCAGCTAGACTGCGGCAAATTGGAAATTCTCAGTGTGGCGTAAAGTCATAAGGCAGTACTTACCATCATTAAGTAATTAAGTAATGCAGAGAGCACAGAAACAATCCACACACTGAGCCCTAGGTGATCCGTCCAGTTTTAAGAGGTCAGAGAGATGAGAAGAACATTGATAAAAAAGATACAGTATCCAGGGAAGAGCTAGAATCCCAAGAGTGAATGAACCTCAGAGAGTGTCAAGGAAGAAATCACAATTAGATTTGCATATCATATTTTTATTTCACTTTATATCTTATAATCACTCCTTCATATTATCCATTTAATTATTCTTTGCTAAATTCTGGACAATATTCTCTGAAACAATACAGGAGAGTGGTTGAGAGTAAAGAACACACAGCCAACCAACATGTCACAAATGAATCCCAGCCAACCACAGCATACTAATGAATATTCAATTAGTAACAGTAAAAAATAACCATAATATAAAATCCTCAGTACTTATGTAGCACTTACTTGTATGCGTACTAAACACTCAAGAACGTTAGCTGATATGATTCAAGTTCACTAATTTCCTGTTCACTGATTTCTAATCAACTATTTAACTTCATAATCAAGTTGTAAATTCCAGTGGGCACTTTATTCCTGGAACTTCTGTTTAGTTCTTTTTCAAATATTGTTATTTATGTATATGTGTATTTATTTGTTTTCCTCTCGTTGTTTGTTACAGTTTCAATTTTATTATTTTATTTTAGTAATTAATATCTGTTTGCTTTCTTAAGTACAATTGAGAAGTTCTAATCATCATGATTGTCTTAGCTATGACTCCGTCTATAATGATTTTTTTTAATGTTTTGTAATTTTGGATAGTGAGCTTCCTTCTCAGGGTCTTATCACAATAATCCTGTGTCTGCTTTTTCCTAGTATCCCACACATACTACTGCCTTCTAGGTTAATAGTTATTTTAACTTCTTAGCGTGGATTTTCTGTAACTATTTAGAGAAATGAAACCCAAAAGCCACTAGCTGCCGACCAATTGCTTCAAATTCTCAAGTTACTTTTCCTCACTCAAGATTCATGAGGACATAATGGCTTCCTCATTATCTGCAGGTACAAAGCAAACTTCCCGGTGTACCCTCTTCACATGAATACAGTCTCTGAAGGTCTCAGCTCTAAATGCGAGTCCCAGCACATAATCAGGTTATAAGGAAAAATTACTAAGATCTCAACGTAGCCTAATGTCAACTCGTTTTTTTACATTCTACGTTTAAGCATTTTTAAGCATTTTTTGTTTTGTTTTGTTTTGTTTGCTTGGGAACTTCCTCTTCCTTGTAAGAATGTCTAATACACTTTATCCCAAATTTTAGTAGAGTCAATATGGTTTTGGAGGCCAGGGTCAGGGAATGGTGTCACTTTATCTATTTTACCATATTACCAAAGCCAGAAGTACTCTGCATATATTTTCAAGCCTGGAAGCCTATGTCAAGATTAATTAAGAAACTTGGTTACAACTCCGTTGAGGGCATATGCATATATATTTTATTAAAATCTATATAATTGGATGTCAATTTTAGTTTGCACATACTTATAGGCCAAGATGAAAATGTCTAAGAAAGCCAAACATGTGAAGACATGATGCTTGGCTTTTTATTATGCTTATTGCACCTAGGATAGATAAAATAGAAACCACATATTCTCAGCAAAATAGTTAAAGTAGTCTTGCTGTTTTTGTTTCCAAATCAAAGTCTTAACTCTCTTAATATTCTTATTTTAAAGAAGTCTGTGACATATAATGACTCTACAAAGTTATAAAGTTTCACAAATTTGATTAAGCCGAAAAGATGAGAAAAATCTAATTGAATTTTACTTTATCAATCATTTTTAGAACTCTATGCTTGTTTATATTGAGTTTTCAGTTCAAGTATCAAAGATAATTTCAATCCAACAAGAAATTTTCTTTGACTTAGCATTAAGAAGACCCATGTAATTTGTTATGTCATTTGCTTGTTTAGGAAACCAAAAATGTGCTAGCAGAACAACAGAAATTGTTAGAGCACTGTCAGTTTCATTTTTACATGGGTAATGTTTCAGGGCAATCCTTACAAAAATCAGGGCAAGAATGTGATTTGCTTTGCTCTAAATGAAATCCATTTTGAGTATCCATATTGCATTTGAGAAGACAGTATGCTTTTAGTTCTATTCCATAACTACAGCACCAGTTCCATCAATGTGTTCATTGTAATTCAAATTATTATGTGGACAAATGTGTTTGAAAAAAACATGATTTTGAATCTTTGTGACACTAAAATCATTATTATCCTTGTCTATAATATTTACATTTGTTAAAATCACAGGACCAAAAGTAATAAACTATTTCATAAATAAAATGTGGAGGAACTAATTTTAAGAGAGAAATGCTGAAAAATTTACAGAACATACCAAATTACTGTGAGAATAGAAATATAAAGAAATATAACCTGTGATAATCCAAGCAAACTTGAATTTTGTTGTATTGTTTCACATTCAATGAGTTGTTTTTTTTTAATTTTCATCTCTAATTAGGAAAAATATATTGTTTTGATGACTTGGTTTTCTGCAAAATATATTACTTTCAAGTTTAGGCTAAACATTAAATCATTCCCTCTGCCCACACCAAGACTTACATAGTTCCTAAATCATTGATATTTATTATTCTTATGATGCTAACAATAATCCCATTAGTTCAGTGAGCTTAGCACTCATAAACTTTTATAAATCAATGTTGGATGTCGTCTGTCAGCCCAGTGGAGACTCCTTGACAGCTGGGAAATAACAATTTCACATACTTGATTTCTAGGTACTCTATCTCATCTCATTGAGTCACATGGTTTTACAAAAGGAAATATAGATACCACTTCTCATGTCATATGTTTTGCATACTATTGCTTAACCAAAATTAATAATGGCATTTTTCAAGGATTACGGCTTGAATGTATGTAGTACATATTTATAATATATACGAATATTAATTTTCCCATTCTGATTTTATCCTCACTCTCCTAATCAGCATACACTTCTCTTTGCTTAAAAAATCAAAAACTGAGATGGAAACTGTATTTGATAAAATGCTTTGATTCCTTGGCAAGAAAATAAGTATTTGGATTTGCAGCTAGTGGGGTTTCTCTATCCATCACTTTTGCAAACAATTATTTGAAGATGAACAAGACTGTTTTTTCATTGCATTGCTTTTCAATATTGTCAGAAACATTTCTATAATAAAGAGAAAATTACTTCAGTCAAAATTTTGTCTTTATTACATTTCGTGTGCCGTTTACTTTAATGAATAACTATTTAACTATTAATTTCAAGACTTTCAGCTCAATAATAGTTCTGCTCTCTTCATTGTTGCTGCTATGTAACTGCATCATTGAAGCCAATGATTTCTGCTTCACCAAGATTCATCTTTTTTTTTAAAAAAAAATCTGCTTTTCTTTTAGAAAAGCTATACCCATTGCTGCAATAAATTCTAACCAAGAAACCAGTCATTCACTGTTTGAGATAGTATTTCATCCACATTGTAAATGTCACAGGCTGTAGCATCTGAGGTCAGGTATTCCATGAACACTGAAATAACAGTTATATATCATTTTAATCTGCTTATCCCAGATTCAGCAATATATAAAATGGACATTCTATTTTTATAAAACAGAAAGTTCGAATAAAGAATTGAACTTTAATTTGAGTGGTGAAAACTAGCAATGTCAATTTTTGCCATGCTATTAGTGAGAGCTACAGGTCTTCAGAACCATGGAATGCTTTTGTTGAATCTGACACTATTAGTTTGAGGAGTCGGCGCCAGGCTGAAATCCCAACCATGTGTGGTGATCTTTCAGGCCTGACTAGAGGCAATTACACAGGCTTTGCCTGGCAAGCCCTTGGAGAAAACTGCTGTCCTCACACCAGATTGCTATATTGTGGAGAGACTTGCAGTCTAAAATTCAAAGTCCCTCAGGCCAAACACAATCATAGGCGTCCCTCTACCAGGCATGTTCATTTGAAGGCCTCATTCAGGGGGACAGAGCTCAAGTACTATTCGATGTCCCTCCCCTGTTCTTCTTATGGAGGACCCTAAACACTTTTCTAGACTCTGACTCAGTACATTCTCCACTTGGTCTCCCCCTTTCTCTCCTTCAACCCTATTGGGTCCATAAAAAGTCTGGAGCCCTTTGTTTAGGGGCTCCTGAGAAGTTAGATTATTCCCTCTGCCCATACCAAATGACATCTAACCTTCACCTGTTGCTGGTCCTTGTAGAAAATGGACCTTGGGGAACCAGTATCTATTTTTACCTCTTGTTACACAGCACATAAATAAAGCCTTGATCATTACTTTCAGTTTTGCTCATTGTCCTAGTTGATGCACCTCGACACACGAGAGCTCAACATGGTGAATAATTTTTGCTTTTATTTTCATTGTTTTCCTTGAACAACATTTTTGTTTTATTTTGTTTTAAAATTAATGACCAAGTGACAATAGATTTTTTTTTAATAAATTGGGAATTTTTTGGAGAAAGTACCCTGTTCTAAGAATACAGATCAAAAAAACAAACTGAGATTGGGGAGTATACACACACACACACACACACACATAAAAATATATATGTAGATAAATATACCTGCCCATGTTTATGGACAGAGTAATAAATAATAATAAATGTCCCTCAGTCTATCTGAAAATGAGATTATCCCTCAGTCTATCTGAAAAGGGGATTATATAAAATGAACAGTTATGGAAACCATCTCCATGATATAATGTTAATGCTGCTAATGCAGTATTTACTGTGGTCAAAATTATTGCATTCTGGTTTCCGTTATTGCAAATTAAAACATGTGACCTTGTGTAATAACAATGTCATGTTCATGCCCCCAAAATTAATATAATATAAATGTTGAGTCTTCTTTCTTGACACTTGAGACATCAAAATAATCTCTGATAAGAAAGGAGTTGTTATCATTCAAGCTACATTAGTAAAGACACCAATATTTGCAGGAAAACAAAGTTTCATTGTCTAACAGATGCCTAATTAGGGAGTTGAGCATTTGAATCAAGTGAGGCATGGAAATAGATTATATAGCATTTACATGTAGAGCACATTATTTATAAATAATCGTAAAATCTGCTGCTTTGAAGGGAAACTCACCTAAGTTCTGTTGAACTTTGAGATGCTAATTTTTCTTCTTTTTAAAATAATTTAAATGAGATTACATATCTACCTTCCCACTATATCTTGCTTTACAAAACTGATTATTTTTCCCATTTAAAAAACAACTCAATGACTATAAAATTTAATCCTGGTAAAGTTTTATTTTCAGAAACACACCATGAATATTGCTAAATTTAATGAAGAATCTGTGAAATACTGATGAAAATAAAGCAAGTTTTCAGGCACTGCTGAAATCTAGAGATGAGCTGAATTAAAAAGATAGCATTGGTAGAAATGAAATGTTCTGTAAAAAACAGCTGCTTTGTATAATGCATGTCTAACAAATAATGGATTGTTATATTCTTCTTCAATTTTTCTTTCAAAAGAAGGGAAAAGTTTTAGACTCTTTTGATTTTTAACATATGCTGATTTTTCCCATAGCTGGGCTGAATATTTTAACACTGTTCTGAAGACTTTTGAACGATAGAATCTCATACTGCATTTACTTAATCACAATTATTATATATAAAATGTACTTGTGTGATTGAGCACAAAATGTTTTGCAAGCAGAAGCAATTACTCTGCCATTTGGGGGATGGTAAGTGAAGTTTAATCTGACTTTAGAAGGAGGTTGGGGACTCAGTCACAACAGAAGTAATGGCATAAATCAACTTTTGTCACTTTAGAGAGCACAACTATGTATATTAGATCTGTCGATATTCTTCATTAGGATTTTACAGGGACAAAACAAAATAAATAAATACTCTGACTCTGGAAACAAATTCCTTTGCTTAAGATCTGTGCATTCATCAATTTATATTTTATCTTTTTCATTTTGAGCTCCTTTGCTTGCTCCATTTTTTTTTTTGGTGTGGGGGGATTGTGGGGTGATCTGTTCCACAATACCTTGATTCCTTTCTTTCTAATGTAGACTAACCTGTTGTTGGATTTCTTTTACCTGTGTATATGTGTGTCTTTACAAAAATAACCCTTCAGTAAGTGTCTTTAAAGTCAGGAGTTTAAGGAAAAAAATATATTCCTACAGCTGTATGACTCTATTGCAGAAACATGCCCAGTTCTTGATACAGACAACTCAAAATAGCCCATGGTTTATGAAGCGCTTCACGAAATTGTGGTTATTTTAGTTATTAAGGATCAGAGCAGTTTAAACTGACATTTACCTCTCCCATTTCTGAAAAACATTGTCCAGGTTCTGGGTGTGCCTGCTCACTCTGCCCTTTGCTCTTCCTCCAACTCTAGCACCTTACAGTAGAGGGGTTTGATTCCTCAACTGGTCCCGCACTAACAATTCCCCTAATAAACTGGTGGAGAGAAATAAGTGGAAGTCAGGACAGAAATGGCAACTTTCTTAACTCTGCTTTCTGTTGATAAATAGACTTTCCTATTGTTGCTGTGTTTGGCTAAGTTAACAAAGTTGTCAGGCTTAAAACTCTGGTTTTTCCTTAAAGGGTTCCTGTGTCTCTTTGGGAAGACTCCAAGATGACACTTAGATATAAGGGTTCAGCTTCTGAGGCAGCTGTGATAATGCCTGACCATAGTTAGATCAGTTCTGGCCTTTTGAAAAGATTTTGAATATACTGTTTGGTCCCTGTTATTGGAAATCCTTTTTGGAAGTGGGGTATATTTCAGGCCTCTTGGTCCTTGGGGTTCATTCAAAGTCTCAGTGAACAACTTGTTTAAACAAGTGTGTTTCTCTAAAAATATTCCTATGTGATGAGATCCAGGCTGCTGTGACTTTGTAAAGGACATTGGGAGATGGCAGTGTGATGTTGAAGGCAGAGGCATGCAGAGACACCAGCACTGACAGGGAGCTTCCATGATTTGTTTAATTTTTTAGACATCTTGGAAGAAACTATAGAAGTTCGAAAGAACTGTTGAGTTAAAGAATTATATTATGTAGAGATGTGTGTGTGTGTGTGTGTGTGTGTGTGTGTGGTGTAGAGAGAGACAGACAGACCAACCAATCAAGAGTCAGAAAATGTCAAAGCAAGGGAACAATGTAGGTGACAGAGTTCAATACCAACTTTGAAGTAGTTTGAGAATCAGGATTTGGGAAACTTAATAATCTGTTTCAAAGTCAACTAATAGTGGTGTTCTCATTGGATCATGATGTAAATTGAAGATGTGGTGTGTTAATCTTTGGGATACTGCTAAATGCCTTAAAGAAACTAAAATGGGAAGAAATGGATTTCAAGATGACAGATTTATTTTATAATATACTCAAATGGGAAACAGAAGACCTATTATGATTACAGTCCATATTCTATCTTTGTGAAGACCATATACTTCCAGTAAAAATAACAACAACAACAATAATATGAGAATGTTTGATCAAGAGATGATTTCCAGAGAGATTGGATAATACCTAAAATGAACTAGACATTTAACAAATGCAAAGGAAATAAAGAAAGGAAAGTCAACAGAAGAGGAGCCAGAGGAGGGTTCAGGAGATAGCACAAGAGATGCAGTATCAATACAGTACTCCATTTGGATCAACATCAAAGAAAACTGAAATACTCATTTAAAATGGAAATTACTCACATGAATTCATTAATAAATGTGACTTTCTAAGGAAGGAAAATGAGAAAGAAAATGAGCTTGAGAAACTAAGAGACTAGGATTGAGATGAACAGTGGTAAAAATAAGTAGCTGAAAATAGACTCCAGCTGGACTGAGATGTTGATTTATGATATAGATTGTTGCACAAATCTATGAAAAAAATGTTGAAATATTCAGTAAGTTGTACTGATAAATTTGATTACAAGTATTTTAAAAAACATCTTTCATTTTTAAAAGTTAAATATGCACATTACATGAAAAATAAAAACACAAGCAAGAACAAAGACATCCAGTCACAAGAAGCTTAGGTGGACATGTTCCTCAGGTCATGCATGTACATACACAACATTCCATTCTGTGTGATTGAGATTGTAGTGTGCTTGATGCTTTTCCACACATCATGAATATTTATCAATTCAGAATCCCAAAGTTACATGAGTATTTTTGATAACCAAGAATACACTAAACCAACTCAATGTTATTCTTTCTTGGGGACAAAAATTTCACTGAAGAAAAAAATGGTACTACACACACACCATGCATATACAGACAATTGCAATAAAATTCAACCAATATAATACTATAGCAAAATATCCAAATTATAGGAAAGCCCTAGAATGGGCAGGAGAAGACTCCTTAGACAAGAATTTTTTTTTTAAATAGACTATTAAGGAAATTTTTAATACTTTGACTACTTTAAAATCAAAATTAATATTAGCAAATCAGTAAATAATCAATGCACAGGAAGAAAGTTCCTAAACCTGTAAGTGGGCATACTATAAAAAGTACCCTTCAAATAAACTTGAAAACAACAAGCACATAGATTATTTGCAAAATATATGAAGGGAAAAACCTCCAAAATTTAAATGTATTTATAAAAGAATAGCAAATCATACACCACTCAAAAGAATGTTGTTCAATTACTCTCTCCTTGGAAGTCTGAATCTTTCCTCCATGTTCCCTGTCATCATCTGTTAGCAGGGAATCTCCAGACTAAATTATTTATGTTTTCATTCTCTACTAGGGACTTCAGAGTTATTCTATATCTTTTGGATTAAGGCTTAAATCATACCTATCTAACTAATGGTAACATTTACTACACCATTTGAATTCATGTCACTCAGATATGTTCAGCAAGTCTAATTTCGATACCTAGTTGCTTTTATAGAATTGTTTCTCAACTCTATGTTTCCCAGCATAACTTGTCCAGATAGGCAACTCATCTCTCCCACTCGCACTGTGAGTCAGCCACTTCAACTTCCACCACCTGGGTGTTTTTATTTGACTTGTTGGTTTGACATATATTTGAGATTACTGGAAACATTTTATAAAATTTTTCATATATATTAAATATTATCTCAGCTATGTAAATAAATTCTATCACATAGACTAGTGATGTGGAACTCTTTACAAAGTTCAGTGCATTAGACAGATGCATTCATGTTTTAAAATGCACTAAGCATGAGCTTTTGTTAATTGTATTATGTGAAAAGGGAATTCTCCCTGCTCCCTTGCAATTCCCCAATTATTTTAACCAAGAAAATATAGGGGAGACATAGTAATAGCTGAAAAAGATAATGAGGATATTATTTCAAATATTTCATCCTCTCATATAGGGAGAGAAAATCTTATTTACAAAAGTAAAATGGATCATATTTTTTAATTCTGAGAAAAACTTAAATCTCATTCTTCAGGATCACAATTCCAATGGTTATAAAACTGAGACAGATGGCTCTTCATTATTCTGTGTAAAGGACAGTCTCTTGGATATACAGTGTACAGCAGATGCTTCAGATGCATTTTTATTAGAAATAAAACAGGAGGAATATTCAGAAAAGGCTCATTATCTTATTAAAAGGAGATTAAGCCATACGAAGCAGTAATGAAACTAAACACTAGATGTGTAATTAAAAGGTGTGATTTTTCTTATGTTTGTCACTTTCTCATGTCTTACCTATCAGATGAAAATATTCCATGAATTTTAAGATTAATGACAACAAATCCACATGGGCCTTTGTTTTCCACTTTAAGAGATCCTAGTGATTACCATGCTCTGTTGTGTATTAGAAGTTGTGCTGATAAGGCTATGTAAGTTAAATGCAAATTATACACACAACTGTCTAAACCTTAATATTGCCCAAGGTAGTCAGATCTTGAAGCTTAAATTGAGTCCTGAGTGGATTTCTTGAGAATTGTGTAATATCGACTGGTTGTTCCATTTTTTCCTCACTGAAATTTAAAAAGTGAACCGTTTCATTGCAACATCTATATTCCTGCCAACATACAGTATGGTAATTCTATTTCAGCAGGCAATAACTAGCATCTGGGCTACCTCAGCCCATTGGCCCAACCCAGAGTAAATCTGAAGAAGGAAGCTAGTCTAATCTCTAAATAATAAATTAAAAATCAGGTCACTAGTAAAATTTTTACAAATCAAGTAAGTTGTAAAATCTTAAAGGCCATGAATGAAATGTCAAATGCAGCCTTTTCTGGTGAGTATGAGATTCTATAAAACACATTTCCACAGCTGGCTACTAGCACAGTGAGGTACCATGAAAGGCTCTCATTCATCACACTGTTTGACCAAGTGAGCTGATACTGGTTTCCATTTTGTCTCTTGGTTTTCACACTTTCTCCTAGAAATCACAATCTTCTAATAAACTATTTCATAAAATGTGGATCCTAACATCTGTGTCAATCAGAATCATCAGATGGCTGAGGATCTCTGTGCATCCTGAATGATTATTACAGATGCACTAGTTTGACAATTATTGCTCTAACATTCATTGTTATTCAACAGACAGTATATAAGTGATGGTGAGGCTTAATTTGTTGAAGTCATTTTATATTTAAGTGGTCTTACTTTTCTATAGCTTTATAAATTCTCAATTATTCATAGGTACTTTTCACATTCGAAGTGCCACACTTCCATATTATAAGGATAAAAGTTCAAGAGACATGAGCGTCTTTATATTCAATAAGATTTTTAACTTGTTCAAAGTCAGCCAGGCATAGAAAGCTCATTAATAGAGATTGGAGAAAAGATGAGCTCAAGAAATGGCTTTCTGAGAGAAAGAGGGGGAGAAAAAGAAGATATCTGCCACTGTGCACTTTCCAAGGATTATAAAAAATGAAATTTAGGTACCTCTGATTTCTTCTAAAATTTGAGAATTCAGGACTTTCAATTTAGCTAGGATTCAAATCAGTGCACAACATCCACAGAGTTCATATACGAAATGCATCAGGCCATGGATTTTGTACTACTTTGGTTAACCCTGAAAAACTCAATAAGAAGTAACCTGTAAAGATGGTCATTTATCCTGGATGGCTACAATAGCTTAGAGAACTGCTGCCCTGATATGGAACCCTACCCTGTAGCAATTTAAATATAAGTTTCTAGTAATTAGATAATGTAAACAAAATACAAAGAACTGCCTCACCCATCATAATTATCTGATATTTTGAAATAGTTCCTGCACTAAAAATACCAACCATTACCTTCTGACATTGTTCTCTTCCAGGGCTAAAACTTGGAGCATTGAGGAAATTCTTTCCATCTCAGTTTCCTACTTCAGATATATGTAACCAAAGGTTTAACATTAGTGATATTAACAATGCATGCTCACAGGATTAACAAAATTGAACCTAAATTAATAGCACCATCAAGCATTTTAGGAAATTCACATACTTAGACAAAGTCTGACATTTGATTGGAGAAAGTACAATTGTAGTATAATTTTACGTAGGAAGACAAATAGGCTAAGGAACAGTAATGTAATTTAGGCACCACAAGTATAAACCCAGGAAAGTAATTCAGTGGATGTGTAGTATATCTGTGCTATATATTGGCCTTACATGTTATTGATCTTTCAATTATGTGTCAAGGAAATATTTACACTGTGTAAGTGCAAACATTGAAGATTTATTGAAATCAAAGTTCATGTATATCTGTTGCAATGGCTTTAGTATGTGATTTAATTTGCAGCTTTCAAATCTCAGAGTAGTAATTCAGTAGTCTAGTAGAATAATATTCTAGCAGCCTAAAACTCTAATGTTATCTATCACTCATGATCATATATGTGTACATGTATATATGCACACATAATTTTTCCAAGACTTGGGAGCTGAGTTCAAAGCATGACTCTAAGTTGCTAGTTATGTGAGCTGATTAATTTGTCTGTACTTCCATTTCTTCCTCAGTAAAATAGAGATAATGGTTCCACACTTCTATGATTGTTATATGAAATAAAGGACCTAATATGTGTAAAACCCTACTGATAACAATACAGTCTCATAAATATGGACTGCTCTTTTTATTTTTGCTCTGTTAAAGCCCTTTACCTGTAATATCCTGACTGTCTGTTGAGTGGCAAGTTGACTGAACATTATGTGAGATTCTTGATCCTGGATTTTTGTTCCCTAAGAGATATTAACAACATCAAAAATAGCAAGAAGAAAAAATTGACAAGGACATCTGTAAGTCATCAATAAAAAAATAGATGAATAAATGACTAAATGGGAGACCAGTAGAGAAGGGAGCATAGAGGGAGAGAATAAGGGAGGGAAAGGAGAGGCACTGGGGCTTGAAATGAAGCAGATTGAAGTTAGCCAATCCCCCCAAAAAACAAATGCCAAATGTTTTCTCTGATACAAGGGGGAGACTCAAAATGGGGTAGGGAGGGACAGCATGGGAGGATTATTATTTCTAGATAAGGAAGAGGGGTGGGAGGGAAAGGTAGGGGGAAGGGGTCATCATTATACAAAATATATGTAAGAAGATTTGAAGTTGGTGTCAACATACCTTATATACAAACAGAGATATAAAAATTATGGTATATTTGTATATTAAGAATTATAATGCAAAAAAAGAGTACATGTATAATGGCATAATTTGGCGTGAACATACTTTGTAACAAAAACTTGTGCTGTAAATGAGTAATAATGAGTGTAATACATTCCACTATTGTCATGTATGTAAAAAATTTTTAAAAATCCCATTCATGTAAGATTTTGCCAAAATGAACCCAACTATTATGTATAACTATAATGCACTAATAAAAGAAAAACTACTAAGGATGATTTTATTAATCAAAGATTTTGAAGGTAGGAAGCCATATTTACTTACCTTAATGTCCTAAAACTTAGCACAGTTTTGAGAACTAATTTTGGCTTACTAAGGATCTGCTAAATTGCAGTTATGTTATGGATATTTACATAACATGAAAGATAAACCTGGATCATATAGGAGAGAAGAGCTCATGGTATTAATTTCAGAAGCTCTACAGACTAGTTTTTTTTTTTTTTTTTAAAGGGGTATCCCAAAGTAGAGCCAGGTCCAACATGAAGAAAATGAAAAGACACAGTGACCGCCGGGGCAGGCTCCTTGTCACAGCAGTCTGGGAAGACTTTTCTAAACTGTCCTTCTAGTCCTGCAGGCAAAGCAGTTAAGATGCAGAACTGGCTGTAATATCATCTAGAATCTTGTCCTTCTTAAATTAGAATAGGCGGGAAGACAGGACACAAGCCAAAAAACCACTTTTGGAAGTCAGATATATTCAAACTAGGTTTCTTAGACATCAGAGGAAAGAGGACATATGATTATTTATTCCACTGCTTGATTTTTTTTTTTTACCGGAATCATCTTGCTAAGGGAGTACTATGTCAATCACCTGGCATTGCACTTTGTAGACAGAGTGTGTATTTGAGGTGAATAGTCTGTATAGGCCAATTCTCTAGGAGAAGATGACCAAATAATTATTCAACATTTGATATAGTCCCTGGAACTAAGTTGAGTGATTTCCCATCAGATCATTAAATCATTAAACTAAATAGTTTAATCAGAATAACTTTCTGTGAGTTACCATTTTGTTTTATTTTACATATAGTATGATTACTGGTGTGTGTGTGTGTGTGTGTGTGTGTGTGTGTAACAAATAAACACAATTTGGGGCTTTGAGAAGTGATAAATGAGGACAAGCAAGAAGAGCTGGTGAGTTCATGTGCTGATGAGCTCCTCTAGACCACCTTACTTTTCAGTGTCTGTGTTAGTCAACTTTTCATTGCTGTGACCAAAATTGCCACCAGGAACAACTTTGAGGAGGAAAAATTTATTTTTGGCTCATGGTTTCAGAAGTTCAGTCCATGGAGGATGACTCTATGGTGCTAGGTCTAGGCCTGACTTGATGGCAGAACATCATGACAGAAGAGTATGGAGAAAACTTGTTCAGCTCTTGGCAGCCAGGATGGAGAAAGAC
>NW_026000037.1:13665294-13832188 GCF_001458135.2 Marmota marmota marmota
GGGGAGGAGAGAAGGAGAGAGAGAGAGAGAAGGAGCCAGGAAAACAAGATATAATTCCCAAGGGCATGCCACCAAGTGTCCCACCTCTTGTAGCCATGCCCTACCTGCCAACAGTTACCATCCAGTAGAGTGAGTGGTCCTTTCAATTTATTAATCCACTGATTACAGCTCTCATAATCTAATAATCTCACCTCTGAACAGTCTGAATTAGCACAGGAGTTTTTAGGGAACACCTCAGACCCAAACCACAAAGCAGTCCTTAGTTATCAAGGACCTGAGCCCGAGCAAAATTAAAGATGAGGCTCACAAAGTCTCCTTGTCATCACTGCACTCAAATGCAGACATGTGAAGAGACAGGCAATAGATATTACACAAATAAGTGTTTGTTAGAATTTTCTCAAATTTTTATATGTTCATCCTCTGCCAATTAACTATAAAATCCTGTATAACTATTGTGAAAAATTCAAGAAATAGCAGTAATTATGTTTCAACCCCAGATCTGCCATCTTTAATTTGATTCTGCTTCAGTGCTTTGACAACCAAGGGTAGTTAGGATTCATTCTTTCCTGAGACACTCCCTATACATTGTTCAATTGTTGACTGACATGTAGGCAATCCTGAACTTACATATTTCGTGCTTTAAAATTATATGTAACTTTTGACTTTTATGCCTAAAGACCATAGGATTCTTGATCCTTCAAGTTCAATCATGTTGCCAAAATATGCACCACTGTTCATTATTTTATAGACCACCTTTTCTTAGGATATATTTTACATAATTGGTCTAGAAATTCAACTGCATTATTTCAACAAATATCATTTTATTTGTGTTCTTGTACTTATTGTTTTTCTTAGAAATCCTATGACATTCATGTTTAATTTCCTTTGTTTTCCCACTTCTATGGTCTTATTAACCATATTTATCAGTTTGTTTTTAGCCATTTTATGTAATATAAGTTCATCATGTTTGTCCTACTCCTGTTTCCATTTTCAGTGGTATTTATTCTGTTTCTTTCTAGTCCCAATATAGTTTTCATTTCAGTGGTAGCTTATTATTTTCATTCCATGTCTTTCTGAGCTTTGCTGGTTTACATTTTATCTGTTAGTGCTCCCCTCTTCTTTATATTTTCTTTCAATAATTTTTAGATTAAAATTTTTTTCTTCAGTTTATTCAAGAATATAGAAATGCATTTTGCAAAACATTTTATTCTTGTTGTTGCCTGGGAAAAATTCTTTTTTCTGCAGTTCATTTAAATTTTGATTATTATGTTTATCACTCTTCCCATTTCTGTAGTCTCTGTGCATATGCTTAGTGTTAGAACACTTTTGCTCCCCATTCATCTTTAACGAAGGTAATTCTGTCTGGTAAGGCAGTTTGCTCAGCAATGGTAAAGACAAGCAGATGGGTATTGATCTGGGATCACAACAACTTCAGCAAGAAAATGCTGAGAAATCAACTTTTGGCATTCTCCCCCTTAGGACAAGCAGTCACCCAGACAGGAGGAGCTGGCTCTCAGTGAAGCTTGTAGCCCTTAGGTATTTTATTTAAAGGTTAATCTCTTCTTAGTCAATTTAGTACTTAGCTATAAAATTGAATGCAACTCATATTCTGTCCTCCATTAGGGTTCACCAGCATGATGCATTTCCTGGGTTACAAATAGAAGCTGGAGGAAAGAATCGGTCATCAATAGCATCCTCCCTTCATGCATACTGCTTTACTGGGTTTCAGATAGTCACATAGTAACAAGGCCATTCCTTTACAATTTTCCCTTATTTTCCCCCCTCATTATGACCACTGAACACATCTGTTTTGATTTTCACTTCCTAAATTGAGTCTAGCTCATTTGGTTATGAATGCAAGCCATAGTTATCTAAGTGTTTCCACAAAACCCCCAGTGAATCTTCTGCTTTGTAGTCACACTTTCATATGAAGTACCAAATCACTGCCCTCACCAACCTTTGTTGGTGTCACTCTCATTGCAATGATTTGTACAAAGTAGTTCTAAATACAACTGTGATTCAAATGCCATAGTGAACACTTACAAATAGCCCTGAAATAAAATTCCAAAGTTTTTAAGCAAGAAAAAAAAATAATTTCTGGACAGCTTAAGAGCAATATTCGTATATTTTTAATGAGCTAATCTAGAATTAAATAAATCAGAACCTATTTGCCATTTTGTCTTTCACTGGTAAAGGGGAACAGGTTAAAATCAAAACATATAATTTCTAAATATTATCTTCAACAGAGATGTCAAGTTTACTATATTCCTTTCTGATATGTTTTCTTGCATCATTTGAAAGAGACAGAAGGCACAAAACTGGTTCCTAAGTGTCTGATTCCCATTAATCAATGTTTAATTTTTTACCATTGCTGAAGTCGTGTTTTTCTTCCTTGGCATATAAGGTCATTTTCTTCAATTTTGCATGAGCATATTGGCCTTTCAATTGTAAACCATCAGTAATAAATCTTTCAGATCTGATTGTCTTTAGTTCAATGCATGATGATATTATGTATTTTCTTCCAACTTTGAGAAATTCTTTGTTGGCATCAAAGACTTTCAAGTTACTTTAAAATTCAATTTCTATGTATCTTCATTTTGTTTCCTGTCTTTATGGGGATGTATGATTTAAACTCATGAAAACATACAAATGTTCTCATATCAAAAATGGACATCTGCTTATCTTTTTACTCTGTCTCAAGAGTTGTTAGAGAAATGATAATGTTGAGTAAGCAACTGCTGCCTCACAAAAATTATTGATCTCCGTTGAGACATGCCAAGTGCTTCAAAATTCAACCTCATGACATAATCTTTTCTTTGAAGTTTTGTATTTCTTGCTGTCACAATAATGTGCTATAGCTAGTGCTGATAAGTTAGGAACTTCCAGCCAAATAAGACAACTACCTATTTTTGTATGACCCAAGAATTGTTTTTATATTTTATATTTTTTAATGCTTTGAGGGGATCAAAATAAAAATAATACCATGTGACATCTAAAAATTACATAAAATTCAAATGTAAATGACCACAAATAAAGTTTTATTGGAGCATTACCATGGACATTTATTTACATATTGTCTATACTTCTACCATGGGACAAAAGCAGAATAGGATAGTTGCAACAGAAACCATGTGGCGCACAGTGCCTAAAATATTTAATATGACCCTCTTTATAGGGGTTGGGGTGGGGATGAAGCCTGTACTATAGGAAAAGTTTCCCAAACCTACCTTTTGTTATTAAGACACTGCACAGTCGCTGCACTGCTGGCTCTAAAGTCTGAATACTGGTTCCTCCATTACTCTCTGAGACCTTGGGAAATTGCATATTGTCTCTGTGTATCAATAGTCCATCTCTAGTCATATTTCTGCCTACTTCAGAAGGTTGTGAAAATTCTACAAGCTATCGTATATAAAGCCTACCAGGAATAAAATAAACATTTTTAAATTTTATTTAAGTTGTATAAGATTTTAAACATTAGTGTTACAGATATTCATTGTAGAACTCCAGAAAACCAAAAATTACTCTTAAATTCACATATATTATATCATAGCAATGTAGTAATATATATAAATGCATAAGTTTGTTTATCTTATATCCTAATAAAGGGTTGGGGCAATGGCAGAGAATTTCTTAATTATAAAAATATTTCATCAAGCACAGAAAAGGATGGACAAGATTTTTTTTTTATGTGGCAGGTGGGATTGATAATAATGGAGAGAAGAGAGAAAAGGATATCCTCCCAATAGAACAGAGGGTTAAGAATGCTAAAATATGCATCTATGTGTCTGCATTCCTTAATCCATTTGATTTAACCTTATCTACTTAAGAGAAGGTAATACATACCAGATGCTACAACACAGAGAAGATGTATGATCCTTCACATTTTTTCTTCCTATGTATATTAACAATTTGATACAATTAGTAATGGGAATATACTAATTGTATCAAATATAGTTAAGTTAGCCCCCAATATAGTTAAGTTAGCCGAACACAGGAATTTACTAAGACATAAATTAAAGGTCTCATAGAAAAGTATATGAAGTCTTATATATTTGCTCTCTAAATTTTTATAAAGGTTTCTCTGGGTAAGTTTTCTGTTTGGATATTTAATTTAAAAAGTTTAAAAACATTGATTTCTATTTCCTAGGAAATTTAGGGTTAGATATGAATTTTACTGATTTAGCAAATAAATTCAAACTCATAAATACATTTACACATTAATATTTCAATTTCATATCCGTTTTTAAATGTGCTTCTAAGTCATGCAATACTATTCATGGGATTTTTTCAATTGCAACATTTTTAAGTATTTAACATAGGTTTTATCGGTGGTCACAAATTCAATATCTATTTCATTCCTTAACCATATACATTTGTTATATTATTGTAATTATAACTGGTGACAAGTCCATGACCCCTCTCATACAATGAGCTAAAGTTTATATTTTTACTGATTTTTATATCCTGTTCGGCTCTTGTTCATGGCCTAGTTTTAGCATTGTTTGTTTTTATCTGTTTTCCTTGCAGAGTCCATCAAAATATAAAAGCTGTGGTTTTATGTGGGTGAGAAATTTCACCAAAATAAAACTAAAACAAAAAACCTGTATGTTCCTCTTAGATAAAATTGAAGATCAGACAAATTAATTGGAAGCAATAAAAGTTGGAACAGTGGTTGCGGGTGATGGGTATTGTGTGTGTGTACGCATGGGTATTCACTGGAAAGGGGCACAAGGGAAACTTTTAGAAAAATAAAAATTCTGTGTCTTGGTCTAGGTGGTTATTATACAGGTATGTACATGTGTAAAAATAGTAAAAACATATCGAATTGGATCCTTAGTTCTTGGGTATCTTAAATTACACTTCAAAGTTTAAAAAGGTATCAGTATTCTGGTACAATGGAGTTTTAGAATTGTAGTTCATCAATAAAATTTGAAGTAGTTGAAACACCAATAAAGTTTGAAATATTCACTGAGTAGAGTGAGTGGAAAGAGGCCAAGTCATTGACTGAGAGTCTATGGGGGGTGGGAAACTAGGACCACCCCATCCCTGGGACCACCAAAGACAGGTGAGAATATAAGTGGAACACTTCATCAACATTTTGAAATCACCACCACTCTTGCTTAATCCTGCTGCCATCCTAAATATAAAGAACATCTGGGAAAGCAGGCAACAAACAGCAGCAGCTGTGATTGTTGGCAAGAAGAAAGGAGGAAAGTAGAGAGATGGCAGCATGCAGCAGAGCAGCTATAAAACTGGGCCAAGTAGAAGCACCGTGCCCAAGATGGCAGAGGACTGAGCACCAGAAGGGCCATCCAACAGCAGTTCCACTTTCCAAAGCTACTAAGAAAATTTCAGCACAAATAATGATTCTTAGTCAAATCATGAATATATAATCAATAAGTCAAATTCCCTTTCATAAAATCATTTCCAGGTTCTCAGTATTCCAACTCATTTATGCATTCTAATCCAGATTTTCTGTAATATCTTTCAGCTTCCTAAGTGTTTAGGGTTCACTAAGTAAATCTAAGTCAAGAGAATATATATGTTTGATAACATGTTTGATGATTTCCTTGTATTTCTTAACACTTTTTGGCAAGTAATCCCTGAGCCTTGAATCTGTTTGCTTACTAAGAACATAGATAAGCCTCTGTCCCCTAGGAGATTTAGTAGACCTTGCATAAATCCCAAAGGAAGATGAAGGCACAAATCCAAATGTATCAGTTACTATTTAAAAAAAAAATAGGTTACTAAAAACCACTGGGCCACAATCAAACATGTATTAGGAAAATACTATCCAAAAGAAAGTTGGTATTACTTCATGGGTATAGAAAAGTAGACATTAAGCAAAATATACTATTAAAAACAGAGGGAGGGCTCAGTTGGTAGAGTGCTTGCCTAGCATGCACAAGGCCCTGCCTGGGTTCAATACCCAGAACCAGCCCAAAAAATAAAATAAATAAATAAAGGGAGTCATATATTGATAATAATTTGATTTTTTACAGTAAGAAAAGGCAAGTATTAACTTCTGTGCACCAAGTAAATGAGCTTTTTATGAAATATAAAACAACTGACCAAACTGCAAAAAGAAATTCTCAAATTTACCACAATAGGATTTTTTAAAATATATTTAGTTTTTAGTTGTAGTTTGACACAATAGCTTTATTTTAATATTGTGCTGAGGATTGAATCCAGGGCCTCGTATGTGCTAGGCGAGCACTCTACCACTGAGCCACAATCCCAGCCCCCAGAATAGGATTTTAACATGTCTTTCTTGGGTAGATCTATCAACCAAAGCCAGAAAAGATCTGAAAAAAAATTAAAGAACAAAAGTCATTAGCTTTTTACTGTAGACATATAAAGTTGATGTTGATATTCCTCAATAAATTTTAAGTACAGATTAAATATTTATGAAAATTAATATATTTTCTATAAATTCAAAATGATTATCATAACACACATGGCTTTTGAAAACATTTAAACATATTAGAACATCTATTGTTAAGCACTTAGGATTGCACACCTAAGTAAATACTGGATCAAAAAAATCACTGATAATCAACTCTGGATGAATCATAAAGAAATATTGCCTTAATCTATTTCCTATTGCAATAACAATACTCAAGAGTGAGTAATTTATAAATAAAAGAGGTTTATCATGGTTCTGGAGACTAGGAAGTCAAGGAGCATGGCACTGGTGAGGGCCTCTAAATCATGCAGGACACAGGACAGCATGCTTCTGCAGAAGAGAAGCAGAGGAGCTGAACTTCCACCATAACTAATCCACCTTCATGAGAAAAGCATTCATCTATTCTTGGGGTCCTCATCCTGATGGCCCAAATACAGCCACTAGGCTCCACATCCCAACACTTCTATGTTGAAGAACTGTACTTTCAACACATGAAATCTTATAAACTAAATTCTATAAGTATTTACCATCAAACCATGGTAAATACTTACAGAATTTAGTTTATAAGACATTGTGAGAAAAAAAAGTAAAAAAAAAGTAATATTTAAGTTTTAAAATATATGCTAATTTTAGAACATAGAAATATGAGAGGGCTGAAAATTGATGAGATACTCCATCTATTCAATAAGGAAGGAAAAGAATCAGAATATATCAGAAGAATAAAAAAGAAATAATTATCACATAAAAACAACACTATAAAATAACAATTTATTTCTATAAAGTTTAATATTATTTAAAAATCTATGACAAGAATGACATAGAAAAGCATATATCAGCACAAAGTTATAAATGAAAAAGTCATAATAACTTACTGCTATTAGAAAGATCAAAGAAAAACATTACAATATTGTAAAAATAGAAGTTTGAAAATCTATAAAATGGAAGGTTTCCTAGAAAAATAAAGTGCTTTAAAATAAAGAAGAAACTATAACTTGAATAGTAAATTGAATCAGTAACTAAACATCTTTCTTCCACCAAAACACACAGACCTAAGTGATATACCTATCAGTATTAACAAATAGTCAAAAGACAAATAAGTGCACCTTACCATTCTGGTTACCACACAGTTAATCCCTAACTGGGTATTAAATCACTGATACATCATGGTGGAGGAGCACGGCAAAGGAAACTACTCACCCCAGGGTGGCCAGGAAGCCAAGAGAGGGAGAGGTCCCAGGGTTCCAGTATGCCCCTTCAGGAGCCTGTCTCCATGGTGTATCTTCCTTCCACGAGGGAGGCCCTATGTCTAAAAGTTCTCACCACTTTTCAGGTTGACAACCAGGCCTTTAGGGTATGTCCTTTGGGAGACATTTAAGATCCAATGCATAGCACGTGTATTGAAAAATAAAACGGAATCCTTACCCATAGTATACACAAAAATCACAAAAATACATTTCAGGAGGATTAAAAACAATGTAAAAGTAAATCATCATAAAGCTACTAAAGGCAATTCAGTAGAATATGTGTCTAAATTTGTAGTAAAAAAAATTAATGAAATAGATGTAAAAATATACATAAGCAGAATTTGATTTATAATTTCCACTATATTAAGAATTATAACCCATGTTCATTAAAGACAAGCTAAACTTGGTGAAGACATTTGCATCACATTAAAGCACAAAAGGATTGTTACATAGAAAAAGATGTAAGCCCTACAAATGAATATGAGGAGATATGCCTCTATAGAACCATAGGAAAAGACAGGTAAGTCAGAAGAAAACAAACCAAAGTATATATGAAAGATACTGCATCATGAGCTTTCAAAGAAATTCAAACTGAAACCATAATGAGATCATTGTATTCAACAACAAAGCAAGATTTCAGTTTTTCACAAAATAAAATATTTGATGTAGAGAAACTGGAACTCTTAAATAGTGCTAATAAATGTTAAAATGGGGTGTCTACTTTGGAAATCAATTCAGTACTTGTCAAAGGTAGACGTATACGTACCTTCCCACTGTACACTAGAACTAGATGACGCAAAATAAGATGTTCCTGTTGTAATATTTAAATTAGCAAACATTCAAACTAAAAATTATCAGACATATGTCAAAAACAGAATAAAATATATTAACATAAAGAATGATTCTCTCATAGTGAAGGATTAAATACCATTCCAGGAAGTAACACGAATAAAATTTGGAACAAAGCTAAGTGAAAAAGCAAAATGCTACAACAGTACATCCGTGATTCAATTGCCATCATTTTTAAACTATACCAAACATTATGTTGTTTCTAAGTATCACCATTGAGTAAACTCCCTGCCCTAAAAAGGGCACTCTCCAGAGATAAGAGCCTAAAAAAGATATTTCTCACAGTGGAGCTTAATGAGGCACGCCCTTCCATAGGATGCACTAACTCAAGCTTACTGCCTTCCTGCTACAAAACCAGATCCTTAACACAATCTCAAGCAGGTGCAGATGAGTTTTTCCAGCAGTTTGTATATGTACCTATACATTAGAAGTATCTGGGCAGGTTAAAAAATCCAATGCACAAACCAACCCCAGTCAACTGAATCAGAACCCCTGGGGATAGGACACAGAAAGTATTCTGCTGTAAAATCTTGTCAGGAGATTCCAAGATGCAGCCAACTGTTACTGCAAGCCCCAGTTGCTTTCTCCTGAAAGACCTAATGCCCTCCGTGGATGAAATTTTACTTGACCCTGGATAAACTGCCTGCCTAGGATTGATGGGTCTGAAGTCCCTAAGGTGTAGATTTTTTTGTTGTTGTTGTATACAGATTAAAGTAAAACTTTTATTTTATGTACATAAACACCCGAGTGTGAACGAACTACTTTGCACCTGATGGTTTCAACCTTAAGTTAAAATTCTCTGTAGGGTCACACACTGAGGAAAATACTAGAGAAAAAGTGTTTTCTCATTATCCATTCTCAATCATCAACCCAAAGAGCTGCAGTCACTCCATATAAATGAATCTACTTATGACTTAAATGAGAATTGCTCCAAATAGTCAGAAAACATGTTTTTATTCCATTTCATAAATTAGAAAATCCATATAAACTATTAAATTAAAAACAAAAACAATCTATATAGAGTTACGCATTTTCCTTACTTATGCTTTATGATTGTTGTAATGTAAGTTCCCAATTGAGTCATACAGTATCAATCACAATTCTCTGTACACTAAATAAAGATATATAAAGATATATGCAGCATTAAATTTCTGAATTTTCAATATAGTCTTGTTTCTTATGCTTACATTGTAAGAAATTGACTACAATTTTCCTTGAGACAACCATGCTTTTATCTTATTGAACTCTCAAAAAGTGGTTAAATTTATACTTTTTAACATGGATACACAAAGTTTTAGATGTTTTATAATTTAGTTTCATTTTCTGAAGTAGAAATATTTTTTCATGACTAATTCTTTATACAAATCCTTTAGTCTACTCAAATATATTTGCTTATTATTCACTTTGGAATTTTTTTCTCTGTTGTCTTCTATAATTTAATCCTTGCCTTTATATCCTAAATATGTTAACTGAGAAGCAAACTCCCAATTATTGGGAGTCTCATAGTGAAAAATCTATCTCAACATGTTAGCAAGCCTACCCATAAAATGATTTGATTCAAATTATTAATAAGCATAATTCTCTTCTTAAAAGAAAAAGAAGTATACGAATCATTGGAAACACAAGCAAAATAGTTCTTTATAGTACAAAAGAAAAATCAGAGAATTGGGAAAGAAGAATTCTGAAAATACATGAATTTCAAGAGATGGATCACAGTATAATGAGTAGGTGGGATTTTTCCATTTACTCAAAGGCACATGGATTCAACTTATATATAAAATCTTTATGTTATTAGCAGAAAAAATACAATATTTAGGTGAATGAGGATAGAGCAAGTCCACATGGGGTCAAATATTGTAAATAATCGGTGCAGTTGAATTAAAAATTAACCAACAAAATCCACAGCAAAACATTTACACAAGAGCAAGGAAACAACAAATGAGAGAATGTGTAGACGGCCGCAAAGTCAACCAGATACCCTCTCTCAGGCTACTGTTCCCATGGATATACCATGGATGTGGTTTGCTAATGGCAGGTGGCTCCCCCTTCTCCAAAGAATTGACATGGGTCAAAAAGAGATGCCTTGGAAAATAAATCACCCCTCCAGATTCCTATAACCAGCAATCAAACTCATACATATACTTCTAAAGCCCACCCACTACCCCTTTTGTCTCATCAGTGCCTCAAAGCTGGATCAACTGGGAAAAAAATTCAGTTCTAAACCCCCCTTGGGGATCAGATAAAGCTGGCTTTAATATTATTATTTCACAATTTTGCTCTTCCTAACTCCTTTCCCTACTCCCTTCTATGGAAAACAGTGTCTCAATAAACCACTTCAATAAGAATCCCATCTCAGATTCCAAGTCTGGAGAACCAATACAGGATGGATAAATTCTTCCCCGTCCTCCCTAGTTTCCCAAAGATGTGATCCTGAGGTTTTAGTCTTAGCATCCTGTGCAGAGTAAGGGATGTTTCCATTCTGAGGAAGCCTAAGGTAATGGTTCATGGAGTTTCTTGGAAGTAACTGGGGATGAGGATGTCAACCCTCCAAGACCCATTCTTTGACAATATAAAAAGTATAAAACATGCTCGTAAAAAATTGGATTCACAAGGCTTATGTTTCTGGGGCTTCCTGGTCTTTTATTTCAGCCAGACCCAGGGAGAAAGACTAGTCAACAGGAACAATACCCTCCCTTCATTTATTTAACAGACACATGATACAATGTCACTCACAACCTTCCCCCAACAGCCAAAGTCAGTCACTGCACCCGACCTCCTTGCCATGTCTACCATCTGTCACAACTGCCCTTCCATCCAGGAAGGTTGGTGATCTTGAAGCTAAGACTGTTTTTTGTCATTTTCCTACAATAGGAAATAATAATAATTTTTCAAATGAGGCATTGTAATTTTTATTTCTGGATTCCATAGAGGTAATGCCAGAATGAAAGAGAGATGATATTTCTTCTGTATACAGACCCAAGTCTACCTGACATTCTGGGGACTCCTCCTCCTTTTGTTTCTTGAATCTTATTTATCTTTTCTAATACTTTTTGTTGGGAAGAGTGTCTAATGATGTTGATTGTGCTTCTTGGCTTTCCTTGATTGCTCCTTCAGAATTCTACTCCATGTCTTATTGATTCCTCTTCCTTCTGACAGTAGGTTTGGTGGAAAGTCAAGGTCATAGCTTTAGTACACTTAATTCTCTCCATCATGGACAATGAAATGGATTTTTAAATAGGTGTCAATTAAATCCCTTTGCTCAGATGTCAACATATGTGTGATTTGTATGCATCTCTAGATGCTCAGATGGACACTGTCATTCTGACTCTGAGAAGGCATCCATCACTGTAGGGCTTTTTCAGAATGTGCTGGTCATAAAACAATAGGCTTCCATCCACCAGTTCTGCTCTTTGTGCTGTATGAGAACTGATCACAATGTGCTTTTGCCCTACAAGAAATCTCTAAGATTTATGAAATCCTAACCATAATCCCAGCATTATTGTGAAAATCCAGGGGCTGTGTTCCAATCTCTAGGTCTTTCCATGAAGAAGGTTAGCTGGGACTGGATAAACTTCACTGTTGGGATGGAGACATAGCACATTTAAAGTCATTATTTCATACCATTCCACTAGTGCTTGAACACTTGTATTAACTGTATTTTTAAATCTGATGCTTAAATATCTGAGACTTCCCAGATCCCAGAGGCACCATCCCTCTGGTGGTTAGCTCATTCCTAGAGAAAACAACTGCCAGCCAGCCCTTCATATGCAAATTAACCAATCAGGAGCCTAAACCCCTAAGGCCTTTCTTAGAGGGCACTATCTTCCTGTCCTAATCACCCGAGGGAAAGGTACCAGACAGGTATCCTCTCCCAAGCAAGCTGCAGTTGTTCTATCTATCCAACCCTCAAGCTGCTTAGCTTGCTGACAGACAGCTCCTTACCTGCTCTTTCCAGTGGAAACAATAAAGGCTCCCATCTGGGATTCCAGTTCCTTTTCAGCCTCCTGACTATGGGTGCTTTCCAGTGTGGCCTCCCCTGGCACAGTGTGCCCATTGCTTATGGGCTCTCTCAGTATAACCAACTATCTCTTCAATGATCTCCTGAGCTGCTGCTTTGCCAGGCCTGAATATAATAATAAAACCTCCATTTTCAAACAGCAACCTAGTCTCCATCACTGCCAGTTACAGTGAGCAAGATGGCTTATTTAATTCATAAAGATCCACATTCCCACATTCTGTTAGCTTTTGTAATATGATATATTTGTATATTAAATGAACAATTTTTACATGTCAAAATTTCTGCCTCTTTCTGATACAGACATTTAACTTCTGGTATGGATTTCAGACAGAGAAACACCAAGAAACTTCCATTTCTCTCCTCCATTAGAAGGATGTGAACCAGCAAGTTCCCAAGTCCCTAATATTTTCACTTTCTTAACAGGATCTATTTTGTCTCTTTTACCTCAATTTCTGGACCTATGTAGTCTCAGAATGTCTGATCTGTAATACTTGTCCCTACTATCATTTTTCAGTAGAGAAACTCAGTTTCTTTGTTGTTTTTCTTTTTTAAAACATGAAAACCATCTAACAATGAGGTATTGACCCTATGAGCATTCTCAAAATCAAAAGTGAAATAACTTCATGGTGGAATTACACAGATGCACATTATTCCCTCCATCAGCTGCTAACATTATGGGCTGCTTGCTCCCTAAGCAGCAAAGCTTGACAGATGCTGACGCATGCAGTTTTAAAGTTGACCCCTCTTCTCTTAATCTAAGGGGAAATAGTCCCAGTCCTTGTAGTGCACACATGTAGTACTTCTTAAACCAGAGAAAGGCTTAAGATTCCTTTTCTGTGTTCTATTATGAGTAGTGCCAGTGATTTCAATAAAAGGCTACATGGACTTAGTTCCATAGGCTTCTCTTAAAGAATCCTGCAACTATGATGTTGGTAAACATTCTCTGTTATGCACCTATTCTGAATCAGCTGCAAGGCACAACCCAAGGGGAGAAGTCCACATGAAATTGAAACCTATATGTATGGTTGTAAAATTTGGCAAATAAAAATATAGGACATTGAGTTAAGTTTAATATTCAGATGAACAATGATTTTTTTAGCATAAGTATGTCCAAATATCACAGAGAACATACTTATACCAAAATATTTTCATTGCTTATCTGAAATTCAGATTTTACTGGGAGTTTTCTGTTTCATCTAAAAACTCTTCTCAGAGGTACTACTAGAACAAGGAGAATTTTGACTGGAATTTTGACAGCTTCTATTTTTGCAATCAGTCTGACAGATTTATGGCCCACTGATTAAAAAAACAAAGATTTATGACAGGGTGTGAAGGGTGTTGTGGCTTCCCCACAAAGACCAGTACAGTGAGCCTCCTAGGCCTCTGGTCATGTCCATGAAACTCTCACTCTTGAAACATTCCATGGTAAGGGTTGCTTTCTCCATTGGTACCAGACCAAGACTTGAACATCCCCTGTGGCTAGAGAGCCAGGACTCACCACTTTTCCACTCTACAACTTCTCTTCTGTCATTCACAACACTTCATAGAATGATTCAGAAAGACATAACTACCCACCCACGCCATTAACCTTCTCTAAGTGCCTTCACAAAGAGTTACTGTGCAAGCAGAAATAGATAACATCCTTTTCTCTAGCAGTAGATGTGACTGTTTAGATTTCACATCTACCTTGCTATTTTGCTCCACCCATCCTCCATCTCAAGTATGATTTCCTTCTTGCCTATTTTAGAGACTTCATCAAACAAACTGGTCAGATCATAAAGCAAGCCCCGTCCAGGTTCAGAGATACTGGTGATATAATTACTCAGTTTGTTTCTTCCTTCTTTTCACTACTAAATATTTATATATATACAAAAATTTGACATACCCACGAGTGATTACAGTTCCCTGCTGCTTAATTAATTCCCCACTAGCATGTACCCAGTGTTTGGTGGTCTTATCATGCCAGGCAGCATATGCAATCTGGCTGTCAGTCATGCTAAATCTGCTTTCATAATGAAAATTTTGCTAGTCACAAAGCTTCACCAACCTAAGACTGACTCTGACCCCCCACGAGGTTGGAGAACCATGAAAATGCATTCTTACCAATTAGTTAAAGGTATACATGTATTTATTTGATGAAATTACCTGTGATATGCAACAGAAAAGTAATTAATATAAAATTTGTAAACATTACATTTAAACCATTAAAAATAAAAGGATATAAGACAATAGGAAAATAAACAGGCAATTCACAGAAATGATACAAGATTTACTCTTAGTACATAATATTTCTGATAACCAAGGGATAGAAAATTCAAATATCCATACTAAGTAAGAGTATCATCCATTAGGGTTTTTAAAATAAAAGATAATATCTATATTTAACAGTAATGAGGGGAATTCTTATACTGTTCAAGAAAGGATAAAATAGTATTGCTATTTGAAAAACAAGTTAACAGCATTTTAGAAAAAAATGTTTATATTCTTCATTTAGCAATTCCACTTACAGTAAGTATCTTAGTAAGGTTTTTGTACATGTACAAAGAAGAATGAAAAAAAGAATGATATCTCATACAATATCCAGTGAATGGAAATAATCTAAATTTAATATTCATAATCTAATACTACTAAGGAATACTAGGTATTATGACCAAATACCCGAAAAAAGGACTACTTAGAAGAAAGAAAGTTTATTTGACTTACAGATGCATAGGTTTAGTCCATGGTTTACCAAGTCCATTGCTCTGGGCCCAAGGTAAGGCAGAATATCATGGCAGAGGACAGTGCGTGGATAAGCTGCTCTATTCATGGTAGAGAGGAGGCAGAGAGAAGGAGAAGGGTGAAGGGGTCCCAAGAAAGATGAATCCTTTAAGGGCACACCCCCAGTGATCCACCTTTTCCAGCCACACCCCACCTGCCTACCACCTTAGTTAGCACCTTCAGTTAAAACTATCAAAATCTAGTCATTTTACCTCAGGACACGCCTGCATTAGCACTGAGTTTTTAGAGGACATCTCATATCCAAACCATAACCAGTATGTGTTTCATAAATACAATATATAAACACATACATACATACTGTATATATACACATATATAACATATATACATACACACACGCAGAGCAAGCATGTGTGCACCCACCTAACAGTATTTAAAAAGAAATTTTCAGGATAATATAGGCTCAATTACATCAATGTTAAAGCAAACAAAGTCAAATATTTTTTGTAAGTAGAAAAAGATTCAGATGTATTAAGACCAACTAACAATAACTTTTATTATAATTTTTTAGTTGTAGTTGGACACAATATCTTTATTTCATTTTTACGTGGTGCCGAGGATGGAACCTTGAACGTGCTAGGCAAGTACTCCACCGCTGAGCCACAATCCCAGCCCCTAATAATAACATTTTTAAAAGAGCATGAGATTGGGGGTGAAGAAAATTTCCACTTTTACTTTGTATATTTGAAATTTTGAAATTACCACATGGTTTTATTAATCATGTAATCATAAATACACAAGCAAACACATGCATACATATGGTAGGGTAAGAATGGCCACAAATCCTTTGGCATTCTCCCTTGACAGGGGGCATCTGTGTACCTTCCCCTAGCATTGGGGTGGGTTTTGTCTGTTGGGCTCATTGATCAACAGATCATTGCAGCACTGATACTGAGCTTCCAGGGCCAGCCCTGACAGCCTGGCTGCTTTTACTTCTGCTGTCTTGGAACACTCACTCTTCATGATGTTCCCTCTGGGAACCCTGCCAGTATTCTGTGAGTAGCATGCCTAAGTCAGAGGGACGCAACAGACCCTGAAGAGTGCCAGCCAGCAGTCAGTAGCAACTGCAGGCTGTGTTTTCAGCCATCTTGGACATTCAGCCCAGCCAGGACTTCCACATGTGACTGCAGCAGGACCCCAGACGGGAGAAGGAACTGCCCAGCTGAGCCCACTCAGCACACAGAATTGTGAAAGATAACTAGAAACTGTTGTTTAAAGTCACTGAGTTTGGAGATGGTGTTTTATGCAATAACAGCAAAAATGATATATATAATACATGAAAACAAAAATATACGTAGGACTTCCAAAATGAAAAATACATAGTATCACACCTATATATTGGAAGTAACATAAGCATAAATAAAAAAATTAAAAAATATTTTATCTTCACTTCCTAGCACAATGTTCGACAGCTGGTAGGTATTTCATAAACAAGGTAAAACATAAGCAAGAGAAAGCTGCAGAGTCAAGGAAAGTATAAGAGAGAGGAGAGCACCTAATTTAGGTGGCAATGATATATTTTTTCTAAGCTCATCAAAATCCCTTCAGCAATTTAGAAATCACAGATTCTATTACTTTTATTTCACCCATGAATTTTGTTGTAATTATCTATCACATTTAGTTTATACTAATCAAAGGAAGGAAGACATCAGTAATCATATTGTGTCTGTGATGTTTTCAATATGCCCAGAAAAGCATGCATTCATAAATTTACATAAACATAAAATATTTCCTGTAAAATTATGGTAATAGTATCTAAGACTAAACCTAGATGACTTCAATAGAAGATGTGCATTTAAAGTACAACTCTTCTTTGATAAAGATCATAGGGTAATTTTGATACTGTGGGATTAACAATATCATAGGCTTATTCAAATGGAGAGAAGGTTAACTCATAGGGAGTTGAAAGGTTCATCTAAAATAGCTGGGAATTTTGAATATCGGTCCAGTTTGCCCTTACTGAAAATGACCCATTGTTTATTATTTGAAGTGATGTTGGAACTGAGGATTCTACAAGGAAAATATCTGGGAAGATGAAGGGCAGCACAGAACACAGAAAAGACCATGACCATAGAGTCCCCTGAATGGCCATATACTCTTATGGCCAGAGATGAACAATAAATAAGTACATTGCATAATATCAGCACTGAATTAAATTCTGGTCAGGTTACAAAGTAGTTGCACATTCTTATAAGAGCACCCAGAGACTTTCACTTCTAGGTAAGTCAATAGAGCAACCTGTCATCTTTTAATCCTCCTATCAAAAATAGCCATAATCATTGGATAAAATATAAATACAACATCATAGAAAATAAACAGTGAAAAACAGAATTCCCACAACATTACAAAGCAAGTAGGCCATCAAGATTTGGGGGTCCAAAGTCCCAGAGAAAAAGACAGTTAGTTATGGAAGCAAACCTGATATTTTCTGCTGATTTTCTTCAATGTGTTTGCTCATTCTTAATCTGCATGAATCAAAAGAAGAATTCAAAAAGAAACTAAAAGTTAGGCAGACCTTTTGGCAGTCTCACAGTACTGGGAAACAGTCTACCAAAGTGCTCAGAATTGTGGGGCTACTATCCCAGGAAACGGAGAACACTAGAGGAGGGAGAAAAGACAGTGTTGTGAACTGCTTTTCCACTTAAGATTTGTTGATTCTAAAATTTCATAGATTGAGAAGCTGAAAAGACAGGCAGAGTGGAAACTAAGAGGCTAAAATCCCAGACAGAACTACCTGCAATCTTACAGTTCGAGGGAGATTAAAAATTAAGGTCAGTGTTTCCAGGCAGGCAGGTTGCGATTATGACACCAGGCTTTCAGCTGAGATTCAAAAAGGAAAATTTTCATCTATTGCACTCCAGTGAGAGTGTAAATTGTTTCAATGACCTTGCTAACTTTATTTTGGTACACAGAGATTCTGCCCTAGAAATTCACTCAGGGACCCAAGCTGTCAGGCTCTGCTTCTCCAAAACATAACTTTCGGGTAGACTCTCTCTCACACTCCTTTTCATATTGGGTAAAAGAACTTGTAAAAGGCTTGCATGAGTCAGGTCTTAGAAGGGATCAACATCTCCTCTATCTGTGTCCATTGGCAGGAACTTAGTCATGGGCCACACACACTTCAAGAATTTACCCCAGCTCTGAACCCAAGAGGCAAGTGAATGATTGATAAACACCTCACCAGTCTCTACCATGTCCTTTTCTCATTGTTTACACACATCAAAGTAGTACTGCTTGAACAATACCAGACATCAAAAAATGCTTAGTCAATATTTTGCATTTTAATTTTATTTTACTAAGTGCAAGTAAGATTTCTCCATGAACATGAGCCTCTTAAAGCAGGCAGTTAAATGTACTAAAAAAATCCCAGCTGTCTAGGATCAAAATGTTTTCCTCTGCTTTTTTGCTGATTTAACAGAAAATTTTAATAGAATCTCCTTTAGTTCTCACTTTATGTACACCAATGATAAATTGGTTACAAAAGGAAGGAAATTCTACAAGTTGAGAAACTAATGATATAAGAAGCTATTAGAGATTGTAAACTGCTGTGTAGGATAGATATTCGCAACTGGTAATAGAAGTCTTAAAATAGAAGTTCTCACGTAATTTTGCTTGTTAACCCTTTTTCATGGCTTACCAAATTGTTCTGTTATTAATATCTAATTTGAATATGCCGTAGTAAGTTCACCCAAGCAGTTGCTTTTGAGAGAGATTTTCATTGTTATTGAATTTTTCCTATTATGCATTTGAAATTTACACTCTGGCATTGAAGGATAAACTTCAACCTGAGAATGTGGTCCTAATAATAGTGTCTTCCAATAAGATTTTCCAGGGAGATTAGAATGTGCTTTCTACACAGGCACTAACTTAACTCATCACGGTTTATTTTAGCAATCAAGAAATTGCAAATAAGCACAGGGAGAGGTCATGATTAAGCAAGAAATTTATTGATTCCTGTGTCCTCCATTTATCATGGAATTTACATTATAAATTTCATCATAATACATAGGAACACTTTTTATTGCAATATTTGCCTTGCCTTTGGCAGGATTTAAACAAGATTTGAGAATCACCCATGCATTTTATCAGTCCTAAATTTAATCCTCAACATTTTAAAATACCTCACTCTCTAATTTACCTGGTCTGTTCAATTAATGTTGAGATGTCAACCAAAAAGAATAAAGCACTCAGCTAACATTTGTTCAGTTGGCCTGAATCTGCTAAGCACACCCTTCTTGTTCTTTACAAGTGATATCTTTGCTAACTGATTTTTAAAAATATTTTTTAGTTGTCAATGGACCTTTATTTTATTTATTTATATGTGGTGCTGAGAATCGAACCCAGTGCCTCACACATGCTAGGCAAGTGCTCTACCATGGAGCCTCAACCCCAGCCCTTCTAACTGATTCTGATTCTCACATCCATCTCATTTCACATATAAGGTTGGAGGGTCTGATGTTCCAGTGTGACTCAGTGGCTTTCTTTTTGACTGGAACCTGTCCTCCTAGCTGTTAAGTATTTGAAGTACCATTTCTGAGGGTTACTAGTCCACTTTATAGAAAGGGAAATAGATTTTAAGGCTCACTGTTAATAAATTCACATTTGATAAATGATGGAAGAGAGTCATAAATATATCCAAATCCAAGGAGCATCATCTGTCACTTGCTATACTAAATACTGGTTTAAAATAATATGTATTTATTCAAAGACTTGTTTTTGCATTACCCTTGAATTGTATCTTCAGACTATTTGAATAACATGTTACCATGCACTAAAACACATGTTTAGTTTCCAAATTGAAATCACAAATTATCAGACACAAGAAGCCAGTATCCTTGTTATAGCTATGGACACTTCCACTCTTCCTCATCCCCTGCAGTTTGTCACAATATAAACTCAATTAAGATAGTAATAAACTCCTAAAAATATTAAGGTAATAGTTTTGACTTGGGTATGTGTGTGTACTTAAGAATACCTAAAGGTATCAGGGTGCTAAAATAACAACTGAGAGTCTCCTTTCTTCATTTCTCTCATGTTACTGATACGCATACACACAAAGACCTTAATGCACAAAAAGTTACCTTTGTCTCCACCACACAACAATTATGAGATGCCTTTAAATGAAGCAATCATATTTTGTTTTGTTTTGTTATCCTTGGACTAAAAAGCAAGGGAATTTGAATATTTATGGTTATAATAAAAACTTTGGCAATGCACACAACTTACTCATATATACAAAAATACATGGCATCTGGCTCTATCTGGAGGGAATCTATACTTCAGTTCAATCTTCGTTCCCCTACAACACATCCATAAATCCCCAAACAGCTAATCATGAAAATATTAATGAAAGAAGCACATGCTTTATTTATCAGTCTTGGCTTTACTAGTCTCTTATTACATTGCCAGAGAGAGAGAATATTAAAATAAATGATATTTGTGTTCAGCCCGGAAAATAAATCAAAAGAGCCTCAATGTCAGTTGTAATAGATCCCAGTCGAATGTCATTTTGTCACCTCAAACTGAATTGACATTTTCAACAATTCTAGAATTATTTCAGCTAGATATAATGGGTCATGTGAAATAATTAAAAATCCTAAATATATGTAAAATGTTTTAAGGCAATACATACTTTATGTTACATACCAGGTAGCAATGCCTTTTATATGCTTTAGTTTTTCAAAATTATTAGAAATTTATGCATTAAACCACAAATTTTTAATTAATTAAATGATGCAGTCTATAAAAATCACAAATTTAACTTGTGGTTTATAAAAACAGAATTTACTTTTATTCTTTTTGAGACAGGGTCTTGCTGTGTTGCCCAGACTGGCCTTGAACTCTTGGGCTTAAGTAATCCTCCTGCCTCATCCTCCTAAGCAGCCAGGACTATAGGTACATACTATCACAACTGTCTAGAATTTACTTTTCTTGTATCTTATTTATTATGGAGAAATATTCAGTTAACATAAATAATAATAATAATAATAATAATAATAGCAGTTTGCTGGAAGCCAAATTCATTATAAAAATTATAAAGGAATAGACCATATTGTATCCCTGCAGGAAGTACTATTCACATTAGATACTTATGCATATAACAGGATACATCCAAATATGGGGCCTTGAACAGAATATGGGGCCTTGGATAGAATCATTTCAAGAATTGACATCATCTATAACTTCTAGCATATTATGCTTTCTTATACCTCACTAAAATTTTACAGAGTATTTCAAAGGTGTTTGTCCTGTCTCTTATGAGCCGAGTGGATTATTTTTTGTGAACCTTTTTTTCCCTCTATTAGTTTTTCATTAGCTGTTACTAGAGGGACCCCCTTCAAGACTTTTTTTTTCATTAGAGATATTTCAACCCCTAGCTCTCCAGAAACTTGTGCCTTCAAACACATCTAGCCTGTCTAATCTGTGTCGTCATGCAACTGTTTAGACTTTGCTAATTCACACCTATGACAGTAGTCAAAATGTAACAGAACGGGGCATTTAGGAAGTGTGTTCAAAACAAAGGATGGCCTAAAACAGGAATGTCAAGTTCAATCTGCCATGCATTTACTGTGTCTCACAAATGACCCACCACAGAGTTACACTCTCATCAAGAGTGACCAGTTAATTAACCTTCATATAATTCAAAGTCATTCTCTCATTACTGCAAGCCAGCAAAGTCATCACAAGGATAGCATACTTATTCTTTCAGTACAAGGAAATTGTTGCCTTGATGCTTCAGAGCTCCTTTCGATCTCAGTATTAAAACTATGACTTACCTGGGGGATATGGCAGAATTTCTAGACTATCTATAAAAATCATACGCAAGAAGGCCATTACAGCATTTACAATTTCATCAACATTTTGAATTTGGTTGACTAAAATTCCACATTTTTGGACCCTTTTAAATGTTGAATCTTAAGGCTAAAAAATAAGGCATGATGTCTCTAAAAAGTTCTTCCTAGCAATCTAGGATGAACTGATGATTGCAAAATGTCCACTCTCTGTTTAAACCTTTCTCCTGACTGGTAACCTCTATTACTTATGGACATATGTATTCTGTTCTCTTTCAGGCACTCGGAACTCAGCATGCCAAGAAGGAACCCGTCATCCTCCTGCTTCTCCACGGTGTTCCCTGACTTAGTCATTAGCACCATCACTATTGCAGCTATTGTTCTTAAAAATCTAGGATTTAATCTGGATCCTTCCTCTCCATCATCTTTCACAGAAGTACAACCTGCACACAATCTATAAATTCCCCCTTGGAGTGATATCCATCATGTGTCTACTTCTGTCCTTCCCCACTGAAATCCTCCTGGTCTACATCACCAATATCTTTTTCTTGGGCATTAGCACAGCCTTATGACTTCCCTGTTTCCAGGTTGACTGCATTCCAATCCACCCCACCCCCAGCCCCGGTTCAGCAAGCCAATCTTTCTACAACACAAACCTGACCACTCATGACTTGATTAAAAATTTCTTGAGGGTTTTCCATTTCCATTATATTGAAGCCTCTTAAGTTCCTTAGGTGAATTCTTCCCAGAACATTTCTCTGCCTTAAACCCGGGTATGTTCAGCATCCCTTCTTAGGCACTGGGCTAACCTGCATTCAATTCCTTCAACAGACTATAATGTCTGACCATTATGTCTTCAGGCTTTCTGTATCTTATGCCTAAAATCCATCCCCACAAGATATCAGATAGCCTCATCACTCACTCACCAGCTCAACATGACACGATCCAGAAGACCTTCTTTGGCCTCCTAGATTAAATCGTGTCCCTTGACTATATTCTCATAAATCCCTGTATTTCCCTTAGATTAATAATCTCTGCTGTATTCCCTCTTGTCTCTCTGGTCTGTCTCTCCTGAGCTTTTAAACTTGGGTGGGTGTGGATCTACCAGCCTGTTCAGCTATATAATGCCAGTCACTATCACACATCCGTCATTTTAAAGTAGAAACTTCAAGTACTTTGTAACTTGACATTTATAGACATAATGTTTCAGAGTCTGAAATATTTTAAAAGAAAGTGGACTAAAATTTAAAGGAGGGGTACTCAGCAGGCTGGACTCTGAGCCGCACTAACTGGGTCAGTATTTGGAACTGCTCACTACTAGCTGTACAATCTTGGACTGGTTACTTCTTTTTTTTTTTTTTTTTTTCGTACTAGGTGTTGAATCCAGGGTTGCTTAACCACTGAGCCATATTCCCAAACTTTTTAATTTTAATTAAGTTATTTATTTTTATTTCGTGACAGGGTCTTGCTAAATTGCTGAGGCTGGCTTTGGACTTACAATCTTCCTGCCTCAGGCTTATCGGCATGTGCTACTATGCCCTACTTGGACAAATTATTTAATGCTTCAGTCAACTCATCTGTAACTTGGAGGTGCTTATTTATGCCACCATCATAATTTTGTTGTGAAAGTTAAATGATAAAATACGTGTAGTGTTTTTGGCACCCAGAAAACCTGCTATATATCTATGCACAATTTGTTATGATTAGTTTTTCAAATGGTAAAATCATGGAGTCAGATTGCTTGCTTCGAAGTCTGTCTTTGATACACTCTTAATCCTGACCAATTGACTGAACTGTTTAAAGCCTCCAATTTCTTTTCATAAAATAAGAGGGACAGAATATTCTCAGTAAAACCATGCCAATTAAACTTAATGTTAGGCTATATTAGACAGTGGAATTGGAAGAGAAAATGTTCTTGCTAATATTGAAATATTGTTTTTCTGAAGCTGCAGCATTAGTTAGTTGACATATAAACTGCAGTTTCTATGATCTTTGTTGAAAATTAATTTAAAATACATAAATTCACACAGTACATGAAGTATAAATATCCAAGAAAACCAAGTTCAAGAATGTGAAGTCAATAGTAACTTAAATGTTAAGTATTTTCTTTTGAACTAACCCAACCTGAAATAAATACTATTTTTTCTATAGAGTAAATTATTAAAAAATTTACAGTCTTGTTATTTTTAGATTGTATCTTAGGAGTACTGAAATTTAAGGCTCTGGACATAATTCTATAGATTTTTTCCTTATGTGTATTCTTTTAAACATAGATTGGATTTATATTGACTTTAATAACTGAAAGGATGATTTTTAATTATTTCTATAATTTTCCCTTTGGTTATGAAATTTTAATATCAGATTTCTCTGGTGCTCTCATTCCAAATTGTAGTGTTTAGTGTGATAGGACATGTCACCTGGTACTTATTTCCCTAAGTTTTCATCATGTTGGCCCCAACTAGTGGTTAATAAAAATAAGCTCCATATTATTAGAAATATTTTTTAATCTGTTCTAATTAGTTATACATGACTGTAGAATGCATTTTGACAAATCATACATAAATGGAATATAACTTCTCATTTTTCTGGTTGTACATGATGTAGAATTATATCAGTCATGTAATCATATATGCACATATATGATTTTGTATTTGTATTCCTACCAGTAATGTATGAGTACACCTTTCCCCCCCACATCCTCACCAACATTTATTGTTGCTTGTATTCTTGATAAGTGCCATTCTGACTGGAGTGAGATCAATTCTCAGTGTAGTTTTGATTGCATATTTCTAATTGCTAGAGATGTTGAACATTTTTTCATATATTTGTTGATCGATTGTATTTCTTCTTCTGTGAAGTATCTCTTCAGATCCTTAGCCCATTTATTAATTGGGTTATTTGGTTTTTTGGTGTGAAGGTTTTTGAGTTTTTCTGTATATCCTGAAGATTAATGCTGTATCTGAAGTGCATGTGGTAAAGATTTTCTCCCATTCTGTAGGCTCTCTCTTCACATTATTGATTGCTTCTTTTTGCCGAGAAGAAGCTTTTTAGTTTGATTCCATCCCATTTATTGATTCTCGATTTTACTTCTGGTGCTCTAGGGTTCTTGTTAAGGAATCAGTTCCTAAGTTGACATGGCAGAGATTTGGGCCTATTTTTTCTTCTATCAGGTGCAAGGTCTCTGTTCTAATGCCTAAGACCTTAATCCACTTTGAGTTGATTTTTGTGCAGGGTGAGAGAAAAAGGTTTAATTTCATTTTGCTACATATAGATTTCCAGTTTTCTCAGCACCATTTGCTAAAGAGGCTATATTTTCTCCAGTGTATGTTTTGGGCTCCTTTGTCTAGTATTAGATAACTGTATTTCAAGTGGGTTTGTCTCTGTGTCTTCTATTCTGTACTAATGGTCTCTGTGTCTATTTTGGTGCCAGTACCATGCCGTTTTTGTTATTACGGCTCTGTAGCATAATTTAAGGTCTGGTATTGTGATGTTACCTGCTTCACTTTTCATGCTAAGGATTGCTTTGGCTGTTCTTGGTCTCTTATTTTTTCAAATGAATTTCATGATTGCTTTTTCTATTTATATGAAGGATGTCATTGGGATATTAATAGGAATTGCATTAAATCTGTCTAACACTTTTGATAGTGTGGCCATTTTGACAACGTTGATTCTTCCTATCTAAGAACATCAGAGATCTTTCCATCTTCTAAGGTCTTCTTCAATTTCTTTCTTTAGTGTTCTGTAGTTTTCATGGTAGAGGTCTTTCTCCTCTTTTGTGAGATTGATTCCAGGATTTTTTTTGGAGGGGGCTATTGTGAATGGGATAGTTTTCCTAAATGCATTCCTATACATCAGTGATGAATCCACTAAAAAATAAATTATTAACTACCTTATCATGTCATTATTTCTATACCATTTTTATTTACATGTGATGAATGGAATCACTATTCTAAGCATGAATCCTAATATAAATATTTGTTAGCCAAATTGATAATAGTATGCACCAATAAACACTTTAGAAGCTAACACTATCAGCTATGCTACCTCTGCTCAGAGTTTCAATGCTTACTGGTTAGTGCAAATAAAAGAAATGGATTCTAATACTCTCAAAGTCTAGAAGTCAAAATTTGTGAGCTGGCTCAAAGGTAAAGCACCACGGGACAAGCAGACCCTTCATTTATGAACAACATGAATGAACACGGCTGTTTCTTTAACAGTAGTTGCTTGAAGTAGAAAAAAAAAATTCCTGATTTGCAATAGACCCTGTACTCTTTCTCCAGCTGTTTAGCAGCTTTGGAACACCCCTATAAGTTTGGAGAATTTCCATCTTTATTATTTAAACTTCTACAAGGCAGAACCACGGGACTTGACCCCTTTAACTTTGGTGCCAGGCTTGACTTCTGGGATCACTAATGCAAGGCCTCACTTGGTTCAGAATTGAAAAATTGAAAATTCTGCACAGAATTCATTGGTTTGAAGACAGTGGCAGGGGCAGCTGGCTTTTTGAGTGCAGAGGTTGCAAGATTGCATTCCTGGCTCTGCAACAATTCTAGTAGAGGTGGCAAGAATTGGAGTTCCTGGCATGGGATGGTGGAGGGTGGGAGTGGCAGCACTTTAGTCAGGAAGCCAGTTCTGTGGGGTGGTTTGGAGCCACATTTCAGGAAGATAAGTTTTGAGCATGCTTGCATTCCGTGAGTTCCTCACTTAAAAAAAAAATCAATGCCTTTTCAGCTTTAGTCAAGTCAGGTTTTGTTGCCTATAATTCTTAGGAATATTATAACCTGGAAATCTATTTACAGCTCCAAATGCACTAAGCCTAGTGAGAATTTCATCTAGAGTGAGAGAAAATGAACAGAGCAATTAAAATTACAGAGCTACTATTTTTAAGTACTTCTAGCTTCCAGACATGGCTTTTCTTCCTCCCTCCCTCCCTCCCTTTCTTCCTTCCTTCCTTCCTGACACAGGGTTCTCACTAAGTTGCTAAGGATCTCTCCAAGTTGCTGAGGCTATGCTCAAATATAAATTCTCCTGTCTCAGCCTCCCAAGTCACCAGGATCGCAGGTCTGTGCCACTCTGCCCAGCTGGTTCTCATTTAATTACACAATAGCTGGTGGGAACAGTATTATCTCATTATGTCATCGAGGAAATCAAGACTGAGATTAGCTAACTTGCCCTGAGATATTAGTGCTGCTGGTTACCAGATCCTGTGATAGAGATAGATCTAGGTGACCAATTTTCTTGCTTATGTGTTGTTTAAATTGTTCCATATTTGGATAAGTTTAAAGTAATGAATCATCTCACCAGGTGTATCAGCCATTCTTGTCCATGTGACAATTTTTTTTCCTCAGATGGGTATAATAAAAATGAAAGTACTAACTGACCTTTGCTCTTTGCTAGAACTTTCACCCCATGTTTATCTTCAGGCCTTGTGTTCTCCCAAGCATAAGCCCTGCATCTCTATTTTAACCCATTAAACACCAACCTTGGCTCTTGCTTGGATGAATAGGTTCCTCTTCCCTTAAATGTCAATGTAAAGTCCGAGTAATCCTGGGTCTTCTCTTGTCAGTTACTGGGTATGCTTAGAGGATATAAACATTTTCATCTGAGCCCTTTTCAGAAAGAATAAACCATCTTGAAACAGAAAAGCTGTTCCAAGTCTAAACTGAGAAATACTGAAAAGTTTTATGGAAATTGAGAGGGCAGATTTCCAACATGTTGAGATGCCCATTTTTCATCTCTAAGAATATTTAACCACAAAAACAACAGTCCTCCAAAGGATTTTAAAAGGTAAAATTGATTTTTAAAATATGTATAAAATATTTTCAAGTCAGATTATTCACAGAATATTAATAGTTCCAGAAAAATCTCTGCAAAGAAAACTGAATGTGTATTTCTCTCCCAAAAGAAATCCATGATACCGTTGAAAGGGAGTATAGATGAGGATAATTTTTTTAAATCAAAATAAAACATTAAAAAACATAAGGGAATGTATGTGTGGAAAATATGTGATAAACACAATCTATAGGCAGGGTCTCTCCTGGTGGCTGCCTAGTTGAACTCAGGACCCTCACAGAGTACCGGAACAGAATGCCATTTGGTCCATTTCTATAAATAATGTGAACTGATGTCTGAGCAGAAAGTTCATCTTTGGTGTTAAATCTCCCTTGCTTGAGACTTCATTCCCCACCCCCACCCCCCATTTATGAAGAAGCATTTAAATAAGAGATGACAAATAAATGCTTAGCTAAACATTTCTCTTTATTTCAAATTAAATCCCACCTATGTCCTTTACTCTCCTCTCAGAGAAATATTCTGTTAGAATTCTCCTGCCATGCTCACCTTTCTCGAAAAGTTTACATTATGTTGAGGTTATAGATTTTAAAATAAATGGCACTTAAAAATAAAAGTTTTGAAGTTACAGATTTAAAGATAAATGTTTTCGTTCAAAACCACTGGTGTGTTCAAGTAGTTAGGGTTTTGTATGTGTTTTCTATGAAATTCAGTAGTTATGTTCTTTATTTAAGACCTACGTATTTATTATTAATTGCATTCTCGAATATTTTCTTTCTCTCTACGTTCTTCCCTCCCATTCTCTCTCTTTCCTGTAATTCATTTATGATAAAGCTATTAGTATTTATATTGTAATGAATCACTTAAGTGAAACCTTGCATTATTTTGAATAGCTTTTTCATTGATTTATTCTCTCATTTTCCTGATAAATTGTACATCTTCAAAAAATATTATTTACTTCCACTTTCTAAATACTTATGTATTATTATATTGCTTAATTATATGGACTAGTTCTTCTAAAACAATGCATTTAATAGGGCACATATCAAGTGTTCTTATCTCTTTTTCTAACAATCTTCAGTTTTATGCTACCTTTCTTCTCTGCTCCTAGGATCCCAAAGACTGTCCATTTTCAGATGTTCCTTTGTGTTTGAACCACTCATTACTTCCTACAAGGGTGCATTGAATTTGTTACTTTGACTTTTGTTGTAGTTTCTTTGTTGCATTAGTATGTTTGGTATCCTTACCCTGTTTAAATGCTGGTAGATCTTAATTTCTCACTATTTTTGACTCTCTGTGTGTATTCTGAGCAGTTCCTAGGAAGAGGAAAGATAAGAGTCTGCCTCTACTATTGATTCTAACCTCCCAAAGAGTAGGTACTTTGGTCTTTTGTTCATTTCTGTATTCTGTGACTAGAGAAGTGCCTTAATTATCCAAGTAAACTAGTTCTTCCAACTTAACAGAGAGTGGTTTAGCTGCAACATGCTTTCCTAGAATTTGGAATCAAACAATTCATCTAGCATCAGCTTTAATTTCCCAATTTATAAAATGAAACAAAGTAAGCCAGCTGCTTAATGTGATACTGTAAAAGAACAATCTCCCAATGTGTGTGTGATACAGCTTTGTAAACTGTAAAAGTTTGTGTCATTGTCCATTATTCATGTAGCTCTTGGGTAAAATATTTCTCATTAGTTCCTATTACTTCTGCTTTGTTATGTGAATTCATTTGATTTCTTTTTGTCATTTTTTTCTTTTTCTTATATTACTATAAGCATTCATCTGCTGAAATAGTATTTCCAGATATTAAAGCTCATAGATTTCTTTTTTAAATATTAAGTTTTTATTTGCCAATAAAAATATGTCCCTTGGGATACTTATTTCTTACTAATCAAAACCCACTACTCCTTTCATTGCCATACCAAGGACTGTCTTCAAAGATAGGCCCCTGAGGTTTTATACAGTATTGATCTCAGTTAATCCAAGCTTTGAAAATATGCAATTTAGGAAAATGGTATTCAAAGTTGAACTGAGTAATATTTTATTAATATGTAGGAAATGTATTTCCTTCTCATTCAATTTCTAATTAAATAGAACCTCACATTTGAATAAGGATAACCATGTTTGGTTCTTGCTGCCTAAGTTCCTGCAAAAATAATCCCTGTACCAGCTTTTCAGAGATACAAGTCTGTGCCTGATATTATTCTTTCACTTAATTATTCCAGGGAAAGACAAGATTGTACCATTTACTCATTTCAATATTTTAATTTTCATTTTAGTATTCAAAGATGATTCCTTTATAACATAAAAGAGAAAATAAGAACTAAATGGGAATTGTTCTCACCCTTTTATAGTTCCAAAATGAAAAATGCCCTTGAAATGATATATGTTCTAAAAGCAAACCAATTTTTAATGATGCAAAAATGTTAGATAAGTTAAGGTAGGGCCTGTGACAGTGTCCCTTCCCTCCAGTTCATATATTAAGTCCCAGCCTCTGTTGGCAGAAAGTGATCATGTTGGAAGACAGGGTCTTTAAGAAGGCAATAAATTAAAATGAGGGTATTAAAGTGGAGCCTCTCACTAGTGACCTAATAAGAAAAGGAAATCTGACCAAGACAAAAAGAGAGATGATATGAAGACACAAAGAGAAAATGGTGGGGCTGGGGATATAGATCAGTTGGTAGAGGGCTTGCCTCACATTCACAAGGCCCTGGGTTCAATCCTTAGCACCACAAAGAGAGAGAGAGAGAGAGAGAGAGAGAGAGAGAGAGAGAGAGAAGGAGAAGAAGAAGAAGAAGAATGGCCTTCTGCAAACCAAAGAGGAAAACCTCAGAATGAAACCAACGCTGTTCAATCTTTGACTTCTAGCCTCCACAACTGTGAGAAAACAAATCTCTGTTGTTTAAGCAACCAAATAACCAAGTATGTGGTGTTCTCTTATGGAGCAAACTAATACAGATATTATGTAGAAAATATTGGAAAATTAACTCCAAGCCCTAGCAAAAATAAACCTGCCTTTGCTCTAACACAAGCTAATGGCTTAGCTCTTTTCATGTGTTTCATACTTTTTGCAGAAACTTTAAAAGTAAATACATTTTATTCTATAATATTATCTGAAAGAATAAATGATTTATTTTAATTACATAATTCAGCAATTTTTTATAATAGAGATTCCTGATTTAATATATTAGTGAGAGGAGGCAAAATCATACACATTTCTTATTGCTTCAAGATTTAATAAGCTAAAGTTCACAGTTAGTTACTATTTTAAAATGTTGCAATATACAATATGATATAAAAATTGAAAAACAACCAGGAAAGCCATCATCTGTTGTTAAGAAATAAAATAATATAGTCACAATTCCTTAATATCCTGCCATAGTAGGTTCTATCCAGATCTCATTAATATAACAGGAGTGGCCCATCCTCCATTGACTGTGAACAGTCTGCTAAAAGCTCCCAGGTGCCTCCTATGGAGACTTGCCCTTGGCTAGGTGGAAGTCATCTTGACCAAGGGGTTGTACCTCCATGGAAGATGAAGATAGCCTGGAACCAAAACCTGACCCACCTGGGGTACTTCCAGGTAGAAGAACCATCTCTGGTGCAAATCATGCTCCAGGTTAGATCCTCCAAGGGACCATTCTGAAGCTTGCCTCCAACAAAGATCAATTCCTTGCTTAGTTTCCCTCTCTGTACTCTCTCTCCCCATATGCCTGTTTTCCTGAGAGCACACCATCAATAACGACTGCTCAGGCTCTCACCCTAGGACAACTGACCTGAGATGGTTCCAGCATGGTCAGAGGAAACGCACTCTATTGATAGAAGACTCAAGTTCCAACACTCATCAGTCAAGTGGTAATAATTGGTGGTAGGCAGAGAATTGATAGACGCCATTGTATTATAATATTGGGATTGGTTGGTGCACCTTCACAATCATCACTCCTTTTTATTGAGTGAGCTATGGCAATATTATAAGTAGCAGGGGATGTACTAGTTGGTACAATGACATAGGGAAGATAGTAACTGAAAGTACTGAGAGTTAGATGGCTATTGAAAAATGTCCTATTGTATTGGGAGAGAAAATAAGTGGCTCAGATTTAATGATAAAAAAAATTCAAGCAAAGTACAAGTCAAGGAGCCTTCTCGGCAGCAAATTAAAAATCAAACCATTTGACTGACACTGACTCATACTTCACTATAGGACACAATCTAGGCATGGGTTTAACTCTAAGAGAAACAGATGTTTAAAGAAGGTTGTATTCTTGTACTGGCCAAAGTATACCCCTGATAGGCAAAATGTAAGAGCTGCAAGGCTTGGGATGGGCATATCTACATGACTTTTAAGTAAAAGGGATCATCTGTCTTCAAACAAAGGAAAGTGTGCTACTTCTGTAGCCACAGAGACTTTAAGGGAATCTGGAAGTTCAAGTACACAAGGGCATCTATCCCCTGTCAAGACATCCATTTGAACACCCTGAAAAAAACAAGTAGATTATAGTGAATAAAAGTAGACTACTGCAAACCTGACAAAGATTAACTCCAACTATCACTGCTATTTCACATGTGATCATTTTTGCTGGAGCTGTCCTTACCACAAAGCATATAGCTATTTAATAAGATAACCTGGGAAGATGTCCCTTGGCATTTGTTCTCAATGCACTCATGAACAAAGCAGCCATGTTACAAAAGTGGAGGCGAGGCATGGATTCAACAGCATGAACTCTCAACAAGGCTGATTCACTGCCACTGATGAACCTTCAACTCTCAAATAACAGGATCGTAAGCTCCATGCATAACAGAGTACATCACTTGAGGACATTAGCTATCCACTTAGTGGCAAGGTAACAATATTGTACTCCACCATTTCATCTGACCAGAACTGACGAGTACCCTGGGTATGAGTTTGTCTTTTCTGCTCACAAAACCTCAAGCAGCATCACATTTAGAGAACCTGTGGAGAGTCTGGCCTACATAATGTGGTTCCGTATAACATTGACTCAGGCCAACAGACACACTTTACAGCCAAAGAAGTGGATCGATGGGCACAAGAACATGCTATCCAACCTTTCTGCCACACCACACATTGTACCATCCAGAACCAGACATCTTAGGGAGTTGTCTCTTGAGATATACCTGGTCTACTAGCTCTCAGAAGCCACCCTGGAAGAATGGGAGTCATATTCAGATGGGATTTATGCCTAAACCAATAGACATTATGTAATTTTATGTTATCAGTAGGTGGATGTCAGGGGAAAAAAAAAAGATCTGGGGAAAAATATATGCTTTTTATCTCTGCAGGTTTAGGATCTGACTTCCTGGAGGAACTGAGTCTCAGAGAGGATGCTTCTAAGAAAATGGTGTGAAGTTCCTACTAAAGTTAAATCTAGGTGTTACGTGACCACTTTGAGCATCTTGGACCAGCAGACCAACAGACATTGAAAGGAGATAGCACACTGGCAGGGCCACTCGACCCTGATCTTCATGAATATGTAAGACTGCTGCTGGAAGCAGGTGCCTGAGTGAATATTTTGGCACTTGGTTTACTGGAGTACAGTACTTCAATGTCTTATTTTCACTGTAAATAAAAATAGTATAACATCCATGCACTGCTATAGGCCTCATAACCAATGACCCATCAGATGGTCATCCCACAGAACAAGTCATCTAAATAAGGACAAAATTCTATAAAAATTCATTCTTTACTAGGGAACTATAGAATGTGTCACTGAAGACAGTGATATGAGTAGTCAGTTAATTTCTCATCAGCAAATGCCAATAGGCAGGACTGCAGTCCACTCCATGAATCCTCCTCTTATATGTACTTCTTGTAAATTATGACTAATCAGAATCCTAAATAAGCTGGGCCCTGAATGCAATGAGCTAAATGGAGACCCAAATGGTACAAGTGAAGGACTATACTTTAGTCCTTTAGATATTTTAGTACCCACTCAGATTCCCTTAGCTAGACCAATTTATTAATTAGCTGCTGTATTGCCTGCAACTTCCCCCATTCTCCAGATAAAATTTCTTGCCAAAAATTACCCATCACCACCACCAGAAGCTCTTGGACCATGACTAACTAGCATGGGGCTATGAGGCCTCAAGATGGGACCAGCTTGGTGATGTCCTGTGATACACAAGTTTTGCTCCATCTCTGCCATAAGACCACAATGAATCCAAATTGCAGCCCAGACCACGTGGTGTGTTGGTTTTCTCCCCACTACCACCCCACCCCACTACCTGCTTCTCACACCTTCCTTCTTCCAGTATGCTGGGCTTAGATCTGAGGCTTAGACCCTGGGAAACAAGTTCAGGATACTCGAAGGGAAGAAGATGCAAGACACATTTGGGATAATGTGCATTCTTTATTCGGAGATGGCAGCAGCCCCACGTAGCCCCTTGAGCCACTTCCATAGGCCTCTTATGTATGTTGGCCAAAGAGGAACATTGCCAAGAGATAACATAAAGGGTCACATGCTCATGAGAAAATGGTTATTACCTTGAGTACATACCTGAATCAGGGTGTTCATCACCTTGTCTACATACTAAAATCATAGCATGCTGAAAATCTCAGCAAGAGAGCCTCACTACAGCCTCTTTGGGCCTGCCCTACACAAGAGTCTTTCCTTTAAAGTCCTTTTCACAAAAATTCTCATCACAGTTTCTGTTTCTGGGAAACCAATCTAAGATACTATCCTTGATAGTATTACTTTTCTACCTTTCCCAGGGGTAAGTACCCTTAGAAATGTTTTTGTTTAGATGCTTGTGCACTTTACTATATATGCATGTATATCTGAATAATATACAACATTGTTTGAATATTTATGAACCTTATATAAATTATATCATTCTATTTGTATCTGTCTGTAAATTGTCTTTTTTCACTCTCAAGGTTTCTGAGATTGATACACACTTACATATTTTGCCCTAATTTAATCTTACATTCTTCTATTTCACTGCCTTTATTAATTTGAGTTACTTCAAGGTTTTCTTCATTTTTCTACTACCGGAAAAGATACAGCTATAAGAGTTCTTATACATGAGAATATTTCTCCAAATTTGACTTTTCTCAGGAAAGAAAGTGCTAAGTAAAAATTTTTGTATATGCCTCTTCAGCACACTTACTAAATTTTAAAATGAAATTTTAAATTTAGAGCAATTTATACTAGCACAATAAAAGTTAATGTGTTCACAGTATTCTACATTTGCATCAATACTGGTATTCTCTAATATATAATGTTTCCTAGTATCTCTAAGTTATAATGTTATTATTGTAGTTTCAATTTGTATTTCTCTAGTTACTATCAGGGTAGGGAATACTTTAAATTTTGTTTTACTTAATCTTCCTCTTCAAGGAATGCCTGTACATAAAGGTTGAGGTTATAGCTCAGTGTTAGACACAGATTTAGCATATATAAGACCCTAGGTTCAATCCTTAGCACCACACACACACAATATATTTATCCATATATCTATGAACATATGCACATTTGAGTATTCTTTGGCAAAATTGTCTTTTTCTTATTAATTTGTAGGAATTTTTTATAAATTCTGAATATTAATGTTTCTGAATAGCTTGATATTTGGTAGAACATATTGTTCTTGATATTTGGTAGGACACTTACCGCCATTTATACTTTCTTGCTAAAATTATCCTGAATATATTATGCCTAAGGTATTTTCAAAGCAGATTTGTTTAGTTCCATTAAAAACTATTACATTTTTGTTGAATACATACAATATTTAGTGAACCAACATCTTTAAGATACTGATTTCTTGAAATTCTTCTCATACAACATATACAAACATAAATGCATATGTGCTTCTGATTTTGTTCTTTTACATCTGGACATTATATTTTGTGGTTTTTCTTCCATGCTTTTCTATGCTTGATGCTGTTTTAATAGTCTTTTTCAGCATTTTAAATGATTTTATAGACTTACTAATATGTAATATAATCACAAGTTTCAAAACTTAAGTCTCTCAACTGGTTTCTCATTCTTCTTTTAACCAGAAACATCTAATGTTGTGAGATATTTAATTCACTTTCAGAACTACTTTATCCTTATGCATGGAAAACTCATATATATACTTCCTTTTTTATATTAATGAGAACATATTTTACATATAGAAAGTATGTGACTTGTATGTGTTTTCTTCTAGAAATAATAAAACGAGCAACCACATACTACCCACCCAGCCTAAAAAAATAGCACAATAATCATTTTGCATCCCTACTATCAGTCCCCAAGCACATATTCCACCTATCTACTTGCTCTCTCTAAAAGCAGTCCACATAAGAAAATCCACACTCATAATATTATTGTTTTGTCTGAAACTTTCTTTGTTTTCCCCTCTACAACCATGTGCAACTTTTCTTCAGTACTCTGTAGTCCTTCCTGTAACCCTGGAGCATAAGCCTGCACATAGGCTCAGTTCTGCGTTGCACTGACTGTACGGATGTTATCTAGGATGTTGTACTGCTACACTGGGCCTGACCCAGTAATGACTGTGGATTGACTTGAATGTGGTATTAACCCACATCTGACTGCAGGCAATGCCTCCCGGGGGATCGAGATCTCCTATGCATCTTCCTGTTCTCCTCAGACAGTTCACTTAGGCTAAATTATGGATAATTTGTACTTTGTCATTGTAAACAGTGTTTTAGTGTACTGTATTTTCTATTTGGCTATTGTTTTGTAAATGATTTTTCTTCTCAAAATGAATGGATAGTACTGATCCATAATAATTGTTTGCTGACTTTGTTGACTTCTTTCTAGGTAGATGGCTATGTCATCTATAAATTTGTAAATTGCAATCTTTTTCCTTCAGTTCTTACTATTCTGTGCCAGTCTTTTATGTTTTATGTTTCATTTATTATACAGTTGACCAGGACTTTCAAAATGTTTTAAAATACTAATGATAGTGGGCATTTTTATCACGTTCCCATCTTAAAGAAATAAATTCAATATTTCATTTGGATTGGGATATAAAACATTTACAAATTAAGCAATTTCCTTCCTTGTCATAATATACGAAGTTTGATCTTAATTTTTTAAAAGTTGAACATTTCCAAATGCTATTTCAAATTGACTAAAATATATGACTTTTCTCATTTGGTCTATTAACATCATTAAACACATTAATCAATTTTGTGACACAAAAAAATTCTGAAATCTTCATGACAAACCTATATTTTATTACTTTAAAATCTGTTTTTAATATATTATTAAATTCATTTAGCCAGTGATGCACTTACTTTTTTGCATCAACTTCAATTAATAAAAGACAGGGGGAAATTGGGTATTTTTAAAGTTTGGTAGAATTCACACGTAAAAACTTCTCTGACTGTGTAGCCTTTTGAGAGAGGAAAACTTCAACAACTATTTCAATTTCTTTATTGCTTATTGATCTGTTCAAGTTCTTTTTTTCTCATTCTCAGAGAGAAAAGTAACTTACCCAATTTTCTGTGGCCATTTGCTGACAGAGACGAAAGAAAATTCAGCTCAGGTCTCATTGATCCCATTACTTGTACTCTTAGCCCCTAGCATAACTGTTGTGTAGTCATATCTTGTTTTAGATGATGTCCCCCACTATACACAAAGTATGGAGAAGCAACGAGACAAAAATAGCAAAAATCAGGTATTTAGAAGATGATTTCTTTTTTTTTTTCTTTTCTTTTCTTCTCTAGCCTGAAATACAGATTGAGGGCAGCTGTAATGAAAGGAGGAAAATAATGAGGGAGGTTGTTACTGTAATCCAGATCTGAGTTGAGAAATATAGAGCACATTATTGTCCACTGAGAATGAAGGAAAGGAAAAGGGCAGAGGACCTAAACAGCAGCATGTGGACCGAGGTGTCAAAATAAATGAAAACCCTGCAAGTGGGAAGTTGAGATCCTGTCTCTCTGGCAGATAACAAAGTGGAGCACCTTACCTGTAAAAGCTAAAGGCTGGAAGGAAGAGAAGGTGGGGAATGAATTTGCCCATATCCTGCTGGTGTGAGTGTCTCTTCTTCCTGCTCTCATGCCTGCGCCTCTGTGGAGAGAAAGTCACTAGGGGACACACCGGCTTCTCTCTGCCCTCTCACTCATGCTTCCAGGGGATGGAGGAAAGACCTAAGGAGCTTCTTGGCATAAATAGCCTCTCTCTTTCTTTCCTCCCTCTTCCTCTTTCTTTCCTCTGTCCTCTGCTCTGTCCCACCTCCAAACTCCTGGTTCTAAAAGATCAAACTGCAGCCCCTCTGGGAGGCTTCTCAGTGAGGCCCAGGCCAGAACTCTCAGCTGTGTGGTGGCTAAAGCTTTCTGATGCTGGGTCTGGGTATTAGGATAAGGCTTCAGTGTCGGGATAAGTCACATTTTCTGATACCCTTACCAATAAGAGAGGTTATATTTGTATTCTCCATATACTGTTGTCCTGTTTTTCAATTAGTTCATAGCTCAAGAAAGAAAAATGAATGAGATTTTTTTTTGACTTCCTCAAACACCAAATAAGCATTAAGACTCATAAGACAAAACACATGAAAGGTTAGATACTTAAAATGAATGGCTGGTTGATTTGCTTAAACAAAGAATATCTTGAAGCATTTACTAAAAGTGAAAGTTAAAATCTTGGAGAATAATTAAGGAAAACTGAATTTGATGGTCCAGACTTGAGAATTCCTTTTAGAGGAAGAAACAGAGTGTTAGATTCCAGGGCACGGGGACTGACTTGGAACAGTACAAATAAATCAGAAACCAAAGGGAAAGTAGATTTTAAGAAGGAAGATTCTTGGCAACATCAGATATTCACGAGGGTTTGGCATGAAGGATGTGAGAGGCAAACTTTACACTTCAAGAGTTATTATATATTTATATATTTGTATTTTCATATGCAGGGAGAAATGAATACTTTGGCAGTTGTCCTAGAATAGAGGGTGGGGGAGGAAGCACAAATCACAGGAGTCATGAGACAAGAGTTTCTAGTACCTAAAATGCCTACTATATTTTTATTTCCCAGGGAATTTAAAGGCCACAATATTCTTAAGACACCCTTTTTCCTTAAAATAATTTGCAACCTAAGAACACAGAGGCAAAGATTTATGGCATGTGTATGCACATATGAAAGCTTTAGGGGACAAATGAAGAATTTGAGTTTGTCAGAAGTTGTGATAAAATGTGTTTTCTGTGCTTGATTGGGAATTTTCAATTTTCTGTTCTTGACTCCTATGAGGCCAGAACAAAGCCAAACAGAAACACAATCAAGAAATACTTTTGCCATCTTTTCTTTCTCCTTTTTTTAAAAAAAAAAATGTTGTTATTTGGCTAAGTATTTACATATTATTTAATTATACAGAAAAGATTTGCTAATGATGGATTTGACTTGAGAGAAAAATATCGGATTTGCTTTGCTTTTTACCTCTTGGTTTATCCTCATCTCGAAGTTTGAAGTTGTAATAAATTAATGCTAACTTTAAAGAGAATCACAAGCCAAGTCTCAATAGGGAAAATTGATCTGTATTTCACCATTCCCTCTATTTAAAGCTAGAAATTCCCAGTACTGTTAACCTATATTCAATTTTGTGGTATTGATCCTGAAATGATACATAAATGCACCATCATTGTTTTAGACTTTTCCACTGGGAAAATAAAGACTGGCTGCTCTAAATTTTCCATGTTGTATTATATATTTGCTCTAGGGCAAGAAATAGACTGGACAAGAACCAAATGTTTTTATCAAAACCTTATAGTCTCCTTGCTACTGCATGGTGGCCAGTAGAATTATTCATTCAAACTTTCTTTTTACATTTTTGGTGTTTAAAAACTTTTATTACACTTGCTGACAATTAAGAAATTTCTTCAGGGGACTCTTTAGCAGAAAGCAAGGTATGACCTGTAACTGAAGACTATCACTCTTTTTGACAACCTTATGCACAAAGTAGCAAACTTTTAATTCTATGATTTCAATAAAGTAAAGATATTTGGGTAAATGCTTTAATATTTTTAAAAATGTGGTTTACATGTTTTTGTAGTGTTTTAGAATGAATTTCTGAAAATGAGTAAAACATTTCCTTCTCCTAATCTGAGCAATATGTCCCTTCAAAGATTGTACACATAACTGCAGAGAGCTACCTAAATTAATGTAATTAATGCTGTTTGACAGACAATAGGAAGTGCCTGACAATTAACTTGCAGTACCTTCAGTTTAGTTTGGACACACATGCTTTTCCTTGCCTTTAAGAATCATGCCATGACACCAAACATACTCAATATCTTATTATTGCACTTTATACCTGGATTGTGTTCTGATCTAGAAAAACATTCAGATAAATATTGTTAAAATAAGTGCACAAAAACATACATGTATCTTTCTTTTTCTGCAGACATTTGAGGGTTTTGCTTGTCCCTTCATCTTTGATCAGACCTCCTCAGTCCATGCAACCACCACCTGCCATCCAAGGCCCTTCTTGGTTTACTTCTGTGTTTAAACTCCATCCCCATCTCTTTTCATTACCTAACCCATTCTCTGCCCTACCATGATCACTCACCATATCCAGTTTGATAAATACACCTTGATCTTGTGTATATTTGAAAAATTCAAATTGTTACTCCATTTATGTAACTGTTTTAGATTTATATAGCTGATATCCTACTATCTATCTCATCTTCTTTCTTCCTCATTTACTCAAAATCTTTCAAAAATCTGTTCATGTTGTTGAACATCCTGATCTTTGATTGCTTTGGGATGCAAGATAATATAGCATGTCATGATTGATACCCTGTGTTTGCTTATTTCACTGACTTATATAAGATTGCACCTAAAATCCCACTCTTACAAATAATGCTACACTGAAGACATATAAACACGACTCTGAACATTTTCTTATATAATTGCCCACCTGAAGATTTCTGCTTCATACTCTGCATACTCTCTTACTTAATAAGTACTCCCTAATCTGAGGTATTTATTATTGTGAAAGTGTGTGTGCACTTTTGTCCTACAGTGTATGAGGATTCCTATGTGCCTATATCCTAACCATTATCTAGTATTATCCGACCTTCTAAGTTCTCTCAGGCCAGCTAATATGAAATGACACCTTATTGTTAGAATTTTCATTTTCAGGTTACCAACAAAGTTAGGTACATAACAATCATCTAAATAGGACTATCCAGGTTTCTTTTTCTGGAAAGTACACATTTCTTTCCTGTTCTAGTAAAGGGTGCCCCATCTGATTTTGTTGTCATTGTGTTGTCATGACTGATATCTATCCTGTGGTTTAGGTGTAAGATGTCCTTGGCCCCTTTGTTGTTCCGTGCCCTGATCCATTGCTTATTTTAACACAGTGCAGTATCCCTTTATGACTGGTGAGTGAGGTCCCGAATTCCTTTTTGTATAAATACAGCTCCTCCCCTCTTTCTGCCACTTAATATTTCAAAAATGTATGTTAGCCACCATATGCAATATCTGCAAATGTCATGTTAATTCATCAGTACCTTTAGAATCATGAATTTTAAAAAGTAGACAAGCAAGAAAATAGATACTCAGCATTACTGGGAAACAATTATTCATTATACACAAATTCCTTACATTATGTTATATGAGAGGAAGGGCTTGACAAGATAATTAGTCTTTTCTGTAAGCACTCCATAACTCAAATCTTGCTCACTTTTTAAAACACTGTATCCTATCTCTGATGTCATAGGGCTACCTCCTCCTCAAAGCTTTGTGACATTGGGATGCAGCTACCTTCTAATTTTAGGACAGAGGTCAAGACGTAGATAAACATTTCCCTGGGGCATTTCAAGAGAGTAGATGTTAGGGTCATGGGTTACATTGTGTCCATGCTGAGCACTGAACATGGATTGTTCCTTTATAAATTCATGTGTGGGAGGTAAGGAGTGACAGGGAAAGTGAAAGGGTATTTGTGGGAATCTTTAAAAGTGTGAGACTAGAGGCAGAACTTCTCTGTTCAAGTTCCAAGAGCAGTGCTGGTCACAGACATTTTATTTAGGCATTTAGGATTAAGTAAGTAAATTTTCAATTGTGAACTAGTCTTAGTCTGGTGAATCCTACCCTCCCGGATACATATATGAGTAACAGGTAACTGCTAACCAGAAATAGGTAAACACGGGATAAGCACTAGGGCAAGAGAACCATCTCCCAGAGATCAGTACTGAGAAAGGGAAAACAGAATTTGTAGGGACAGTAGCCAACATTTTAGAGTTTTGTTTTAACTTCATAATAAAATGATAATTTAATACATAAATAGGTCCCATTTTAAGAAAACTGAAGGAAAAGGAAGAAAATAACTTGTTTGATGCCCCACCATAGACAACAGCTGGAATTTACACCCAATCAAGTTCTAAAGCCAATGATAGTAACAATTAGAATGTATTTCCTCTACACCCCTTTTCATAGAGTAGTTGTTAAAGTCATAAATCTTGTTTTCAAGGCTAAAATTCATTGGAACAAGCTAATGTAAAGCTGATGTTATTATGAGAGGGCAGTGTAACCTCAGAAATTTTAAGATATGAATAAATGTAATCATAATTTATGGAGCCAAAATGTCACCATAACTGCTTTCTCAGAACCATTCTCACACTGTAGCTATATTCCAGTGCCTACCATTGACTGCTAATTTCCCCAAATCCCTATTTCTTCTAAAAAGAAATACTGCCCAATTTTGGTTTTGTTCATTAAAACATAAATCTTAATTTATCTACTCAACTTATAGTTGATTTGCTTAGATAAGATTAAATTCGCTCTGGTTAGTGATGAGGATGAGTGGGAGGGTTCTTTACATGGCATAAATTATTACCAGTTTATCTTGGAGGGACAAAGAGAAAGCAAGAAATAGAAATATTACTTTCAGTGCCATAATCACCAGCATTTTTCTAAAATTACCCACATGCATAATACCACCCATGCATGATTAAAAGCACCCACTCACTCTTCAAAGAGACATTCAGCCATTCATTCTGTGCTAACAATACAGATCTATGGCATAAGCTCTTTCCAGTGTCAAAATCCACTTCTTGTATAAATGCCATTCTGCATCTTTTGACATTTTTAGGTAATACTAATATATCAAAGGATGATGGAGGAAAACAAACACAATATTTGATAATTATGGCTAATCATAACTCTTATATAATTTCAAGGAAAAACAAGTACTATGAACATCATTTGTGAGCCCTAATCTCTTCCACTAGTCAGAGGCCATTCACTTATCCCTTTCTATGTTCTTTAGGTATTAAACCAGTACTTCTGTCAAGATTTTTGCCAGATACAGTGGCATCTTTATTACATATGAATCTAAATGTAGAATCCTTATAGTTTCAGTTAACTTTTACCAATGGTAAACTAGTCAACATATAGAGTGTTCTGTGGAATACACTTACAGTCTGTTTGGCTTCATTATATACTAGAAACATTATTGAAAATAAGTTATTCAATAATGTAGTATGCTTGCTATTTAAGACATCAAATTAATGTCTTTTTCTCACATGTGAGAAGGAGCTGAAGTTTTTCAAGATTTTATTTCTAATTTATTGGTGCCATTATCGTTTTTCTTGATAGAACTGTCATTCAATTTGATGGTGAACCTCCAGACCTCAGAAACCAGTACAGAGTTCAGGAAAAGTTAGAGATAGTTTAATAATGAAATTATTTTTCAAAGTAATGCTTTTGCTCCATGCTCTGTCTCTCCCTTGTAGAACAAGATTACCTAGTATACCCTTACATTGTACCTTCTGACATTATTTTTATCCTTTGTATTTTTCAGCCATTTGTCTATCCATAATATAGAATTAATAATTTCTTCTAACCTGTTTGCCATTCAATTATTGTTTCTTCTGCAATGTCTACTCGTCTTAATTGCACTTCTTAATTTTGTCTATTTGTTTGAATTGTGCTTTTATATAGAAAATTGCTATTGGGCCACTTTTATAGTTTGTATATTTCTACCAAAATTTTCATAATTGCTTAATTCTATATATTAAGAAAATAAGAAAAGAGTGACATCATCCAGTTGGTAGAATAGGAGATGCCAGGTTTTACTCCACACCCCCAAACAGGAAGATCAACCAGCAACTATCCACAGACAATAATAACCTGGTGAAACTCCCAAAATGAAGGAAATAAAACTTCATTTTTCATGGAACTGAATAAAAATATCCATTGAAAGAATAAAAGAAATGTCATCCACCACCCATCCACCAAGTTGGCACAGTATCACAGAGAGAGAAATCTCCAAAGCCCAGGGATGAGACACAAAGGGAAAAGAGAAAAAAAAATGAACAGACAGACCTCCAGCTCCCTGAGCATTCTGAGATGCTTCCTAGAAACCCTACTCTATTCCCACCTCATGGCAAAGAGAGGATTTAAAGGGACACTAACCATCTAGACCACCTAAAGCTGGACAAAAACGAAGCAAGGAGGTGGAGCCCACCAGTACCAATGAACTGATTTTAGGGAAAACACAGGAAACCTACTAGTAATGGCACTCATTCAGAGATATCTACTAATGACATAAGCCAGCCACAAAATGGATCTGGTCACTCCCAGGAGAACTAGGAGGGCTACTTGCCTGAATCCCTAAATAGCCAGCATCCAATTCTAACCCCACACTCTACAACCTGGGAATGCCCAGGGAGGATGAAGGGCTTCCCAATGAAGTCCAACAATAAGCCACCAATTACTGAGCTTAAACAGTGCTCACTGTCTCCTCAAAGACCACCCCCAGACCCAGCCCAGAGAGGAACAAGACCACAACAGTGAATTCTAACAATAAGCAGGTCCTAGTTATGTCACCCCTGGGACTTTAACCAGCACTCCCTGAAGTCTCAAACTCCACACCTAGACCTCCACATAAAAAGTGACAGAATCACCAGGTAAGTCAAGTCAGTTTGCAGATACCTGTTCTGCCACACTCAAGAGTTAAATCAAGCGCAAGCGCGCGCGCACACACATACACACACACACGCACACACACATACTTAATCAATGCTTATTTCGACCTCAAAGTCTACTCTCAGATTCTGCCAAAGGAGAGAGGCAAATCTCAACTGAGCATTTCTACTGAGCATAGCAGTTGACCCATCTACCATGATCCACTTAACCACAGGGCCCCTCCCCACATTCCTCTCTGCTAAACTGAAATAGTTGTACTTCTGCCAAGTAACACACCTTATGGCTCAGCCAGATTAGAGACAATTGCAGTATCCATGCTGCAGCTCAGTCTAATTGCAGAACTCAACCTGTGGTCTTGCCACATGTCAGGAAAAAAAAAAATCAGCTATTCCACCTGAAATCACAGCAAAGGCAGTAAGTAGTCCAGTCATCTAGAGAATTTAAAAACAAGCTCTGCTTCTCCAGGAGCATTGCCACTAGCTGAGCCAGAATCATAGGCTGGAATAGTGAGTACAACAGTTTTTAACAATATCTCAAAAAGCCAGAAAATGTGGTTATCTATGCAAATATATAAATACCAACATAATGATACAGGTTTGAAAGGTCTTAGGAAATCATGACTACTCCAAGAGGCCATAATGAAGCTTCACCAATGGACCTCAAAGAAAGGGAGCCCCATGAAATGTCAGAAAAATAATTTATAATAATCCTCTCTTAAAATTTCAGTGAACCAACTTCAAGAATATATATGCATAAAAATTTAAATGAAAATTGGAGAAAAATACATAAACAAAATGATAAGTTTAACAAATAGAAACAATTTTAAAATTAGAAATCCTGGAGGTGAAGAATATGATGACCAAACTAAAATTTGTATAGAAAATTTTCTTTAGCTGAATTTAGCTGGATTAATCCAGCTAAAGAAAGAATCAATGAGGTTGAAGACAACATTTAAAATTACTCAAAAGTAAAAAAGAGAGAGAGAGAGAGAGAGTCTATAAGAATTATGGGATACCATCAAGAGACCTAACCTGTGCATAACAGGAATTAAAGAATGTGAAAAGCAGCAAGAAAACAGGTAGGGCCCTCCATTCCCAGGTTTCATCCTTGGTGTAGACAGCAAAGCCATGGTTGACAAGGTCACCCTCGGTTGCTGCTCTGCCTAGATCCTAGCATGAAGGATTTTCTGTTGTAACAGACCATGCTGAGAATTGAGAATCCTAAGAAGTCACTGTATTTTTATACTAAAGTCCTTGGAATGACACTAATTCAAATATTAGATTTTCCTACTATGAATTTTTCACTCTATTTCTTATCTTATGAGGATAAAAATGACCTCTTTAAAGATAAAAATGAAAAAATAGCATGAATATTCTCCAGAAAAGCTATACTTGAACCAACACACAGTTGGAATGCTGAAAATGATGAGACTCAGAGTTACCACAAGGGCAATTCAGACCTTCCTGAATTTGGCCACATTGGAATTGCTGTTTCTGATGTACATGGAGTTTGTAAAAGATTTGAAGAATTGGGAGTCAAATTTGTGAAGAAACCTGATGGTGGTAAAATGAAAGGTCTGGCATTCATTCAAGATCCTGATGGCTACTGGATTTAAATTTTGAATGCAAACAAAATGGTGACTATTTAGTTCATGAAGATGCTCCTTTTAAGATGTCAGTAAAAATGGAGAAAAGAAAGGAGACAATACGACTCAAGATATTCAGATACCAGAAGCATCTAGAATCAATGGATCATTGTTCCAATTCAAATTATTCTTCATTCCCTTTTCTTTTTCAACTGTTTTTCTTTTTTCCACCTAAGTTGTGGTGAGCCGCTTCTGCCGTTTATGCAAATTATGGTCGCCATTACAAGATGGCGCTGGCTCCGCTGTGGTCTGTGACAAACAACTCCTTATTTGGGAGAGTTGGCGCATGACTTTTCATCACCCTATGAGAAAGCTCCACGTGGCTGCTTTGCATTGGGGCTTGAGATGCTTTATTAAGGCTGGGAGGGGCATCCGAGGAGTAGAAGAAGAACTATCAAGGGCCTGAAATAAACTGCTGAAAGAAGATTCCTGAGTGTTGCGTCTTCCTTGCGGGCAAGGGGTTGCGACACTAAGTGATGGTTCTAGTTTTAAAGTAGTGCTTTATCTTCTGACCTTGGGTGTAGCTGTATAACTTAACTTTTTAGGCAATAATTATAATAATTTCCTTTAGAGGCTGCATTTGCTGCCTTCTGTCTCCTACATATTACTTCTCTTTGGGTCTGCCTTTGAATCATCATCTTTTTTTTTCTGGTCTCCATGTTTTACTTTTTTGTTTTTATTATTTCTTACACACATCACAATAGAGGAGTGCATTACATTCATATTTTTGCATTACAATTCTTAATATACCTTTATACCACAATTTATCATATCTCTGCTTGTATATAAGGTATGTTGACACCAAATTCACATCTTCATACATGAATTTTGTATAATGATGACCGTCTCCTTCCACTATCCTTGCTATTCCCATTCTCCCTCCCATTCCTTCCCACCCCTATTCCCTATCTAGAGGTAATTTTCCACCCATACTCTCCCTCCCTACCCCACTTTGAGTCACTCCCCTTATATCAGAGAAAACATTCAGCATTCAATTTTTTGGGATTGGCTAACTTCACTTAGCATAATCTTCTCTAATGCCATCCATTTCCCTGCAAATACCATGATCTTATTGTTTTTTTAATGCTGAGTAATATTCCATTGTGTATAAATGCCACATTTATTTTTATCCATTCATCCACTGAAGGACATCTAGGTTGGTTCCACAGTTTAGCTATTGTGAATTGTGCTACTGTAAACATTGATGTGGCTATTTCCCTGTTGTATGCTGTTTTTAGATCCTTTGTGTATAATCCAAGAAGAGAAATAGCTGGGTCAAATGGTGGTTCCATTCCCAGATTTCCAAGGAATATCCATACTGCTTTCCATATTGGCTACACTAATTTACAGTCCCACCAGCAGTGTATGAGTGCACCTTTTTCCCCACATCCTCGCCAGCACTTGTTGTTGTTTGACTTCATAATGGCTGCCATTCTTACTGGGGTGAGATGGTATCTTAAAGTAGTTTTGATTTGCATTTCTCTGATTGCTACAGATGATGAATCATCATCTTTTGAAAAAAAAATTATCCTTTTTTTGTGATGGTTATCTTCTGGGGTTTTAATTCCTCAGAAATAACTTTTCACAATGGAAAATAAAGAACATTGAGCAAAAATGAATCTTCATGTGTACTTCAAACAGTATAAAGTGTTTGTTTTTACAAAAGAGAAGTTACTCTTGAGAGCAATTCATAATCATGCTGACAGAGATACTGATAGAAAAACTAATTTCTTTTTTATTTATAAAATACTTTAAAATTAAAAAAAAGAAAACATATGTAAAAAAATATTAGATGGAAACTTACTAATCTGAGGAAAGTGGCCAGCATTCAGGTACAGGAAGTGCAGATTCACCAATCAAATATAGCCCAAAGAGAAATTCAAAGTATCACATAATAATCAAATTCTTAAAGCCAAATAAAAAAAACAACAACAAAGACAAAGGGAAAATTCTAAGGGCAGCAAGGGATAAGCAATACATCACAGACAGGGAGTCCCAATACAAATATCAGCAGAATTTTCAACAGAAACCCTCTATGACAGAAGAAAGGGTGATATATTCAAAGTGCTGAAGGAGAAAGAAGTCTGCCAGCCAAAACTACTATGTCCTTCGAAGTAACACCTCAGAAATGAAAGAGAGATAAAAATTTTCCGAGACAAACAAAAGCTGAAGGGATATATTAACACCAAGCCTGTCTTTCAAGAAATTCTAAAGGAAATTCTTCACACTGTAGGAAAAAAAGAAAATACGTAACACTAAAATATCTAAAGGTATAAAATCCATGGGTAACAGTAAGTGTGCAGACAAATCCTAATGCTATAATCCTGGGGAAGAAAACATTTTCTTAAATAGGAAATAATTATAATCACTTGGTAAGTGATGAGCAATATAAAAAAGATATGAATTGTGACATTAAGAATTAAAAATGTGAGAGAAACAAAGTAAACATTTATTGTCTTGTTTTCTTTTTTCTGCAATCATAAACAGGTTGTTATCAGTTTAAAGTAAACTGTTATAAATACAAAATGTTTTTAATTGATTTTTTTTTAAAAATGACAGCAGAATGCATTACAATTCTTGTTACACATATACAGCACAATTTTTCATATCTCTGGTTGTATATAAAGTATGAAGCTTCATGGTAACCACAAAGCAAAAATTTGTAACAGATGCCCTAAAAATAAAAAGCTAAGAATTCAAGATCATCCTAGCAAAAATCACTGAACCACAAAAGAAGACAATAAAAGAGGAATAAAGAAACAAAGATCTATACAACAACTAGAAAACAAGAAACAAAATGACAACAGTGAGTTCTTACTTATCAATAATTACCTTGAATGCATATAGATTAAATTCTGTAATTGAGAGTCAGCATGGCTAAACTGATTTATGCTTCCTATAAGAACCTACTTATTCACTAAGAGCACACATAGACTGAAAGTGATTGGAAGTAAAAAGATATTCCATACAAGTGGAATCCAAAAGAGAATATGTACAGGCACTACCAAAAAATATGAAAACTATGAAACAACAGTGGAAGAAATTGAAGAGCATACAAATAAAAAAGGCTTCCTGTATTTGTGGATTGCAGGAATTAATGGTAAAGTATCCGTACTACCTAGGGTATTCCACAGATTCAATACAATCTCTACCAAAATTTCAATGTCATTCTTCAGAGAAATAGAAAAAATAATCTTAAAATTCATATGAACCTTAAAAGACCCCCTAATAGTGAAAGCAACCTTAAACAAATAGAACAAATATTAGGCATCACAATACCAGTCTTTAAAATATTCTACAAAACCATAGTAACTAAAAAATATCAAGTTTGGGGATGTAGGTCAATGCACAAAGCATTGGGTTCAATCCTCAGAAACAAAAAATACAAATACAAATAAAGCCGCATAGTGTTAGCATAAAAACATACACACAAACCAATGGAACAGAATTGAGAACACAGAAATAATCAAGTATTTACTGCCAACTGATTTTTGCCAAAGGAGCACAAAACATACATTGGAAAAAGGAAGCTCCCTTTAATAAATGGTGCTGGGAATTAAGAATAGAATAGTAGGTATGAGAGATGGGTAGAGTAAAGGTGGAAGGTATGGGGAGAGATTGGTCAAGGAGTCAATGTTCCAGTTAGGAGGAATAAATTTTGGTTTTCTATGGCACAGCAGGGTGAATATGATTAACAGTCATGCATTATATACCTCAAAACGGGTAGAAGAGAAGATTTTGAATGCACTCACCAGAAAGAAATGATTAAGTTTCAAGGTGCTTGATATGCTAATAACCATGATTTGATCATTACACAGGTATATGTGAATCATGAATGGAAACAACATGTTACACATAATATACATAATCAGTGTGTGGCCACCAAAAAATTAACCAATGAAGTCTTTAACATAGCAGCTTTTGGTGTTGGTAACTCTCATAGATTCTATGAAAGATTCATTGAGCAGATACTGATTTTTATAAATATATTGTAAAGTTAATTATAACACTGTAGGTTTGGTTCAATTTTCTGTTCTTCCCTTGGTTTTAGTTTTATTACTAAAGTCTGTGGGAGACTGTCTTTCTATCAAGGGTACAACTTCCATTTCATAATAAACTATTTAGAATTTGACACAGCTTTCATCTATCTCTGTTAGGGCAACATATTCACACTTTGCATAGATCGTTAGGGGATCAATCTGTAGTCTAAAACTTAAAGTCCAGATATAATTGCCAAAGACTCTAATTAGTTGTGCAATTCTTATAACCAAACACCATTCCTTTAAATACGCCATCTGCCAGTTTTTAGCTACAACATATTACCATTTATGCAGGTTTTTCCACAGACCCTACAAAATCTAGTCTCTCATCCTAGATGTGAGAAATAAATTAGAATCTCTAGGGTAAGATTAAAATTTCAAAAAATACTTACATTTCTGAAATAAGTTGCTATGTATTGTAACAGCCAATGTAATCATCCACATGAAACTGACTATATTCTGACTCAAAAAATGTTCCAATAGATAATATAGAGAATGAAAGGGGAAAAAGAAAACTAATGAGCCATGGCTTAGTAAGACATCTGTACTCCCTTCTCTGTTTGGGCTTTTTCATTGTCAGTTTGATTAATGGGATTTCTTTAAATGTATCTCCTTTTGGATATCTTATATCTCAACAAGTCCATGTCATGTTCTTACCACCAACATTTCCAGTAGATTTCTTCTAATATGTCAGAATGACAGATAAGTTTCCATAGTTAGCCTTATAGAGAGCTCCCTATTGTTTCAAACCAGTGCAGTTGCCCTGAAGGTCCCCTAACCAGAGGGTCTTTGGAGTGCCATGTCATTTCCAAACCCATGCTCAGTAATGATGGCATTGGCTATTAAAATAATGGTATGTCGCCAAAGTCAAGTACTGGTTTTGTGAACATTTAGGATAACCTCCTGAGTTGATAAAAATAAAAAATATTTTATATGTATCACATATTTGGACTTTCAACATTTTTTGTAAATGAAGGCTATCTGTAATTTCTTTTTTCTATTACTTGGCTAGTAATATTAGAATAATAGATGCTTTAAAATTTACTTAATTTTTTTCCTGATTGAACACCTAAATGAAATATCACTTCTACAATATATAATCACCAGCTTTTATTCCAGAAAATCCTTATAAAATACATACACATATCTGACATTTCTTCCCTAAAGCTACTTGCATAGATCACCCTAAAAGTATTTTTTCTGTCAAATATTTATTGTAAAATGAAAACAAAAGCAAAAACAAACAACAACAACAAAAATACCAACTGCATATGTGTATTCATAAATAATTCACTGGTGATGTATTAATACATAAACATAGGAATATATAAACACCACCAGTGAAACTCCACATCATCTACAACCACAAGAATGGAATCCTAATTAGAATAAGTTCTATTCCATGTATGTATAATATGTCAAAATGCACTCTACTGTCATGCATATCCAAAAATAACAAAGAAAAAGAAAAAGAATAATAGTTCAACGTGTCAGTAGAATGAATTAATATATCATGACATCTCATGAAAACCATGTAAAATATCCATAAATTAATTACACATATTTTAAATATACATAGAAGTTGGATAGTACCAGAAAGAAGAAAGGTCTTAGAATTTCATTAAGTTCTAAAGTTTTTAGACTCATTGGAGACATTTACATCTTTTAAGTAAAATGATGTAATAATGTAATAATCCATTAAAGCAAGTGACTTGGATGAAAGTTGCTGACCAATTAAAGAATGGGGTAAGGTGACACTTTAAGTTTTTAGTGTAGAAGATTATGACTCTAAAATGGAGCTCAGTGTGGAAGTGGGACAATGAGGAGGATCCATGGTACTTGAAGCTTTAGGTCTCATACCAGGCCAACATTTCTGGTGGTATATGATTTATCTGCATTGTTCTATATCCTTTTTTCGTGTGTACGTATCTTTCAACTCTAGAAAGACAACATTAACTGCAGTAAGTTTAAAAAAATCAAAACACTAGCATTAATAATTCTGTGCTAAGAAGGAACTTGTTCCTTTTTTGATAGTTTATGTATTTTACTATATTTCAGATAACTTGGTTTATGAGAATGTTAAATTAGAATTTCCAATATAGCAAAAGGATGACTCACAAAAATATAAAATGAACAAAGATTTTGTTTAACTTACTATTACAGGAACCAGCAATATGCTACAGTTGGTTTGAATAGAAATTGACATACAGAGATTTATATAGTCTATCAGACAAAAGGCATTTGTGCTGTCATCTACAGGAATCATTTTCCAATTTTCTGGCCAGCCAACTTGCATTGTTACTATTTTTTTCTCTTTGCCTTTTGGCTCTGCCACCCTGTAATTTAATCAGCAGTGCATCCCCCACTACAGAACCAGAAAATGTCCAGAAGTCTTACAGATATTGCCCAGAACCCCCACACCCAGAACTTTCTTTTGTCTCTTCCAAACACTTGAAATTTGATAATTTTTTTACTTATAGGGGCTAAGGTATCTTTACCTCTAAGTTACAATAAATAATAAAGTAATTTATATTTGTAATTATAAATAAAAAATATTCAATTTGGGAACATTTAAGAGACTTTAAGCTTGGTTCTATTTAAATTTAATTTATATTAATTATGTAAGTATGCATTTTGTTAATTTAAGAAAACAAACTACTTAAAATGAATATTAAATGTACAATAGTTTAAATATTGAAAAATGTTTAAATAAATTTTTAAATAATACCAAGCACAGTTCAACATCCAACTGAAAATAACTGCTAAATTCCCCCAGAATTGCAAAGCAGAATAATATTAACATGCTGAGTTTCTAAGTCTGAAAGAGCACTAGGTTTTGAACTACAGCTTTATTTATCTGCATGTTAAAAAAACATAAACATTTATGTGTGTTTTTTTCTGCATACAGACTCCACCAAAAAAAAAATACATACATGAAACTACCATATATTGCTTCCCTTCAGTATAATTTTTAAATTTCATGATTGCTTTTTCTTTCATATTAATGTAGAACCAAATGCTATATATTGAGACTGCAAAACACCAACAATCTATCAATATTTTAAATTACATATTAAACTATCCTCTCATCATTAAAAGGCAAAGGCAGAGGCCCTGGGGGGGGGGGTAAATTTTCACATCTGTAATGGTTCCTTCTGTCTGTACATCTCAAATTCAATGTAAACATTTTTATGTTTTCCCCACTAGATTTCTCATTAACTTTTTTCTGACATTCCAAACTGCTTAATAAGGATACTACTGAAAGCAAATGCAACATGAACAAATGCCCTGTGGCTATGATCACCTGATAAGTTCAAGAGCAGTTTTGCCTCAGTACTGAACCAGTGTATGTGATTCCTTATGCTCTAGCCAACTGCATTCAACTGAATGACTTGAATAATATTTTATGATTAGTTGTAAATTCTAAATTCTAGTACAACTGACCTGTTCACTCATCAGCTTGTTCATTTGGATTTTTTTTTTAATTTAGGTAATGCAAAAAATGGGGAGGAGGCACTAACAGACCAATTCAACAATTCATTTGTATTAGCAGTATTTTATAGGCTAGTGGAATTATTGTTGAATAGTTGTTAACATACATACAAAAAGAAACAAATGCATTTTTAAAGATATTTCATCTGTCTTATAGTCAACTTAAAGTGAACTAGGTGAATGGGTAACTACCTTCAAATTCATAACTCTAATTGAAAACTTTTCTTAAAAGTTCATATTTGAGCCTCAGGAATGGCTTAATGGTAGAGCAAGTACCCTGAGTTTGATCCCCAGCACCATCAAAGCATAAAGACAAAACAACACAAAAAAGTTAACAATTCACATTTACTTAAGCATTTTATTAAGAAGGTTAATTTCTTCTCAGGAGAAGATTGCAAATTTCATTGTACAAAAAAAGTTTTGTTGCCAAGCTTAAAAATTGTCTTTATTTTCCACTGGGTGTGGTACAGAGTCATGTCTTACCACATGGATGTGGATGTGTGTCCCTTGAACTGGAGTCTCTACTAGGTCTTTCCTCTCCCCTAGAACATGTGGAGTTCATCCCAAAAATTTCCTGGGAGGCTCTTCTTTTAGAAAATATTATTGCTACTACTACAAATGGAAATGACTATTATTTAACTTTTAAACAAAATCTGACTATCTATGAAAAATAACCAAAAAACTATATTAAATCCAATCTTAATAATTAAAAACTAATTAAATATTAGTTGTACTGCTTTCTTATTTGTGCTAATTTCTGCTAAAAAATTCCCAACAAGAAGAGAAAGCGCTTCAGTACATAAATATCAAACATGAGAGGGCAGTCTCAGAATTTTAGGACACCAAGACATTCTTTTTCTAGGAAAAAAAAATTCTCCATTATTGATGGTATTTTCCATTATGATATCTCATCTGGATTTCACAGTGAAGTGGTTGCTTTGATGAAATAATAATGCAGAGAAACCAAAGAGGAGTAGATTAAAATATTTATTTTTGTTTTAAACTTCAGTGTTACTTCAGGAAAAAAAAATACACAAAAATGAATGTGATTGTGACTGTGTGTGTTTCTTACACCAATAAGAAGTATGAAGTATTAAAAATTGTGTTTGTGTTGAATTTTGAATTATTCTGGAAATGAACTACTTTAGTTTATAATGAAAAGAATTTCTAAAGATAATATATTTGAAGGGGGCAATATTTTTATTTTGCAAGATTTTAAGATAATAATATTTTATGTAGAATATTTTTATTGATACATGTATATATTCACTTTTGATGGTGGTGTTAACTCAAATGTTTATTTAATTTATGATAGTTTTATCTCACATTCATTGAACTCCCAAGCAATTACTTATTTGTTTCCAAAATATACTGAGGATTTGCAAAAAGTTTAGGCATGTTTTGTGATATACAATGTAACAAATCCAAAGCCATTGTTCTATTAGTTTGGGGAGTTATAAGTTAAATATTAAGATAATAATGATCATTTTGCTCTCAAAGGAATACTTGTCACCATATTTCAAAAATCTTAAAAAGCTAAATAATATTGCTTGTAATTAAATTATCACAATTTGATTTCAATTAAATGTGTTCAAGTACAGAAGTAAAACACATTATGTTTATCAGTTTTAAGGACAACATATTTATCAGTTTTTTTTGCAGTACCCCACTCAAAGGACAAACCTGATATTAAGAAACCTCTAAAATATATTGTGTACAATAATTATATTATGAACAATGGAGACAATTGTAGATAATTGTAGTGTTTCATTCCTAATCTATAGGAGGTACTCAGAATGCTTCTAGCACATGAGACACTCGTCATGTAAAGGAGACAGAAAACAAGTGGTGCAGAAGGATCCTGTCCTCAAGGTTGCTTAATCTAGGGTTGGGACACATATCTGGGTGGATGGGGAAAAAGAATAATATTTAACCATCTTGTATCACAAATGCATTTGTTGTTTCTTTCTCTAAAAGTCTATGCCAATTATTATTGGATGATACTTCTGTTTTGTTCCATGTAAGGCACAAGTATAACCTTGTTTTTCTCCCCTTTGAGATTGTATACTCTCAAAAGTTAGGGGAAATAAAGAGTAGAAATTAATTTTTAAATGATCAATTTACTGTATCATTTTCTACTGAGCATCCTTTTAAACTTAACAAAATTATTTCATATGTAGCATTTCACAGTTCACTTAATATTTTGTATTCATTACTGTGTATAATATATCCTACAATAAGCCTATGATATGGACAAGCTGAATGTGATTTTTGCACTTTTGAAAGGTCACACAGTGGTAAACACAAAAACCAAAGGTATGTATCAAGAGTTTTGAATCAATTTACTGTGCTCTCCTTCATAATAAGTTGCCATGAAAGAACTGCAGTCCTTAAGACATTGTGACCTATTAAAGAATATTATTCAGTAGGGATTTTACCTACAGCACATATTCAATGTGAGGTCAGAGGCAGTTCTAAGTTCAACAGACAAGTGCTCTTTTTTTTAATATTTAAATTCTCTATTCCTGAAGAATCATAAAAACAGTTGTAAAACACATCTAATGATTTGGATAAAAAATAATTCACCTCTCAGTTTTGAATTGAGAAATTCTATTCATTGGGGGCTATATTCCTGAGGTGAATTTGTAGTTGCAATTGCTTGAGAACTTCCCACAATTGAATGAGGAAAAATGTGGACTTAAAATATGGTACGTGAGCTCCCCTTTCCATCCCTTGATGAAGCCTAGAATATACCGAAAGGATTTTTCTCTTAGATGCAAGCCTCTTGAAGCCAGAAATTAAGATTTAACTGTAACTCAGATTGAAGGGGCTTTAATGATTTGTATGATTTGGGTATAAGGTGTCCCCCAAACACTCCTTTGTTAAAGCAGAGAAAGTCAGAGGTGGAAAGATTGGATTGAGAGAGCCATAACCTAATCAGTGCATCCTAGTTTGAGTGGACTGGGTGGTAACCGTAGGTAGGGGGGTGGCTGGAAGAGGTGGGTCACAGGGGTGTGTTCTAGAAGGGTGCATCTTCCCCTTGACCCCTTCTCAACTCCCTTTTTCTGCTTCCGGGTCACCTTGAGCTGAGCAGCTTCCCTCCACTCGGCCCTGCCCCCATGATGCTTTCCCTTACCTTGGGTCCAGAGCAATGGACATGTCCACCTGAGAACTGAGACTTCTGAAACCAGGAACTCCAAATAAACTTTTCCTTCTCTAAGTTGTTCTTGTTGAGTATTTTAGTCACAGCAATGAAAAGCTAACAGAATGATATTTATTTTTATTTTTCATGCTTAGTTTTTTTAAAAAATTTGAGAAGTATAGATAGAACAATTAACTAAATGAGAAAAAGAAAAAAAATGTGGCAATTTGATCTTTAATTTTCTCTCAGATGTTCTCACCAAAATATACTTTAATTGACACTTATTTCATCTTTATTTAATATTTCTAAACACTACTTCATGTCACTAATTAAACATATCTTTAATCTAGACATGGGTCCTGGTTTTAAGAGTTGGTTGATTCAAAATATATCTTATGTACCAATGCAGCTGTTAGTTTCCTGTTACTATAATAAATACCTGAGATAATCAACTTACAAAGAGAAAAGGTTTATTTTGGCTCACAGTGCTAGAGGCTACAGTCCATGATTGAGTGGCTCCCATGACTTTTTTGTGTGTGGCAAGGCAGCACATCATGGCATAAATGTGTGATGGATCAAAACAACCATGTCAAGATCAGGAAGCAAAAGTAAGGAAGAGGAATCTCCTTTAAGAACAGTGTCCTGCCACTAGGCCCCACCTCTTAACGGTTCTGTAACCTCCCATCAGGGCCAACCTGAGGACCAAGCCTTTTGAGGGTCCCTGAGGGACATTTTTATAATAAATAAATTTATATTTATTTGGACATAGATCCAAACTATAGCACCTTCTTCCTCCCATAGCAAGAACACGATGCACCAATTGGGGATCTAAGAAATAAAGACCCTCAACAAACAGGAACCAAAAGAGTTAGTAAGGAATCATTCATATAGAAGATGTATGTCTGTGCCATCCATGTGTGTACTTATTCAATAATCTGTCGATGGTCAATTAGGTAATCATATTAATCCGTAAGACTAGTTTTTGTCACTAGCCTTCAGCAATTAATAATTTGAGGGTCATGCATAAATGAACAAGACTAACAACATGCAATAAAATTATAATGAGATTCAAAACAATGAATATTCAATAATTTTGCAAAATTGGCACTGCCCTTCCATAATGTCCACTTATTTTTTATTCCATGGAACTAGCAGTGTTACTTATATGAACTGGAATTCCCTCTTTTTAACCCTACTTATTCCAATTTTACTCCTACTTCAGGTTCCAACATATGTATTTTCTAGTCCATGAAAACTGGAGCCATCCATCCTTTATTTCACCAATAGATATTGCCATATAACTAACATTTTACTTTATACATTTTTGTATACATTTTAGCTTTTATCTTATGCCTAATTTACAGTTCTTGACTGCAAGGAACTGACGTACTAAAGGTAAACAAATCTATAGAAAAGGACTCATGACATGAGCAAGATTCAAGGGAGCCTAGGAAATAGGACCCAGGTTATTTCCAGAAAGAGTCTAAATGAGACAGGCTCTGCGTTGCCACTGCCCTAAATAATGTCTTAACTTCCCTACATATTTGGTACACATTCTCAAAATCCCAAACCTCAGAAAGTTATATCTTCTCACCCCAGCAACTGAGAGAAAGAATATCTGTCTTTCTCAGTTTCAACATGGGATTACTCCATGAGTTCTCCTACTAAATGTTTCCATTGGAGGAAGCTTAATTTCCTAGAAATCTTTAGTACATTGGTTACAATTTATAATAGAAACTCATTGAGGTTGTAGATCCATTCCTATAGCTACTTAAATCAATGTTGGCTACAGAGTAGTACCACCTTACCAATGGTTTCACATTCTGAGTTTCAATTGTCCGTGGTCAACTGCAGTTCAACAATAGGAAATGGAAAATTCCAGAATAGAATTCAGAGAGAAGTGTCCCATAACATAATATAACATAGGATTTGTAATGTGGGAAAAACTCCATAATTTGTCACTTTAAAAATTATTGTTTGGCACTTGTTGATAATCAATGTGACAGTATTTGTTCAAATTTTTAGCTTATGTAGAGTCAAAATTACAAGAAATAATCTTAAAAGTACTGTGTGGTTTTGACATTTGACTACTGAGAACAAAATGTGCTTTTACCCACCTTTTTTTCTGCATCCTCTTTGTGTCTTAATTGTGATGATTTATCATGTATATTGTCATTTGTTTTCCTCCTGAAACATCTGAAATGGGAAAATTAATTTCCAGTTTTAATTACATTCACATGACAAGAAAATTAAGCCTTATAATAGGTGTGCATATATGGGGAAAAACAGTATATACAGGATTCAGTACTATCTGCATTGTCAGGCATCTGCTGGGAGGGCTTGGGAGTGGCCTCAGTATAAGGCAAGACTCCTATATGATACACATTTTACCATTTGCTAGCTGACAGGTATGTGGTAAGTATAAGACAGATCTCTTTCAAAATTAAAATTCCATGTTTCTAAAATTTGATTCAAATAACTATTCTTCGGTCCCCAGGACTATTATAATCAGACAACTCAGCATACGCAACAGAATAGCTTTAATCACTGAAATCTATCAACAAACATTTATAGTGTGTGCAAAACTCTGTAACACAGCTTTAGGGAATACTAAAGAAGTATGCGACACAGTCTAAGGACCAAAGGCAGTCCTAATCCTGATTCAGAGATAAAATTTGTCTCATGAGAGACAACTTGCAAAAAAGTCCAAGACAGCAATAAACAAGTGCCTTTGATGTATAGAAGCTCTTGCGTAGGCGTTAAGAAAACACCAAGTAACCAAAAGATTAATGTGCACTGTGTTTACTTCAAGATCATGAGAGTAATTTGATTTATACAGTCCAAACTCAAGGACACATAACATTCTCCAAGTTAAAATCAGATGAATAATAATACTACAAAGCAGTTGGGCTTATACATTAACAAAAAGTCCCTAAAACGTTGTGAAAATAGGTTTTATAATATTAATCCTCAGTGCTTCAATGGAATGACTTTTTTTTTTTTGTAATTTTAAGGCAGTAGATCTGATTTTATTTCCCTGGAAATTTCAATGAATTTAGCAATTTCAAGCTGACAGATTTTGTCCATTAATTTAAATGTCTGTGAGCATTTCCCAGTAGAAGATTTTGCTTTTTAATGCATGATCATTGCCTTCTTTCTGATAAACCACTTACAGGAAAGAGGGTGGAGGGAAAACTTTTCAATGAATGCAATGAGTGAGAAGAAATTCTTTTGTTTTCCCCATCATTTCATTTGAATAAGAAAAAGATAAGCTTTGTAGAGATGAAAATAAAGATTTAAAGGCATTTTTATTATTTTCCTAAAGGATTTCTTAAAATTATCATGTTGCACTGAAATCTTTTTGAGGAAGTTGATGTGGTGGTGCTAAAGATCATAGAAGTGTGAAAGAAGAACTGTCACTTCAGCTGTGTCCTTGACCATGTTATAGTTAGTGCAGAAAAGGCTGTTTGCTTTGGATAGTGGAGGAAAAATCATTGGCACCTCTATGACTAAATTGGAAACAATATCCAGTTAGAAAGTATTAGTGAAAGGTTAATAAAATAGGTACTTGTCACTCCGTTTTTCTGTATGCTTAACAAAACACTGTTGAAATCTTGAGAACTGTTTGCTAATCTTGTTCCCAGAATGTGCTGTCCCCAACTGCCAAACTGCAGAATGCACTCCCTCACTCGGTTGCAGGCAAACCGCCCACTTGCCCTGACCTGTCAATGAACTTCCCTCCCTGCCCTCTCCAAGAAAAGTATATAAGCTCTGCTTAAGCTGTTCTCAGGGCTTTCTCTCTGTGCTCTATTCAAGTGAGCTCTGAGCCCCAGCATGCTGGACCCCCAATAAACGCTTTGCTGTTGCATGAGACAGTCTCTTGGTGGTCTCTTCCTTGGACGCTCGCCCGACCTTTACATTAGAATTAAAAACTTACGAAATACTTACCTTAAATATTAGGACAAAATAAGATTTTGTGAAATATTTCTTTTAGCAATTGATCTCTTGTGGGGCCTAATAAGAAACAGACTGAATGCTCAAATTATGATGATTCTGGAAGGTACCAGATATCTATGAACAAGTATGCAGATGTGCTGGGGAGAGGCCATTGGGAACAGTGGAGGATGGCAGGACTGCAGGTCTTTCCCCAGGTTGCCAGGCCCGGCCTGAGGAGTAGAGGATGCAGTTCCAGGAAAAAGCCACCATGAAAGGAGGGGTGGCTTTCTCTCAAAGGACACAGCCTCCATTCCCAGCTCCCCTTGCCTTCCACCTGCTGGTAGGTTCCCCATGGGCCAAACCTTACTGGAAACCAGTAATGTCATTCACTCAACTCAGTCTTCTAGGGTCAGAGAATGGCACCTCCAAGAGTAAAGAGCTGAGTTAGAGATGCAAATGGGACAAATCCAGTAAGTCAAAATTCAGGTCGAGTTCCTTCGCAGATATTCAGCCTGTTGCCGGGCAAACAGACATGCTGCTAGGACTTTGCAGAGTAGCCTCATTACAAAGACTCATGGCAATCTCTAAACAACAGATTTTACTGAGTAGTAGAAAAACTGCAATTAGAGGAGAAATTAATGATGAACCAAAGCATGACTTTCAAGCATTAATAAATTGCTTATTTTTCAATCAATGCACAAAAGGAAGATTTTATTCACATTCTTAGGTGTTTTTAAAAAAATTTAAAGAAGTTTTTCAAAAACCTCTTCCATGTAAAATATTAATATGCATTTAAATAATATTTACGTATTCTAAAAACTATTTTATATTCACTCATTTATCAATAACAAATATTTAATGTGTGTCTACTAAGCACTGAATATGTGAACCCCTTGGTCTTTGGGAGTTCCATGTAGGCATTGAAGACAAACATCTATGAATAAATTAAAATCTTCTAAAATACTGATTTGATGAAACTTTCTAAGTACAAGTTCTTTCAAGTCATTTATCCCTTATTGAAAAATATACCATTTTCTTTCCCTCTGTGTTTATTGGTGCTTTGATCTGTGTTGAAAACAAATATTAGCAATTCAAGGAGCAGCTACATTTATGGCTTCATTTTTAAAAAAACTATGCTGAATTATTTGTTCTGCATAACTTAAGAAGTGGAATATCTATCAAACTGCAAATTTCCCAAGGTCAAAAATCATGCTCTCTGTCTCATTGACAATTTTATACTTCCTTACTAAGGGTTTACTAACAGAGCAGTTAGTGAGTTCATGTAGTTTCAGGTCTCAGATTAAAAGTTTAGTACTTAGTTCAATCTTTGCTAGAGCAATTGAATTGAGTTATGCCTTATTTTTTTCTGCACATATTAAAATACCAAGCACACATTGCTAAGAGTCTCATCATGATTATATCTCCTCCCTTGAAATGAAAATTCAATTTTTTTACTTCCTGTAGCATTCAACAAGAATAGCTTTGCTGTTAAATTTAATTTGTTGAAAATGCATTTTTTACACATTTTGATGGCTATAAATTTTCCCAATATAACAGCTTTGAGACAATATGGCCAAATTTTCTATAACCCTGAGGTTTTATTCACTACTAGATTTAAAATAAAGATCAAACTGAGTATTATACCCTCAAGTGGGTGTGAGAGGAAAGGCTACAGTGAAATTCTCAAAATGTATCTCAAAACAGTAAAAGCCACCCCCAAACAACAACATTTCTAAGCTCAAATGTCTGCTTAAAATATTTTAAGTTGCACAAATAATGTGAAATCAACCTTTAAAACCCGAATTTAGAATATAGAGTATTATTTATTTGCTACTAGAAAAATCACTCTGGTTTTATCTAATACTAGCTTCACTTCAGTCACATACAGGTTTAATATCACAACACACAGAATCACAAAGTGGCAAGTTGCCCCTAGCCTTGGATGTAGAATTTGTACCAGCTGGGAAAAAATGGGGCAATTTTGTTTGTTTGTTTGTTTGTTTTTCCCTCACCAGGGATTGAACCCAAAGGGGCTTAACCACTGAACCAGATCCCCAGTCTATTTTATTTATTTTTATTTTATTTATTTTTATTATTTTTAATTTTTTTTGTTGTTTTTCATTATACATGACACCAGAATGAATTTTGACATATATATATATATATATATATATATATATATATATATATATATATATNNTATATATATATATATATATGGAGTGTAACTTCCCACCTTGTGGCTGTACATGATGTGGAGTTAGACTGCATATATTCACATACAAATACAGGAAATTTATGCACAATTCATTCTACTGTCATCCTATTCCCATCCCTCCCTCCCTTCCCTTCATTCCTCTTTGTCTAATCCAGCAAACTTCTATTCTTCCCTTTCTCCCTATTATGTGTTAGTCTCTGCACATCAGAGGGAACATTAAGCCTTTGGTATTTTGGGATAAGCTTATTTCACTTAGCATGATAATTTTACTTAGTCTCCAGTTCCATCCATTTACCAGAAAATGCCATAATTTCATTTTTCTTTATGGCTGAGTAAATATTTCATTGTGTATATGTGCCACATTTTCATTACCCACTCATCTGTTGAAGGGCACCCATGCTGGTTCCATAGCTTAGTGAATTGAGGTGCTATGAACATTGATGTGAGTGTGTCACTATAGAATGCTGATTTTAAGTCCATTGGGTTTATGCCAAGGAGTGGGATAACTGGGTCAAATTGTGGTCCTATTCCAAATTTTCTGAGGAATCTCCACACTGCTTTCTAGAGTGGTTGCATCAAATTGCAGCCCTACCAGCTATGTATGAGGATAACTTTCTCCCCACATCCTTGCCAAAATTTACTATTAATTGTATTCTTGATAATTGCCATTCAAATCAGGGATTTTTTATTGACAACAATACCCAGAGCTTGGGTCCTTCAGTATTCCTTTGAAGAATGTTGACTTTCTTTTTTTAAAAAAAATTGTTCTAATTTGTTATATATGACAGCAGAATGCATTAGAATCCATATTACACATATAGAGCACATTTTTCATATCTCTGGTTGTATACAAAGTATATTCACACCATTTGTGTCTTCTTACATGTACTTAGGGTAATGACATCCATCTTATTCCACCATTTTTTATACCCCTTACCACTTCCCTTCCCCTCTATCCCCTTTTCCCTACCTAGAGTTGTCTAATCTTTCCCATGCTCCCCCTCCCAACCACACTATGAATCAGCCTCCTTATATCAGAGAAAACATCTGGCATTTGTTTTTTGGGGGGATTGGCTAACTTTACTTGGCATTATCTTCTCTAACTCCATCTATTCACCTGCAAATGCCATGATTTTATTCTCTTTTATTGATGAATAATATTTTATAGTGTATATATACCACATTTTCTTGATCCATTCATCTACTGAAGGGCATCTAGATTGGTTCCACAGTTAAGCTATTGTGAGTTGTGCTGCAACATTGATGTGGCTGTGTCCCTGTACTATGCTGTTTTTAAGTCTCTTGTTTATAGACCGCAGAGTGGGATAAGGGGGTCAAAAGGTGATTCCATTCCCAGTTTTCCAAGGATTCTCCATACTGCTTTCCATATTGGCTGCAGCATTTTACAGTCCCACCAGCAATATATGAGTGTGCCTCCCCCCCCACACACATTCTTGCCAACACTTATTGTTTGTGTTCTTAATAGCTGCTTTTCTGACTGGAGTGAGATGAAATCTTAGTTTTGATTTGCATTTCTTTAATTGCTACAGATGCTGAACATTTTTTCATAGATTTGTTGATTGATTGTATATCACCTACTGAGAAGTGTCTGTTCAGTTCCTTTGCCCATTTACTGATCAGGTTATTTGCTGTATTGATGTTTAGCTTTTTGCATTCTTTATATAGCCTAGAGATTAGTGCTCTATCTGATGTGCAAGTGATAAAAATTTGCTCCCGAGCTGTAGGCTCTCTATTCACCTCACTGATTGTTTCTTTTGCTGAGAAGAAGCCTTTTAGTCTGAATCCATCCCACTAATTAATTCTTGATTTTAATTCTTACACTATGGGAGTCTTATTAAGGAAGTTGGGACCTAATCCGATGTGATTGAGATTTTGGCCTACTTTTTTTTCTATTAGAAGCAGAGTCTCTTGTTTAATTCCTAGGTCCTGATCCACTTTGAGTTTTGTTCATAGTGAGAGATAGGGGTTTAATTTCATTTTGTTGCATGTGGATTTCCAGTTTCCCCAGCACCATTTGTTGAAGAAGCTGTTTATTCTCCAATGTATATTTTTAGCAACTTTATCTAATATAAGATAACTGTAATTATGTGGATTAGTCTTTGTCCTCTATTCTGTACCATTGGTCTACCTGTCTATTTTGGTGCCAATACCAGGGTGGTTTTTTTTTTTTTTTTTTTTTTTTGTTTTGTTTTTTTTTTACTATTACTCTGTAGTATAGTTTAAGGTCTGGTATAGTGATGCCACCTGCTTCACTCTTCTTGCTAAGGATTGCTTTAGCTATTTGGGGTCTCTTATTTTTCCAGATTAATTTTATGACTGCCTTTTCTATTTGTATGAGGAATGCCATTGGTATTTTTATTGGAATTGCATTAAATCTGTATAGTGCTTTTGGTAGTATGGTCATATTGATAATACTAATTCTTCCTAACCAAGAACAAGAGAGATCTTTCCATCTTCTAAGACCTTTTTTAATTTCTTTCTTTAGCATTCTGTAGTTTTTTGTTGTAGAGGTCTTTCACCTCTTTTGTTAGGTTGATTGCCAAGTTTTTGTTTTGTTTGTTTGTTTTGAGGATGTTGTAAATGGATGTTGTAAATCCTCATTTCTCTTTCAGAGGATTTGTCACTGATATACAGAAATGCCTTTGACTTATGGGTGTTGATTTTGTTTCCTGCTATTTTGCTGAATTCATTTAATAGTTCTAGAAGGTTTCTGGTGGAATTTTTTGGGTCTTCTAGGTATAGAATCATATTGTCAGCAAATAGTGCTAATTTGAGTTCTTCTTTTCCTATCCATATCCCTTTAATTTCTTTCCTCTGATTGCCCTCGTCAGTGTTTCAAGAACTATGTTAAATAGAATTAGTGAAAGAGGGCATCCCTATCTTGTTCCAGGTTTTGAAGGGAATGCTTTCAATTTTTCTCCATTTAAAATGATGTTGGCCTGGAATTTAGCATATATAGCTTTTATGATGTTGAGATATGTTTCTGTTATCTCTAGTTTTTCTAGTGTTTTGAACATGAAGGGGTGCTGTATTTTATCAAATGCTTTTTCTGTGTCTATTGAGATGATCATATGTTTCTTATCTTTAAGTCTATTGATGTGATGAATTATATTTATTGATTTCTGTATGTTGAATCAAACTTGCATCCCTGGGATGAATTTTGGGTAGACAAGTAAATGGGAAGACAGTAGAGTACATAAAACAAACACACATATACATTAAGAAAAAATTTAAAAATGCTAAAATAGTGGACATTGGTAGGTGGAAAATAAAAATAAATAAAAAGAATATACAACACTACTGTAATATACTTTTCAGACATCCTAGTCCTCAAAATCCTAATTCATGCAAAGTACTTGGTTTCACATATTTTGAGGATGTGAGGGTGGGAGAATAGAGTGGGAGAGGAAAATAAAAAATCTTGAAAGAAGATACAGGTATTGTTTTGGTTGGAGGTCAGTATCTTTCCTACTTCCCTTCTCATCCAATAGGTAGGGTCATCTATTGTTAGCTGGTATCTCCACCCTCAGAATGGTGAAGGTAACCAGGGTGTCACTGTGCCGGGGTCGCCGCTGCTGGGGAGAGGGGGGAGTTAGAAACCGGGTACCTGGCCAGCTGGAGTTCCAAACTGGGAGTTGCTCCAACTGAAGACGGTGATGAAGGTGGCCCAAGATTGACGCATGTGCTTTTAGCAATGGGGTATCCACTCAGGTGAGCGGAGCCCAGCAATGGCACTGGACGGTGAGTTCAGAAACAAGCTCTGTGTTTGCAGTGTGTGGTCTCTTGCTGACTTCCAAGCCTGTGTGAAATTCTCTGGTGCAGACAGGCTACTGGGCATAGGGGACTATCTCCGCTGCTGCGCAGTCCCAAGATGACAACGACTGGGGGAGCCCCGCGTTGGTACATGGGGGTCCACATGGAAGTGGCTGCCAGAGTCCCTGTGCATGAGAAGCTGCCAGGTGTCCTGCGTGGGAATGGCATCCATGATTTCCGCTCAGGTGGGTGGCCAGAAATTCTGCACTGGTGCTGATGATGCTACTCGGGTCCCGATAGTCCTGCATGGGCAAGTAGTTGGGAGACCTACTCTGACGCTGAGGCCTGAAGCCCTGGACCAGCATGGTGCCCGTGACTCCCACATGGGAGCAAGAATTTTGCTTGCAGAGAAGCAGTATTCTCACAACTTGAGTCCCAGGCCACAGAGCGACACAGAATGCTTGCTGCCTCCCTCTGGCCTGCCATCTGGGATTCCGAATTACCATGTATATTTCTAAAATTCCATTTTTATGTTTTTATTTTGAGGCAGGGTCTCACTAAATTGCTCAGGGCTTTGGTAAATTGCTGAGGCTGGCTTTGAACTCATGATCCTCCCACCTCAGCTTCCCAAGCCACTGGATTACAGATGTGTGCCTTCCCATCAGGTGGCAATCGTATTCTTAATGAACAAATTTTGAGGCAGAGAGTCCCCCAAGCCTTTTGGATTTTCACCATCAGTACTTACTTAGCTATCTTAAAAGTCAACAGACAGGACAGACTAGGCAGACTATGAGTTGGGGTCTGGAGAAGATGGTTAATGAAGAAGGGATCTACCAATATCACACTATTTCTTGGGATAGATGATCTCTCAGTGTAAAGCATGATATTCTCAAGAAAATGTAGCCCTAATGAACTGAGTTTGAAGAATAGAAATTTCCAGTTGTTTATATTTTGTTTTAATGTATTTTAAGTACTGGAGATGGAATTTTTTATTTCAAAATAGAATATTTTTGCAGAAAACAAATATTAGACTGACAGCTGAACACATGTACCTAAACTTTAGCTGTTGGCCTAGGGAGACTGTGAGCAAGCACCAAGGAAACAGAAGGTGAAGAAAGTGCTTTTTCACTCCTTCCCACTCCTTCCCACAAAACTAAGTCTTGTGGAAACTCATCTAACTCAAGAATGAGTAAGGGAAGAAAAGATGCCTCATGATTGACAAACAGTACAATAAAATGGGATGGGATCATGCAATTATCCTAAGGATTTATGGAAAGGAAGCAACTTTGAAAATATTTTGCTGTAACCAGAAAAAAAATTTCAGAAAATCATTTGCCATTCTAAAAAATGCAAGAAGATATGGCACGTATGAAATTAGAATTCATGAGTCAGTATTAAGTTGAAATGAAAATGAAAGTTAATATGAAAGGAATTGCAAATAACTTAAAAATCATAATTTTCCCCAATTACATTGTAATTGGAGAAAATTATATATTGTATATTAAAATTATATATTGTATATTAAAAATGATCATTTTCTACAAGATGAAATTGATAGTAAATATATCTTGGGTGACTCCATACACAGAGATAATACAAATAGCCATTCAATGGGAAATTATATTAAAGGGCAATTTTAGTTAAGAATGATATGTGCTTTGTTTTACTTAGTTTATCTTCTAGGCGTGCTTTAATGTTTTTTCAAGTAGTAAGATCAGTTTTTAGATTAGCAATGCATAGTGTTAAATTTTCCTTCCATCAGTGTTAAGTAGGAACATTTCTTTCACATGAATCTCAGTACCTTAATAGCAGCAGAAATTGTTTCGTTATTTACTATATTTTGTTAAATTATATCTTGCTTTAACTTGTATTCCCCTGATGTTTAAGATGTTGAGTTATTTCTTAAATACATGTCAATGTTGAATTTTTTTATTCTTGGTACCTGTCACACTTTTTCTCCATTTTCTTGATCATTTGTATGATCTCTTTTGGTATGGCACTCTTATTTGCCATATACCTTTAATATTTTTCTATACTTTTAATATTATTTATGCTGTGACCTCCGCATAGAGACATTAATATGGATTTAATCCTCTCAATATCCTTTCCAAATTTTTGCACTGTTTTTACCCTTACAAAAAATGTTTTTCTTAACCCAACATAAATATTTGGTATAGAGAGTACTGTTTTATGATAAAGATACAATGCCAAAGTGGTAAGAGAAATTGCTGTTCAATAAAATTTGATTCAAAAAAATGACCTGAAGTGTACAATTAAGAATTTGGAGACCTGGCACATGAGAGGCCCTGGGTTTGATCCTCAGCACCACATAAAAATAAATAAATAAAACAAAGGTTTGGGCTGGGGATGTGGTTCAAGCGGTAGAGCGCTCACCTGGCATGCGTGCGGCCCGGGTTGGATCCTCAGCACCACATACAAAACGGAGATGTTGTGTCCGCCGATAACTAAAAAATAAATATTTAAAAAAATTCTCTCTCTTTCTCTCTCTCTCTCTCTCACACTCTCTCTTTAAAAAAAAGGATTTGGAGATAAATAATATATACCTAAATAATTTCAAGTGTATTTCACTATATAAGCTTAAAATTTAACTCAAAAAGAAGCAATTAAAAATTTTATTTAAAAAGTCTAAATTAGGAACTACCTACATTTTGACAACAGTAGATAGATATTTACCTACAAAAGATAAATAAATCTTGGTTAAGTAAAAAGCAAATCTTAGTTTGAGTTTTATGAACATTAGTTATATCAAAAATAGCAATGATAGGACTGGGGTTGTACCTCAGGGGTAGAGCACCTGCCTAGCATGTGTGAGGAGGCCCTGGGTTTAATCCTCAGCACCACATAAAAATAAACAAAATACAGGTAAAAAAAATAATTCAAAATCATTTGGAACATTTGGGATATTTCCATTTATAGACCATTTCAAATAAAGCTGCTATAAGCATTGTTGTTGTATCTTTTGTGTGAACATATAACTTTTTTTAAAATAAATTGTTGCCTGACACTAGGTCACAAAGATAGTCTTCTATGATTCCTTTTAGAAGTTTTATACTTTCATGTTTATGATTCATTTTTGAGTTACTTTTTAAATATGATGGTATAACATATGAAAGTCCATTTTTGGCATATTAATATCCAATTTATTCCATTACCATCTCTTGAAAAGCCCATTCTTTCCCCAGTAGAATACTTTTATACCTTTGTTGAAAAATCAGATATATATATACATATATAGATATGTAAATATATATGTATATATTTATATACACACATTATTTAAAAAATAGCAGTGATGAATTATATAATTACTGAGAAACATTTGATTAAGTATTACTTAAATTTAAAAAAGATTATAAATGAAATAAAACAACAAAGTTCTAAGGAATGCATTTAGTGAAATAATGTTATATAGTAATGTGATTATATGACATGCAGAAATATAAAATTTTTGTTTGAAAGTTTGTATTAATATCAAATTTAATGTCAATCAATATCATTTCTAGAACAAGGAAAGACAAGAACACTTCATCTTCATGTTATAAATTTAGTGTCACAAATTGCATCACCTTTGAGGAGTTTTTACAATCTTTAAAATCTGAACTCAATTGGAGTTTTGATAAACTATCAAATTGAAAAAAGTAGTGAATTTTTAACATCTTCAAATACAACTGCCATAAAATAAACTGAAGGTGTTCAAAGCATTCAGTTTTATAACTTTTGATATATGTACTCACCCATGATCACAATCAAGGTAGTAAATGTGTCCATTTCTCTCTAAAGTCTCCTTATTCCCCTTATAATATCTCTCTGTTCTCAACCCTGTCCTTAGGATACTGCTGATATGTTTGCTGTCGCTATAGATTTATTTGTATTTACTATAATTGTATACACAAATGGAATTATACAATATGTACTAGTTTGCCTTCCTTCGATTAGTATATTCATTTAGAAAATCATCCATGTTGTTATATATATCAACATAGATTTTATATATAATATATAATTTTAAACATAGAAATATATATATATTTCTTTTTCTTTGTATGGCTGAATAGTATTACATTATTTGGATAAACCACAATTTGTCCATACATTCATGTGATAATAGACATTTGGGATATTTTCAGTTTATATATTTAAAGTAAAGATGCTATAAACATTGGTGCTGTATGAACATATAGCTTTTTTTTAAATTGTTGCCTGACCCTAGGTCACAAAGATAGTCTTCTGATTCCTTTTAGAATTTTTATATTTTCAGGTTTATGATCCATTTTTTAGTTACATTTTAAATATGGTGGGATGATATATGTAAGTCCATTTTTTGCATATTACTGTCCAAATATTTGTTCTATTACCATTTCATGAAAAGTCCATTCTTTCCCCAGTAGATTGCTTTTGTACTTTGGTTGACATCAGACACACACGTATGTGTATGTTTCTGGACATTCTCTTCTGTTTCATTGATCCATTTGTCTCTCTTTTAAGGCAATACTAAACTGACTACAGCTTTGTAAGTTTTGTAATCAAGGGCACTTATTTATCCAAGTGGTTTCTTTTTTTCTTTTTCTGGGTTATTTTAGTAGGTTCTTTGTATTTCTATTTGAAACTTAAGTTTGGCTTTCCAATTTCTACAAAAAGACTGCTTGATTTTAATTATGATTGCACTGAATTTTTGAATATTTTGGGGGGAATTAACATCTTAACATTCATCTTTGAGAGATCAACAGAATTCACTCATCCATTTACATGGCCCATTCATCTATCCATTCAAGGTTATTTAATGAGCATGGTTATATACTTGGTATTGTTCAAGGAAATGAGGATATAACAGTGAAGAGAAGTGGCAGGGTTAAGAACAAGTGTTAAACATTATAAATAATAAAGTTGCCTAGTGCATTAGGAAAAAAAGTGATAGATTTTGTGGGAAAAGGGAATGGAAAATTGAATTGTATGCAGTCAAGACAATGGATGCCGATTGCAAAGGTACTGGAAAGACTTCCTGAAGAAAGTGACATTTGAAGGAGATGATGCAATTAATCATGGAAATACCTGGGAGAAGAGCTTTCCAGGTGGAGGTGAAAGCCAGTGCTTAGCCAGAACACAGAAGACTATTTGGGAAAAAAAAAGCAAGGAAAACTCTGTGACCAAAGTGGTAGGTCACGAGAGAAAAGAGGAGGTCCCTCCAGGCCACATGAGTATTTAAGGACTTTAGTTTTTTTAATTGACTAGAAATGAGAGTCAGTCATTCAAGAGGTAAAATGAAGCAACAAAATAGAAAAAAAGAGAGTTGAGGAACAAAAGAAGTGATCTCAAGACCTACTAAGTGACAAAGGTAGAGATGTTCAATTAAAATTAGGAAAAGAAAATATGGCTGCCAGTTCTCACACCTCGGTGACTAGCAGCAATAACTCCAGAAAGTTTCATATGAAGTGATCATACGTATATTATCTCTCTCTCTCTCTCTCTCTCTCTCTCTCTCTCTCTCTCTCTTCTCTGAGAGATAGCATAGATACCTGCAACCATATACAAGACAGATCAGCAAGAGATCAATTTTCAAATGAAGCTAATCTTTACAGAGCAAAGGTACAAATCCAAGGCAGTGTGGAAGAGCAGTATTTCTGACATTGTATTCAGATTCTGGCTAATTTTTCCTGTGCCAATTACATGCTATTATCACCATGAATTGTTCAGGATTAAAACAGGAATAGCAGAAGTGCCGCTGGAGAGCTGGCTCATCAGCACCGAAGTCCTCCTCATTTGGATTCAGATGTGCCAGACTGGTTGTGTGAAAAGAATCCACGAGGAAGGAGGATGAGCCGCCCAAGGAACTGAGGAAGGCAAATACACTTAAAGATATGTCAGGGACGTATATAGGGCCAGACCTGGAGCCATGTCCTGTGCTTGGGAAAAGACAGGAGCTTCAGCAGACAAGATACAGAGTCGGGAGACAATCAACCAAAGAGTTAAGTCATTTTAGCAAAAACCTTTGTGTTTTGCTAAGAGACAAAAAATTGACATTATGCTCAAAAATAGGCCATGTAAATGAAAGCCCAAGACTGTAATCACAGAAAATAATCTCTCAGCAAAGCATTCTGGAAGCAACTTTCGGTTAATGACAGTGGCTGTACCATTAGCCCATCTGCATACATAAGCAGAAGTGTTTCACAGAATAAATTCAAATTATGAAAGATCTCAAAGTCTCATGTTTTACCCTTACACTTGGTTTCCCACACTATTAACAAACATGTCATTCCAACAGGCAAATAAGTAACATTTTTTTAAATGTGAGAAACTTTTAAGTTCAATAATAAAAAAAGGTACAGATATAGTTTTTCCTGCTGCTCATAAAATGTAAAATTGAGGTGATTTTCATGTGAAATGTAATCACTACAATTTTGAACCATTTTGGCATTTACACTTATGATGTTCAAATTTACTACCGGTATATCCTGATAGACACTGAGCTATCATACTTTCTTCAGCTAAAAAATTTACTGCTGTGTGTGAGAAGTCTCCAAATCAGGTAATGTATTTCTCAAAATCAAGCGCAGGATACCATTCTTTGGATACTTTGTATGTCATATGCATTTTAAAATATGTTTCCTAGTTATGCAGGAAGGAGAAAACCCAAAATTCATATATGGAGAATAGTTTAGATATCAGTTTTATTGCTAGTCTGCCTACAAATGAAACTGCAGTGCTAAAAGCACGTAAACATTTAGTTTCACATACCATTCAGTGTGGATCTCATTCAAAGCCTGCATCACAACAAAAAATAAAACAATAAATTTTTATTATGATCCCAACTTTAAAAAACATTTTTTTGAAGCTGAGAGCTTATTTTCTGCCCCTAATACCAGCAAAATTTACTATCTGTACAACCTGTTTGTACTTCAACAAAGCTGAATTTAAAAGCTTTTAGTTTTCTGGACAATTTTTATGTTATGGCAAGTGTGAGACCAAAACCAACATATAAAATGGTCACATCTAACGTGTGACATATGGATCATTTTTATTTTATAAAAACTTATTCCATCATTGGCAAAAGTGAGATGGACTAAAATAAAAAGCAAAGGAAAGCTAAACTAACAACAATAAACACTGAAATTTTCAGGAAGTATTTTCAGTCATCTTCAGACATATTATTCAATTTGTAAATGAAAGGAAAAGACTGTTAAATGGATGATGGTATTTGAGGTAAACTTTCCTAGTAAACTTTCCACTGTATTAAAAAGTACAAAACTTATTTTGTCTCAGATTAATCATTTTAGGAAGTTTAATAGTATATATCCATGGGTTTTAAAAGAGAGTATTTCTTTTTGTGGAGGAGTACCAGGGATTGAACTCAGGGCACTCAACCACTGAGCCACATCCCCATCCCTATTTTGTATTTTATTTAGAGACAAGGGCTCACTGAGTTGCTTAGCACCTCCCTTTTGAAAAGGCTGGCTTTGATCCTCCTGCCTCTGTCTCCCGAGCCTCTGTGATTACAGGTGTGTGCCACCAGGCCCGGCAAAAGCTAGTATTTCTGGTCCTCCAAAATGCTTAAGAATACAAGTGGAATGATTGAGTCCTAATTCTTAGAAGGATCTCGAGAATCATCATTATGAGGCTTACAAGGGGTAAACAATGCTCTTCCTATGGGCTTCATAGACCAGTGCTGATACAAACACAGGCACCACAATTAAACTCATATACAAGTAAAATTCAGAAATTGAGAGAACATCTTTCAACCATTTGACAATATCGTGACACCAAAGTGTGTAATAAGAGTCAGTAAATGTGTTTTGGAGTTTAAGTTTTAGACACAAATAACTTCTAATGACAGGAAACATTTATGAGCAGATGCTACTATTAAGAAGATTGCACCAGATCAAAATCAACCAATCCTTCCTTTTCCAAGAAATCTGATTAATGTCAGCTGAACTAAATAGTATGCTTTGTAGTATAATAAAAATTTTAATTTTTAAAAGACTAAGCCAGGCATGAGGGCATATCCCTGTAATCCCAGGGGCTCAGGAGGCTGAGGCAGGAGGATCTCGAGTTTGAAGCCAGCCTCAGCAATGGAGAGGCGCTAAGCAACTCAAATACAAAATAGGGCTGGGGCTGTGACTCCGTGGTAGAATGCCTGAGTTCAATCCCTGGTAAATAAATAAAGCAAGGCTGAAACATTAAAGATTATGCTCCCTATTATGTGATAATACCAAAACCGATTATAGATAGCTGCTACTAGAAACCAGAAGGAAAGTGTGGCCAAGAGTCTTGTTCACCACCCTCTCCACATGGGAAAGTGACAGCTGTCAGAGGGAGCCCTTGCCATGCATTCTGATAATGAGTGGTGAGAGGGGCATGTGGGCTGGTGACACATGGCCCCCCAGGGAACGTCACAGTATGGTGGGGTCTTTATCAACCTGGGTTCCTCACTGTGAAGAGAAGCAGCCCCACTCACCCTCATCTGGCATGTGCTGTAAGTGAAAAATATTTTTTTTATATATTTCCAGTTAATTTATCACCTCATCATAATCTGCCCGTTTTTTAGCACAAAAAGCCCAAGACCAAAAAGCTGATGAGCAAAGATATTATTAAAAATGTTGAGAAATCTAAAAAATAAATAAATAGATAGATAGCTGCTCCTGCACATGGATGTTTGATGGTTAACAAGGACAGTTTTGTGGAGAATGTTTGATTCCTAGCATGAGAGCTTAGCACATTTGAAAATAAGTCTCAGTTTTACCCAAATTAAAGGTCTGAATTTCTCAGTCACATTCATTTATTTCTATGCCATCTTAGGAATTTAAAAAATCATCATAATTCAAAAAAAAATTATTTCTAATAATGGATAATATTTACAAACTTCTAAAAAGTAATATTTATAGACAAACAGAGATTCCACATAGTTATCAGTGAAATAGGTGATGGACAGGGACTAGTTGATACTGCACCTTATCAAAGGCAGCACCAAAAAATCCACCCATTAAGTGAACATTTGTCATTGAATAAAAAGACCCAAATATATAAACTAATGTATTTATAGTTCATCTCATTTAACTAAAGGTAATTTAAATTTAAATAAAGTTTTAAAGGATAAATAATAAATGGAAATAATAAAGGATTTAAGGTGAATTTGGAAAATACAGCATCATTTGTCTCATTTGGTAAAAACAAAATATGTATCCTACATGCTGCACATGCTTTAAAATCTCATTTATCCTCATCAACATACCATTGCAACATGTTTTCTCTATCATGAATGCTTTAAAAGAACACGTTGGAAGAGTTTTGATTATGTCAGTTAATAAGCAAGAAGAGAACACTTGGTCACATTTAAAATTTTATATATTGATGAACATGATGTTCAGTAAAAGTTTTTATAATGGTATTTAACAGGGGAAATATCTTTTATATAATATACACATACGTCTATATATGCATATAATTGCAGTGATAGAACGACAGTTAAAAGTGTGATCATATCTGTTAGTCTTCTCTAAGAACACTTTTCTATTAAAAATCTGTACAATTTCTGTAATCCTCATCTTTTCTCTGTATTATGTTATTATGTTCATATAGCATGTTATTTTTATGTGCTAGATCTATAGGAGATTTATAGGAACAAGATAGTAATTAAAGGACTGCAGGAGGTATTCTTGTAATGGAACATTCCTGTATCTTAAGCATGGTGGTGAGTCTGTGCATGTGATAAATCTGCTTAGAACTAGACACACAAAAGCACAATCTGTCTCTCTCTCTCTCTCTCTCTCTCTCACATACACACACACACACACACACACACACATACACACAGGCACTTGCAATGTGTGATTGGTGAAATCTGAATGAATTTTCCAGATAGTATCAATGCCAGTATCCTGGTTGTTATACCATATTATAATATTATAAGGTGTTAATATTGGGGAAAATTGGGTGAAGAATACTTTTATTTATTTCTTACACTTGCATGTGAGTCTACAATCATCTCAAGAGAAAAAGTTCTTTTGAAAAGTACTTTAAAAATGAAAACACTTCAGGAAAGGGAAGGAGGAGATTTAGGAGATGATAGGATTAGTAAAGACTTACAGAGTCCACATAATTATCAGTGAAATAGGTGATGGACACATCTGTGCCTCCTACTTCTACCCAATACTCCTAGCAATTCAGCAAGAATGTGAGAATCCAGTCTTAAGTTGCTGGAAATTATTGGAAGACATTCTTCTCCTGAACAAACTCTTCTGGTTAAAAATGATCTACAGATTAAAGAGAATCTGATCCCCACAAATCAGAGCATTAGCATAAAAGATGTTTTTGTCATTTTATTCTTCGTAAGTGTCTGCCTTCTCTTCTAGTTGTAGAACCCTTGATTTGGCGTTGTTATTTTTCTGATTTGATGTACCTTATGTCCAAGTACCCTTTCTGCTTTCTCAATGAGAGACGTGCTTTGATAAATTCTCTTTCTAACATCTGTAATAAGGCCCTTAAGGTTTTATTGATCAATTAAAGAACGCCTTATTTCTTAGTAGTAAGAAGATATTCTGTTAAAATAATGCCATGAAATAAAAATGCTCCTAAATGAAAAGGCATTGTAAGAGTAAATCAAGATGAATTTACTATCTTTCATTGCAAATAATTGCTTACTGCTTAAAGTAGACATATCAATTTAACTGTGGTGCACAAAATTATGTAATAAATTTGATGAATATAACAGTTCACACACATACAACTTGTCTTTAATGTTGGCTAAAATATAAAATCTTACATAACAATATAGTAATTTTAGGATTGAATAAATCATAACTTTAGAGTCAATTTAACTTAAGTGACTTTGGTTTGTCAAGGACAATATAGGAATATTTTACATGGCAATTTCCTTAGCAACAATTTCTCTAATTTAGAAATTATAATTATGTTTTCCTTTTTAATCTGTCTGAATTTGGAATATTTTGACCAATAGCACATAGAAGAAAGTGAAATTAGATTATAGAAGATATGCAACTTCCTTCTTATCCAGTGAATCACTCACACTGACACTCTGAACCAACATATGAGAAATTAAATTCTTACAATTCTGTGAGCCATAATGAGAAAAAAAAAAAAAAAACATGGGTAGTCTATCTGGTTGATTACCCAAGCTTAAGTCCAACCAAGAACCAACATCACCCACCAATCACGTGATTGAGTTGTGTTTGACTTTCAGCCTAATACAGTCTAAAAATGCCTTCAGTTTTCAGCAAACATCTGAACCCGTCCCAATTCCTAACTTAAAACCTGGGGGCAGGGGAGGGGAATAAGGTTATAGTCACCAACTAGTTACGTCAGTAATGTTCTAAGTAATTTTCCTATAAGATTGGTGAATTAGTCCAGTAAGTATAAAGTGGTAATCAATTAAACAGATAAGAAAATAAAATATAAAAATCAATCATTTTTTTACTTGGACAACAAAAGGTTCTGTTACCAGGATCTGGAGTATAAAGTTAACTAATTGCAATTAGTTATATGGTATAGAACTTCATCTTCTAAATAAGGTGAAAAAGTTGAGAGTTTAACATCTATTAGGAGGAGGATAAATCATTGAAGTTACCCAGGGAACACTTTATGAAGTGAATTGAAAAACTTGACAATGAACTCTAAACTGAAAAGCATGACTCTTAAGTTCTACTTTCCCTGGATTCTTTCAGTGTAGACAAAAGCATTTCCTAAGAACATTTTAACATGCAGTTCTGATAGAATCACCCTGATCATAAGCCCAAATTCCACACATCAGAATCTTGGGCCATAACCCAAATCTGTAATTGTATCTTGGAACCAAGTCTTGAGACCAAAAAACATTAGCCAGTCTGGTATCTTAATTACAATTCCTTTATTTGTATTAATTGATTTGTAATTAATGGAAGGCACAGAAACAAATACAAAAATATAAAGCAAATCAGAACAATCATATTAACATTTTTATATTGAGATTAGTAATAAATTTTCCAACCTCAATTATTATTTCTTTGTAATTGACATTTAAATATTAGAAATGCTTTAAAATATCTGATATATTTGAAGACCTATCTTATTAGTCTTATGACTTAATTTTAAATGTATAAGAAAATTAGCTTAGGTTTTTAAATTATGCTTGGTTTAGTACATAATGTGAACTATTATATCTAAAAATTTAAACTTTCTGATTTGTAAGTGGGATTTAATTGAATGAGTAGATTTAGATTAGCCTCATAAAAATCTGTGATTTTGCTATTTAAAATCCTAAAAAATTCAGATAACTAAATCTGTCACCATAGTTTGAAATGTATTTACAAATTTAATACATTATATAATTGATGTTATACATTTCAGAAGATTTTAACCTGTCAAAACAATTGTGTTAATTTAACAGTGATCAAGGAATAAATGAAAGGAATTTTTAATACTTTTATGAAAGTTGCCAAATTTATCAATTAAAAATGAAACTTACATGTTAAACTTAATAGTTTTTTAAACCTGAAGCTTTAGTGAATTAACTATTAATTTGATCACAGATAATGCAAAAAATAGTCAGTTTATATACAGAATTTCTTCTCAGACACTAAATATAAATTAAAGGATTTCCTTGGCTTTAGTATGTATCAATAAACACACAAAAGGGAACATTAATTTTATATATAATTTGAAGTCACATTATTAATTATATTTTGAGGCCTAAATTTATTTGAGGTACAAAGTAATTTGTTGACTGAAGGTTTCAAGGAAATACGATATGAAGAAACCCAAACCTAGAGATATAGTTACTGAATACTTAAAATCTGTACATCAGAGAGCACTTACAAACAAACACTGGGCTGAGAGTATTTTAGTCAACTATAAAAGTATAATTCTACTCACCTAGAAATTGGAAGTAGATAATATCAGTCACTGAACCAGCAAATATAAATAACATATATTCCATGGATTCCACAAAAATTATCTTTCAGAATCTGAAATTGTAAAATTGACAATATTTTCATGTTACTTTATTTTCTTCCTTCATCAGAGAATTTGATGCAAAAACATGATCAAAATGACAGCTTGCCTAGGTCAAACCAGAAGGGGAGAAAAACAGAAGAAATACTAATTTCAAAAATGAATAGGATTTGGATATTTGTGAAATTTTTACTAAGAAAAAAGGACAGACGTTGTTACTTTGTTGGGTTAAGTATTTTTTCTAGTATAATCAATGGAAAAAGAATTATGCTTGATTTTATTCATAATATTTTTCAGAAAACCATGACTCAACATCTACATAGATATTATTATTATAGTTTATCTGAATTATTCAGCCCAAATCTATACTTATAAAGCAATTGAGAATGTCTCTAACTCAAGCAAATGTTTTATTCTCTTCTGAAATTATAAAAGCATTATATTAAAATAGGAAAACTTTAGCAGGAAGAAGTGCCTGATATATGTCATGACTCCTCCAGTGTCTTAGCTATGAGATGTTGACAAATCATTCAAACTTTTTGGAACTCAGTAATCCCATCCAACATATAGGACTAACTTATTGCCACCTTGAGACCAGAAAGCAAGACAGAGGTTTGATGGAAGTCTCCTAAAAATTATAAACAAATAACCTGTCATATCCCTTTTCTTTTCTCTTTTATATATATATGTATTTTTTTTCTCTGTCTTCTTTCAAATTTCTTTTCATTCCCTTTCCCACCTGCTACCCATTTCACATCCTCACAAACACACATTAGTGTCTTAATCTGCATGGACTGTCTTCTGGGACACGTTTTAGTTGTATAAAGGAATAGTCATGCACATACAGATGTTGATTTTCCTGAGTTGGAATCCTATGTCAAGATGAAGTCAAAGTGGATTTCAGTCACTTAAGTTGATGTCAATCATCATTTAATAAAGAAAAATGAACCAACAGTTACAGTAGACTTCAAAGATCAAGAAAAATTCTACCCAAAAGTTCTGAGAGCCTTCTTAATTTGCAGAGGTAAATAAAAACAAAATGTAACTAGAAGACTGAATCAAGATATTTGAGGAAGAGATAAAGCAGCCATATCATTCTGTTCTAAGAAGATATTTTATACCAAATTGTTCTGCAATATGGAGTCATATTCTTGGACTGCTTACAGCTAGACATTCCAACCAGAAAACCCTGGATATCATTAGCTTGCTTGAGTAGCTGAGTTTATATTTCATTGCCTTCTCAATGCATTACACAGAGCAATGTTGCTTGGCCAAAAATGATTTTTATAGTGTTTTTGTAAAAATCCTAATTATAAGGGAATATGCAATGACCGCTTAAAGTTACAGTCCTGGCTCATGATTTATTTTACAAGTCTTTCCTCACAGTTCTCTGCTAGATAGACATTCTTTGTGTTTTATTACACATTTCTTCCATTGCGTCATGTTCTCAGTGGGTTGGTGTGCCTATATTTTATTTTACTCCTGCCATTAATTACCTGTGGGCCTGTATCATGTCTCCCTCAGACCCATTTATTATAACGGTGCCTGCTGGTGTCCCTGCAGCTAGCAGTCTGTCAACATTTCCATTAGAAACCCCATTTCACAGGGGCTTAAAATTCAGCTGTAAAATTGTGCTTTAAGCTATACATGTTTAGAGTACATGGTATGAGCTATGAAATGCTTTCTTTTTAGCTCCAAAAAGACACATTTGGAAAAAAGCAATGTCAAAATTGATGTGCATGTGGGTGCTAATTTTTGTGATAAAAAGAATAGTTTTTGGTTTTTTCTCCTAAAAACAATGTAATCTTATAAAAGTATCTATAGGTCTTGGTTTATTTTCAAACTGGAAAGGTATTTTTCTGTAGTTTATGGAAAGAAGTACAAGCTAGGTGGGAGGTATGTCTTCATGCTTTCTTTATTTATTTTAATTTCAATGCTACATGACTGCTAACATTTTTTAGGAATTTTGAAATATGCATTTAGTTATATAGAAAACTCAAGAAATGATCTATTGACAATAGAAGACAGGCCTTCTAAAGTGTTAGACCCTGTCTCAAAATAAAAAAAAATTAAAAAGGCTGGGGATATGGCTCAGTGGTTAAGCACCCTGGGTTCAATCCCTGGTACTAAAAAGTAAAATAAAAATTTTTAAAAGAACACAAATTCAATTGTAGCTTCAAGACATGAAATAATTTGAACTCCTATATCACCCTGTATTTTATGTCACAAGATGCTTGGTTTTGCAAATGCTTTTCAGAAAGCTTTCTTCATGTACTATTGTGTTTCTGCAACTGTTATTGAATACTGGCATTTGTAATAATTCCTCACCTTTTAAAGGTAGATTTGAGATTTTTATTGTGATAAAGTATGCAAAATACAAAATGTAACCATCTCAGCTGTTTTTAAATGTTGCAATTCAGTTTCATCAAGTATATTCACAGAACTGTTCAACCATTAAAACTATCCATTTGCAGAACTTCATCATCCCAAACAGAAGCTCTATCCATTCAACAATAATTTCCCATTCTCTTCTCCCTTCAGTCCCTGGTAACCTTTATTCCACTTTCTGTCTGTACAAATTTCCTTATTGCAGGCACCTTGTTTAAATGGAATCATGCAAAATGTGTCCTTTCACATCTGACTTGTTGCACTTAGCATAACTTTTCCAAGGTTCACCCATTCCATAGTATATATCAAAATTCCACTGCTTTTTACTGTTGAGTAATATTACAAATTGTCAACATTCCATTTTTTGTTTATTCTTTCACATACTGATGGGAACTGGGACATTTTCATCTTTTGGCTATTGTGAATAGTGCTGCTGTGACCATGGGTGTGCAAATACCTGTTTAACCCTCTGCTTTCAATTTTTGAATGTATATCTAGGATGAACTTACTAGAACATTTGAAAAATCTATGTTGATCAAAATTCTTCATCTGTTCTTAATTGGATTGTCTTTTAATTACTGAGTAGTAAAATTTCTTTCTATAATCTAGATACAAATTCCTTAGCACACATGTAACTTGAAAATATTTTTTTTAATTACTTGAGCTATCTTTTCACTTTCTTGATGGCATTGTTTGAAGCACAAATGATATAATTTTATGAAGTCAACTTTTATTTTATAGTTGTCTGTGTCTTTGATTTCATATAAAAAGATCACTGAATTCAGTCACAAATATTTATGCCCATGTTCTCTTCTAATAATTTTGTGGTTTTATCCAATATATTTAAATACACAACCCATTTTGGTACATGTTTGTACGGGATGTAAAGAATGAGTCCAACTTGACTCTTGAGCACATGGCTATGCAGTCATCTTAGTTCATTTTGTTGAGAGACTGCCGCCCCCACTGGTGCAGATACCAAAACTGATCAGTCCTGGAATGCATGCCCTCAGCAGAGTGCTACATCTGGAATGAGCAGGATGGCTCCTGAGAAGGTACAAACTGGCTTGAGAGCCAGAAAAGGAGACAGGTTTGGGATTTTTTCAGCAATTATGATACGAGGCTAGGTAAAAAGGTCACAGTACCAAAGATGGGAGAATCTAGACTTAACCAGCATGTTCGGCTGTGAGGAGGAGACATAAGAATGGGGCTTACAACCTGCAAGGAATCCAACAGCACAAGTGGGGTCAAACTCCACTTCAATAATCCACAGAATAGGAAAAATCTTGCAAATCATATGGTTGATAGGGTCTTGGCATATAGACTCTTCAATAGGAAAAAGAGAGATAGCCCAACTTTAAAATAGGAAAATAGATCTTTAGGAAATATTTTGCCATAGATGATATGCAAATGGCTCTGAAATGTGAAAATACGCTTGGCATCTTTACTCACAAGGGAAATGCAAATATAAACCATAATGAGATGCTACTTCCTACCCACTAGGATATCTGAAATTTAAAGAAAAAAAAAACAGATACTAACAAGTATAGGTGAGGTTTTGGAGAAAATAAAATTCTCATTTATTGCTATGGGATTATACAGTGGTGCAGCTATGTTGGAAAGCAGATTGTTCATTCTCAAAATGTTGGCCAGCAATTTACATTTTTAGGTATACACCCAAGAGAAATCCACACAGAAAAACTTGCCCTTGAAAATTCATGAAGCATTATTCACGAGAGCCAAGAAAGAGAGATAATACAACTGCAAATCCACTGATGAGACAGTAGATAAACAAAAAGTAATATATCTATACAATTAAATATTATTCAGCAATGAAAAGGAATGTCATACCAACACATGTTATACATGAATAAACTTCAAAAATCATTATTCTGTAGAAGAATCCATGGACAAAAGACCACAAAGTTTATGATTCCATTTACATGAAATTGTTCTGAAGAGGCAAATAGAGAGAAACAGCAAATTAACGGTTGCCTGGGAGTGGGAAGAAGGGGAAAATGGAAGTGATTATTAAATGATATAAGACATGTGTTTAGAGTGTTAAAATTAATTTAGATGGGGCTGGGGTTGTGGCTCAGAGGTAGAGTGCTCGCCTAGCACGTGTGAGGCACTGAGTTCAATCCTTAGCACTACATAAAAATAAATAAAATAAGGGAATTGTGTCCAACTACAACTAAAAAAGATTTTTTTAAAGACAGATAATGGTGATGGTGACACAACTCTATGAATGTTCAAAAATCTGTTCAACTATGTACTTTAAGTAAGTGAATTATATGCTATGTGAATTATATAGCACAATAACACACACACACACCACCCATACACACATCCCATAGGCCCAAACCTCTTAAAAGTAATCATGATCCTCTTTAAATTTATATTCAAATTTTGGAAACCACTCATTTTAGTATGTTGTTAATGTATTGAACATAGTTACTATATGGTGTGGTAATGAAAATTATTTAAGGAACATAACTTTTTACATCCCACCTTGGATACAGCTATATTCTGCAGTTTTTCATCTCTAATGCATTGAATGGTGTCTATATTATTTCGCCTTTGGTGATGCCCTGTTTTTAATTGTACTGCTGTCTTTTCATGTGTAACTATTGATTGGAAAAGTAATCTGATTGTGTGGGGCTATAAGGGCAAAGCTCACTCACAGTGTCTGCTCGGAGCAGTGTGGTCATGCAAGCTTCTCTGGGTCAATCATATCTAATGTCCGAAGCTCCGGTTGAGATGATAGATTCTACGTTCACTACCTACCCAGGCTATATTTGGGGCCTATGATCGGGTCTATTTAATAGGTTGAATTATTTTCTAAAGAATTCTTTTCAAACAAAACTACATGATAGTGTTAAATTATGCATGGTTACCTGGTTAAAGAATAAACAAAAGAAAAATTATTGCCATAAAACATCATGGGAGTGCAGAGACACACTCAGGGGTGATTTTACCACCTGGGGGATATTTGGAGACATTTTGGCTTCTCACAACTTGGGGTGGAGGGATATAGGAGAGCAGGGGTGCCCTAATAGCATCAACTGGGGAGAGACCAGTGATACTGCTAAACACCCTATGGTGCTCAGGAAGGGTCTACAGAAATGATCTGCTAGAGTTACACACACACACACACACACACACACACACACACGCACACACATCTATACATAGGCACATATATATGGTAATTAATTGAGCTGTTAGTGCTTTGTGTAGCTTTTGTATGCATGTTGTACTTTGTATAGAAGCAAAAAGAAAGAAATATTCTAACTAAATGGCAATTTCTGTTTAAAAAAAAAAATCTCTAACAAGAATCCCTTTTCTGACCCTCATATTCCCAAATGCCTGGTGCATATCATGTATTCGGTAAAGATATTCACAATTAGATAATTAATATTTTGGGTAGAAGGACCCATGACAACCTCCCATGCTATGGTTTTGATATAAAGTATTCCCCAAAAGCTCCTGTGTTAATGGAGGAAAGTTCAAAGACGAAATGATTAGATTAAGAGAGCTGAAACCTAATGAATGGATTAATCCAGTTGATCGATTAATTTATTTGGTGGATTAATAATTTGAATAGACCACCAGGGTGGTAACTGTAGGCAGGTGGGAACACGGCTGGAGGAGGTTGGTCACTATGAGCATGTCCTGGAAGGGTTAACTTCTCTGAGCTGTCCCTTGCCCCCTTCTTCACACAGCCCTGAGCTGAGCAGCTTTCTTCCGCCACACCTGTCCACCATCCTGTTCTGCCTGGCCTCAGGCCCAGGCGGATGAAGCTGGCCAGCTATGAACTGAACCTCTGAAACTCTGAGCTCAAAATAAACTTTTCCTCCTTTAAGTTGCTCTTGTTGGGTAGTTTGGTTACAGCAAAGAAAAGCTGACTAACACTCCAGATGACCATAATTTGAAAACAAGTAGCAGGAAGTATCAGTTTGTCCAAATGTTCTGATACCATGGCTGGTCTGATCCAGCTAGACCTGGTCATGGCAGAACATTAAATTTCCTGGAGAGAAGTGAACAGAATGAGAAGTCAGGGAGGTTTGAATTCACTGAAATTCCAATGATTCTTCCTGGAAGGAGACTTGTTCCTTCTTAAATGAACCCTAAGGCTCAGGAACTCCCACAGGTCTTTCCTGTTTGGAGATGGGTGTTCAAATAAAAATATGCAAGGTTTAACCTATAAATATTAGGACAGTGACACAAGGAGAGTTAAAAATTCTTGTGCTTAGAACCGAAATCTGCAACCATGCTATTAATTTTGGTCAAATGACACTTTTTAATCTTGTCTCCTTTCATTTTAAAGTAAAGAGGACCAAGATGCTCATTGTATTTGGTGAGAGTGGTAAGGAAAATGAGAAGATACTTTGCACTTTCAGGAAACAGAATAATTTATGGCATAATGTCACATTTGTGTGGTGTCTGAACACTCTGATATACTAACAGTACGGCATAGCATAGGTCTGTGTGAAAGTAAAAAGTAGAACATAAGCATTTTGGAATAAGAGACTCAAAGTCTAGTTTAAACATGTAAATTTATTAACATTATGTTGGTAAACATAATGGTTTATGTTGCCCTTAGTAAGTTCTATTTCTTTATTTATTTCCACCACAAAAACAAAGGTGTTCTCACAAGAGTCATACATTCCTGTACTGAAAAATTAAATAGATTGTCAAATTTTTAGCACAGTATCAGTACTCACAATATTAACCAAAACATTTTGCTATACTAAAAACAAATCACAAAATAGAAATATTAAGTTAAAATTTAGCACTGCAGTAGAATCTACCAGAATAAACCCATTTCATTCTACTTAATCTCTTTTCCTACTGAAATAAAAATATAGATTCAATCCTTCGTCATTTTGCCAGCTTTTATGTATTTATCATGTCTTCCTTCACAGCCATAACCACTATGTTATCTGAGAAATTCATACTTTACAGCTATTTAGTAGGTTGTTTCTAAACATAGTCACCTGGCAACACCTGCTTATCAGCAGTTGGCTAATGCGTGCTCATAACACAGAATGAAAATGTCAGATCACCATTTAACAATGAGAATCACTCTCCTTTTTCTAAAATACCAATCTGTCAGCAGCTAGCTAATATCAGAAGACATATTATAACAAATTATGTTTGTTTTCCTCAAAGATACCTTCAGTGTCTTTTAGACAAAGAAGGACTAAAGATCCTTCATTATTTGTCATGCCTAGAGAGTTATAGATAGTCTTTTACTAGGTAGCCAAAGAATAGGATCATCAAGTTCTTTAAGGCAAGGTGGATAAATTCTGATAAGGAAACTATTGTTAAACCAGAATTTGTATGTATTGGTTACATCATCAGTACAAGCCCCATAACTAATTATAGCCCATCAATGTAGCTACATTAATCATTTATTGTAAATCTACAGGGATAAATTATACACAGCTTAACAGCAAAAATTATTGCTTTACTTGGTATTTATTGTTTTGTGTATAGTTACTATGGCTAGCATGTATTTTACTTATGGTTAATTATATTGTTTCTATGGTAGACATAAGAAACAGCCATAGATGAAGAAAATTATACTTCACAGCAGGATGTATGGCCTTTCATGGAGACTTTCTTGATGACGACTTCTTTTCTGTTGATAGGAATAAATAATCGGTGAGTATCAAAGCTGGTCTGTATAGTAATATAGTAACATCTGATAAATCAGTACCAGTTGACACCAATTCTCTTCCTCTGAACTTTTCCCTAAAATTAGAGATACTGCCACAAATCTGCTCCGTGAAACATTCTGTCACACATCTCTCTTCCTCCCACCCAAGTTTGGATTATAAATCCATTGAGGATAGAAACATGTTTTATACTTTCATCATATTCCCAGTAACATCACACGTCATACACATGATATAGATGATCAATGTTTCTAAAGACCCTTCATATCAAGGCAACAAATAAAGCATAGATAAAACATGACAGCTGTCATAATTTCAGAAACCGAAGAGGTACTAATCAGCAAATATGGGCAAGTTGTCATTGAATATCCAATTATTTACCTGCAAATGTCTTATTACTACTTACAAAGGTGCAAAGCTGGGTCCCTTCTAACCACTAAGTGGTTGGTTCAGGGATTCTGTTTACTTTGAGTTTGGGTCTTTCAGTTCCTTGGCAAATATCAATTCTTTCCCTGACATTTCAAGGAAGATGGATTGCATTTGTCTGGTCTTTGTTGTTGTTGTTGTTTTGTTCTTTAGCCCTTCTATGTTCCAGGCATGCTGGATTATTCATTTAAACTTAACATTCACCTCATTATTTTCATATGTCTATTAGAATCTGTGCTGGAAGAGACCAGAAATCTTTTCTGTTTCCTTCTTTCCTGTACCCCTGGGGCCTATTACAGAGTAAAAGTTCCATGAACAGTTTTTAGAACTATGAACTGATTTACAAATGCAAATGATTATATGGCTAAGATTGCAGATCCTGAGGTCAGTCATTGGTATGACCTATCTTCTGCAAATGTGGTGGTGTTAATAGTCACCCACCTTGCTTTGCCTCAGTCTGTCAGTGAACTGTGGATGATGATAGTAGAGTTTCCATGGGATTGTTATGAGGTTTGAATATATAATTCCAAGCAAAGCAAGGTGCTTTGCATATTTCATGTTCCCCATAAATGTCAGTACTTATTATTATTATATTAAATATATGAAATTTGAATTTCAGAAACTTTTCTATAGCCAAAATGACATGTCTGGTGACAGAAGAAAATTCTTCCTAATTTGAGAGCCTAAGGGTAGGATCATTCTATGAAATCTTTTTGACCACCCAGAACATTACAGTATGCTATGGAGAATACAGTTTCCCTCAAGTCAAGTGATAACATTAGCACAAAAAGAAAAGCAACTGTTTTTTGTTTTTAAGCAGAACATGCATTTCTACTATTACTAGCAATTTCATACAACTCAGGCTTAAGCCACAACTTTGAGTTTCAGAGAATAAGAATTGCTTTTATGGCATGAATTAGGCACCCATGCTGGTCAGAAGATTAGCCCCCAGGAAGTAAGTACCTCCCACATGAGGTAGAGAGCCCTGGTCTGCAGAGGACAGCCACCACTGGACGTGTCTGGGATGCTTTCCTGTTTCTTCTACTGGCCCCATGGAACACAATCGTGGGGTGAGCTTCTGGCTCACCTCCTACATGCATTTCCGCATGCCTGTTTCTAACCTCTCTCGTTGCTTTCTTTACCATCTTCCGGGTCAGTGCAGACATTTTCATATCTTTCCCTTGGGGTTTTCACCTTCTCTGGGTTTCTGAGAGCTAGCCTGGCAGCAAGATTGCCACGTCCTCAAGTCCTTGCCAGGGTGTTATGGGTTCCATGTACTGAAAAAGTGCTTCTTGCAATGGATTTTTCTTTAAGTTAAATGTCTTATTAAAAGCTCTGGTAATGGTGTCCTTGAATTCTTAAGACAGAATTCCAGCAAGCCACCCTGGAGGGATGCTTGTGGTGAGGCCAGCTGGGTGAAGAGCCCTAGACACCACTCCGCATTGGCACTGAAGGGTGAATCTGACACTAAGAGATTTTTAAGAACCTGTTTTGTAGGAAGTAGCCTCAGGTTAGATATATTTTTCAAACCTCAGCTAAGTTATTCATGTCTCTGTGTTCTTAGTCATCGTGAGAATAATAATAGCACAATTCTATCTGCATCAAAGCGATGAAAAGAGTTGAGGCCACTGATTATTTAATTGCTATTCCCACAGCTCCCTCTGTGTCCCCAGTCGATTCTTTTCAAAATTTAGTTTTATGTTTTTATTGATTTTGCTTTTTTAAACAAAATTGTCAGAGATAGAACATAATCATAGATATAACTAATTATGATGCACCTCATTTCATATATTATATCCATTAAATAGAAATAGACAAGTTTTGCACATGAGCTGGATTAATCAAATACCATATTTGCTCTAATATGCTTCTCTGGATCCTGAACCATGAGTCACCACCATGAGTTTAGTCTTTCCAAACTGCCGTACAAGCATGATTTCCTTTTTTTTTTTTTATGTTTTAGGGTATATGATGTGAATATACTCCTATGCACATTTATATATACATATAAATGATATCTCTATATATCTCTATGAATTTCAAAGGGTTAGTTGTAATAAAATTTAGCAATATTAATAATGTTTGATACAAAGAATAAAATTTGGGTTTTTCAACACAACTTTTTAAAATTGCATATACTTTATTTCACTTAATCCTTGGAACCACATAATTTATCATGTAAAACAAAATTTTATAAAGAGTGAAATTGGACACTGTTAATATATATACTGAGATAGTTGACATGAAACTAGACTCTCCTGGGTAAACCAGGGCATGTCTTCACCCTACAAATTTTCACAATAAGAGGTTTTCATTCATAGAGAAACAAATAAAAGAGTTTGGCCTGCACAGAATTACATAATTCATGATTGGCAGAGTCAGATTTCCAGCCCAGCTCCTATGTTTTCATGCATTCCTTCTTGCACAACATCTCAATTGCCTGTTCCCGTTCCAAGGCCAGGGAGTCTCCTTGCTCTTTCAGTGAGTTTGACATAAGACTCTGTGATATTTTTCTTGTGACTTACTTTACTGGACTTTGACTTTGTGTTATTGATGTCTGTGTACTTCTCATCTCCATTTCTAAAGCATGTGTTTCAAATACAACATTGAACCTTTCATTGTGTCTTAGTTATCTATTGCTATGTAACAAATTTCCAACAAGTTCGTAACTTTACACATGTATCTGTCCTTTCTTCTCTAAGGAAGAAAGCACACATTTGCAGTTGAGAAGCTTCCTAGGCTTTTTCATGGGGCTCTGATCACCATCTTTCATGTTGTACTCTCCTCTCTCACAATGCCAACTGGTAATATTTCTGATGATATAAATTTCCCCCAAAACTTTGTGACCTTCTGTGAGTCTCATTGACTTCTATTCTATCAGGCAAAGACCACACCCACAAATCCTGAAGGGCATTGTTTTTTATTTCATTTAACAACTGATACCAATTCTTCATCATTTAGTGACTATGAAGACTTGTATCTTATCTATAAATGTTTATTCAGTTTTATTTTCCTGTTAGTTCCCTCATTAATGAGCTAAATAAACCCTTAACGTATGTTCACTCAACTTGTACAAGAATCAAGTTTTTAACTGTTCAGAAAATTATACTTGGAGAATAGGTTCAGACTGAGAAAACACAGGTTTGTTATCCACATAATTTTGTTGGTGATATTAGTGGTGAGATGTCATGGTTCTTTTTTATTTTGAAACTATGTTTTAATGAAGTTTATAAATCATATGTAGGAATGCATGTGAGGAGAACACAATAGCTATGACTTCTATGATAAATAATTTGACTTAATTAAGCGAATAATTGGCTAGCTAAGCAGGTTTTCTCTTTCTCTTTACAAAATCTTATGAAATTCTCAACTGAAAAGTGTTTCTAGACCTTGCTATTAGAAGAGTAGAGCTGGTTGGAACCTTCTACTGGAACGTTTAAATATTTAAATATTCCATTTATTGGAGTGTACACTGAAAGATTCAAGTCTCCATGTGAAGCATTAAAAATTAATAATTTTTTGTGCTTCTTGTAATTTAAAGTTCACATTAAGGAGAAAGCTTGTCATCTTCCTCTTATTTAATGAAAAAGGCCATCAACTGAAGAACAAGTAAATGAAATGGCTAACCTACTTATCTGGAAAGAAGCCACACTAAGAAACAATAAATCGAATTTCACCTCTCCACTACTGACTGAAGCCCCTCTCTGATTTCAGGTATTCCGAGAAGAGAAAACTAGAAGAAACTTTGATTTTATACATTCATTAGGCAATGCCCCAAAGAAAATTACAGATTCCTTTTCATGGCATTTTCTGTGCATTGGAACAATTGCCACACAAAAAAACCCAGGCTGTCAACCTCGATAACAATTAACAATACTGAGAGAAGTCGCCTATTATGGGATTCTTTTGACAGATGCTAATGGGATGAAACAGAAACTCAGAAAGGAGAGAACCGTTTTCTTACCTTTATTCTAGAATATGGAAATAAAGGGGCCTTCATCTGTAGATTAGGTAGCCCCTGTCAGTTTTGCCTTCTGATTATTTCTCAGAAAAAAAAATAGTCTAAAAAGTGTACTTAAGGAATTCAGAAAAAAACATTAGCATGCCCACTGTTTTGCTATCCTTTATGCCTCAATGCCCTTCAGTCATGTTCTAACTCCCAGAGTGTGTACACCCTTTAATCCAGGGTAATAAATCATGAAATGATTTTTCTCAGTGAGACAAAAGGGACATTACTTGAAATGCTAGCATGGTATTGGAATGGTGGGGGAGGCTGTGCAATTATCTAGAAAGTCTATTTATTCCTTCTTCATTCCTCTGTACCTGAGGAAAAAAAAAAATTATTATGCAGCACGGCTAGCTTTAACATTGCATCAGGAGTGAGATTAGAAAGTACTGATTTATAACAAGAATTAGAGTTAGAATAAGAAATTCAGATAAGCAAAATGATTTAAAGGCTTTATTTTATTTTCTCTATTTTTAAACTCTACTCTGCTCCTTGCTCTCAACTTTTAAGTTATATGATAATTAATATTAAGAGTTTGACTATTTATGTCTATCTCTACTTCCACCCCAAGTATATAACTTTGTATTCAGTTGCTGTTTCATCTCCGAAGCAAGAGGATTCTAATATGTAGGCATATAAATCATGCTGTTGCATGATAAATGTGCCATAGAACATTAGGTCCCATGTCCTGGGAGGGAAATGAATAGCCTTTGAAGGGTACCGTGTTCTTACAACCTATAGCAGATGGTGGGAGGTGAAGTCCTTACCTAGCTGTTTTTATAGATCCAACTTAAGTAAAGTTTACCTGGCTTTCCCTGAAACACACAACTTAATGTTTTGTTTTCATTTTGCTTTTATTTTTTAAGTATACCCGTTAAATAGAAAATACTCCAGAATGGAATCCATTCAAGCAGAATGATTCGCAAATCTTGTTGCTACAAAGGAGCACCCTTTTAAACTAATTGCTTTTTGGACCTTTCCTGTCTCCCAGGCTACCTGTTTTGAGCTGTGCAATAATTTATTAGTTAGTAGAGTGGTGCCATATTGCCAATATGACTTATTGGAATTTGAAAAGTCAAAGTAATTTGTATTGTTCTTAATATAGGTGTAGGGTTCATGCAGTGACACACCTAGGCTTCCTCTGCATGCTAATGACCATGAAATGCACCAGTAGAAAAAACATAGGTGGGCAAGGATGGTATGTATCTGAGAAACTTGTAGAAATTATAGTATTTAATCGTGAGAGGCAGGAAGCAGCAATCAGTGTTTTATATTTTACTTGGGCAAATAATAATTGTCATGAACCATTTGGTTCCAGTCAAATCATATTGCTGCTAGTACATTTCTTAATCCTTTTTGGTCAATTTATCCTCATATTTTTTAAGCTTTATTCTTCTTTTATAAAGAGCTGCATTAGAGTCATGGATCTAGAACCTCAAGTAGGACAACTTTCCTCCCATAGAGGAAGGGACAAATTTATAACAATTTTGTTAAGGTGAATTATAACTAATTTACTTGAATTATTCAAAAATGTCCAGAATTATATGAATTTTATATATATAAAATAAGAAATAGTTTGTAAAAATAGTTTATATTACAATTTTAAAGTACATCTGTAAAATCTATGGTCATAAAATATTTTTAACCTTGACCATTAAACTTGCCTATCATGAACTGTATAAAAGTTCTTGTTTATTTGAGCTGTCTTTGTTAAATAAACATTGATAACCCGACATTTGAGAAAATGGTTCCCTTGTAATAAAAAATAGCAAAATGTCACCAAAAGTAACATAGATTTAATTTGTGTACTATTAATTTTTTTTAAGTTAGATAGTAACAAAAACCCTGGTGCCTATTTTTGAATCTTAATGACAGTCACCCAGCAGTGTGCCAAGGTTATTCTCCAGTAAATATGAATGATGAGATTTGACTATGAAAGCCGCTGAATTTAAGATATATGAACCTTAAAGATCATTGGGTCCAACCCCTTTAATTTTCACAGAAAGTTTAAATTGGCAAAGGCATAGGGAGTTTAAATATCCAAGCATTTTTGGCAGCGTCTTCACTGGAAACAAAGACAATCCCTCACTATCTTAAAACAAGGAATATATGTTGCCAGTCATTTTTTTTTTAATTTTTTATTGTTGGTTGTTCAAAACATTACATAGTTCTTGATATATCATATTTCACACTTTGATTCAAGTGGGTTATGAACTCCCATTTTTACCCCATATACAGATTGCAGAGTCACATCAGTTACACATCCATTGATTTACATATTGCCATACTAGTGTCTGTTGTGTTCTTCTGCCTTTCCTATCCTCTACTATCCCCCCTCCCCTCCCCTTCCCTCCCCTCTTCTCTCTCTACCCCCTCTACTGTCATTCATTTGTCCCCCTTGTATTATTTTTTCTCTTTCCCTTCACTTCCTCTTATATGTACTTTTGTATAACCCTGAGGGTCTCCTTCCATTTCCATGCAATTTCCCTTCTCTCTCCCTTTCCCTCCCACCTCTCATCCCTGTTTAATGTTAATCTTCTTCTCATGCTCTTCGACCCTACTCTGTTCTTAGTTACTCTCCTTATATCAAAGAAGACATTTGGCATTTGTTTTTTAGGGATTGTGTTACCAGTCATTTTGATAGCAAGCGTGCTGACTGATTTTTCCCACTGACTAATCAAAATGACTTTGCCTTAACTACTACTCTAAATGACAGGCATCCTGAGTCACTTCGTTTGCATAGGAAATAACCCGGATTTGAAAAAAGATTTGCAAACATGAGTGAGTGTTTACATTGCTAAATCTAGTACATGGAAAGTCAGGAATGAAGAGCAAAGAGATCTTGCCCCTGCTTTGTAAAGAGTCTGAAATATCAAAGCAGGTGATCACCAGTCTTACCTGCATTAAAGCCAGGAAACTGAGGCAGAGATTTCCCAACTACAGACAGGGACTCAAATTGTGAAGTTTAAGGTTATGTGATAAAAGGGGTTTAGAACATCCTTAGTTCTTCAAAAAGTTGCACTATGGGGGTGGAAAATTTTCCCACAGTTAGGTGGAAAGTCACTAGTGGGATGCAGAAGAAGGAAAAGCGAGTCATACTGAGTTAGGACACACGCAATGCTGGACTGTTTACAATAAAATGGTCCCTTCACTAATCACAGCAATCCATTGTGGTGGCTGTTTTTATCTGGATGTGTGAGTTTAAGTTCCTTTGAGAAGGCCACACATGGAATAATAATATATATTCATTAGTGCACAGGGATAATTTCTACTTCAATCCTAATAGAGCCCAAATTAGCTATTCCCACAGAACAGTGTTGGAATGTGTAATTTCTGGAGCCAGACTGCGTGGGTCCAAGGCTGGTTCTTCAGCTGTGTGACAGAGGAGAATTTCCAGCCTCTAAGCATCAGTTTCTCTGCTATAAACTAGGACCAAGAGAGTCAAATGAGGTTGTGTGCATACAAGTCTTAGAAGGTGCCAAGGGCATTGCAAGATCCTAGCCTCAGCCCTTGCGAGTGTTATCCATCTGTCCAGTAGAGGGAGCAATAACCCTACAAAAGCAGGATCCCTGACGGCCCTCAAAGGATGAAACCCCCAAACTCCTCAGGGATGAAAAAGAAATGTGACAATGGAGGAAAAGACTGTTGCCACTTGAAGAAAAAAACTACTTTACTATGGCTCTCAGCAAAGAGCTTGGGTGCTGAGCAGACGTCAGAAGACTCAGAAACCCAGAATGAATTCTGGAGTCTACAGAAACCAGGAAGGATGCTGACCCTTGGGTAGCCCAGCTCTGTGCAGTGTGGGAGCCAGTTTGGGTGAGCTACCTGGGGAATCTCCTCATCCTTCCACAAGCTTCTCAGTACGGAGGGAACTGGAAGCCTGGAGAGGTGGGGGATGCTAACGGTGATGGCTAGCATAAAATTCGCAATCCTCACAACAGTTTTATGAATTACAAGGACCTGAGTGCTTAAGAAACTTTCCCAAGGTCTCAAAGTGAACAGTGTGGCCAAGCAGTGATTCTTAGGTTTCTGGAAATGTCTCCAACAATCCAAGTCTTCATTCTTTTATTATTACTAATCTAATTCAGGGACACCATCTCAGTCCACTGATGCTCTGCCTCTGCCCCAGTGAAAGAACATCTTAGTGTCCCCAAGGGACATGGCTGTGAAGAGTGACATACTGAAAGGTCTGGCTTTACAATATTCTGATTCAAGTTTCCTCAAGCCTCCTCTACACCAGTTTACAGATGTGATTCTCCATCCACACTCCTGGAAGGTGTCTGTCTGATTGTCTGTCTTTTTTTTTTTATACTTTGGAGTCCTGTTCACAAAGTTTTTCAATGTAAACAAGAAAAAAAATATTATCCAGGTTTAATGAAAGAAACAGCAGCATAAGTGATATAGACATATCTAATGATTTTAACAGAAATTTGACTTCACAGAATGTGGGAACTTAGACACCAAATTTTCCTTAGCCTTGCTTCAATCTCACCATTTAGCCAAAAAAAATAGCCACAGTTGATGAACTGCTGTAAACCAATACTTTTTTCAACCACCTCTCCTCTCAAACCCTAACATTTGCTCACAGGAAGCCTTTCCTCTCATCCTTCCACTCAGGGCCTTCCTTCCCACAGTGTGGCTCTACAGGTGATCCAGAAGCATCCATTTGGGGCTGGTTCCTATATTATCCTTCCTTGGGCAGCTGAGCCTAGGGATCTCCCTCTGCTTCCTTAGGTAAAGGTTGAGCTGCCGCAGTCTGGCTGGGCACAAAATCACGAGCCACTCACAGCCTTGTAGATTCAAACAGCAATTCTTTATTCCCGAACTCACAACGGCACTCTACACACGTTCTGGGGGCAATTCAAGTTCTGGGCAAAATCCCAAATACTCTCTCAATCCCGCGAGAACTCAAGGGGAACTCAAGGAGCAGGCGCACCTGAAGCAGCAGGATACACCCTATTCCCAGCAGGGTACACCTTAAACCTGGAACCGCCCTAAACCCGGATTGTCCTAAACCGGGAATGCCCTAAACCCCATCTGCCCTAAACCTGGATCCGCCCTGGTCCTTGAGCAAGGTCACCTTACATGCAATGTCACTGCAAATGACCTGGGTCATGCCATGCGTCATTCTGACTTAGCAATGGCCCTCAGCATTGAGCGAAAGAAGAGAAACCCTTAGGAGGCCACAGGCATCGCAACAACTTTCTTATGTGACTTACTTGTGCTGTCAGGACCTGGATCCGTTTGGTTTGGGAGAGCTAGTGTGCACACCTGACAGTGGCCTGGTGTGTCAGACCACACCCAATTCTTGAAGTGCAGCTTGAGTCACATGGTAAATTGGCAGGCCCCAGTTAGGTATCCAGCTTCTCCTAAGATCTAGTAGTAGCAAGTCAAAAGCCATTTGCAAAGGCAGACTTCTGCAAAGACTAGCCTGATTTTGCTCCAGAATCCCAAGTATAATGTCATATGTCACCTTTAGGGGTCTGAGAAAGCTTTAAATAACTGTCTATAACTGATATTTTGAGCATCATTGGATTTGTTAGGTCATGTGGTCCAAGAGGCAGAGCAAATTACATGACAGCAGGACATGGTGCAAAGCATTCTTATTATTGGCCTCACTTAATGCTATTGATTATAAGTAAGTGGGTCAGACTTCCACATATAAATGCCTTAAACCACAAAGATGCCAAAGACACTGTTTCTTTTTCTTAGTGACAGGATGCGTCATGTACAGTAACTTGCCCTTCACCTGGAAAGGCCCATCTAGCATGGCCCATACCACTGGGTAACTGAAGACATCAGCAGAACAGCAAACATCTTAATTTTGGTGCAATTTGTTTCTCATTGTCTGACATGTGTCTTGATAATATGTCCAAAAGAGTTGCTACTCCCTGCACATTGAGCCCAATCAGAATTATATAATCAATGTAATTGTTTTAGTCAGCTTTCTTTGCCACTGTGAACAAAAGACCTGACAAGAACAATTTTAGAGGAGGAAAAGCTTATTTGGCACTCACCATTTTTGTCCATAGACAGCCAACTCCATTGCTCTGGATCCCAGGTGAGGCAAAACATTATGGTAGAACTCCCATTTTTACCCCGTATGCATAACCCACTTGAATCAAATGTATGAAATATGATATGTCAAAAGCTTTGTAATGTTTTGAACAACTAATAATAAAAAAACATTATAGTAGAAATGTGTAGAGGAGGAAAGCAGATGAGGTCATAGCAATCAGGATGGAGAGAGAGAGAAGAGAGAGAGAGAGAGAGAGAGAAGTGCTCAAGTGTGCTACCTCAGTGACCTACCTCCTCTAGCCACACCTGACCTGCCTACACTTACCACACAGTTAACCCATATCAGTGGATTAATCCACTGATTACGTTAAAGCTTTAATATCCAATCATTTTACCTCTGAAAATTCTTGCATTATCTAACAAATATCTAAACCATAACAGCGATGAATAAGCATGTTATCTTATGGAAGGGAACTATGATCAAAATATCTGTAGTCATAACTTCAGACTAGGTTGTTGACATAGCCCTGAAATAGGCCAAAGAATATTACTGGTCTTGCTGTCTTCTTATGGTCTTTATGCAGGTAGGTAGCTATATTTCAGGTAGCAGGCAAGGTGTTGCTTTGATTCTTGAGAAATCCCATCTGGAATAACAGTCTCCCCTTGTTTCATTTTATAGTAATTTGTTGTCATTCTTCAAGACTCATTTGTCTTCTGTGTATACTAAAAGAGACAATCAGATAGAAAAGTGTTGGTAATCATAACACCTATGTTGTTTCAAGATCTTAGGCAAGTGTAGCAAACAGAACAGGCCATCTCTTTCTTGTTGAAGAAAAATCCTTCTACAGGATACCATGATGGTCCCATTGATATACTTAATAACTCGTCTTTAAAAAGCCATGGGCTACATTTTTGTATTGTATCAACATATTTCCTAACTGTTCTTGGTCTTACTGGGGTGCCTCCTTCCTCTAACAATTTCTCTTGCTCGGAGGCGAACAACTTCAAACCTTGAGTCAACCATTTTCCCCAGTTTGCCTGAGAAAGTTCTAGGAACAGGCAACTTGAAATAAAAACAAAATAAATCAAAACAATAACACATTGTTTTTTGAAATGTTCACCCATTCTTTCTCTCTTCCTCAAGGGTGAGAAATTTCACTTACCTCTAAGCTTCAGAAGTTCCCCCGCACAGGACGCCAAATGCCGCAGTCTGGCTGGGCACAAAATCATGGGCCACCACACAGCTTGTAGATTCAAACAGCAACTCTTTATTCCTGAACTCACACCAGCCGTCTACAATCACGTTCTGGGGAAATCCACAGTTCTCTGCCCAAATCCACCCCCACTGGGCTTTTGTCTCCCAAAAAATACTGTCTGAATCCTGTGGGAACTCAAGGGGAACTCAGGCAGCAGGATACGCCCTATTCCCAGCAGGAATAACCTTAAACCTGGAACGCCCTAAACCAGAACGCCCTAAACCGGGAACGCCCTAAACCCGGATCCGCCCTGGTCCTTGAGCAAGGTCACCTACATGCAATGTCACTGCAAAATGTCCTATTTCCATGAGTCCTTCCACTAAGCAACATGGGGTACGCTGGCAAGGAAATTGTCATACCTACTTGGCTAATGGCTCCCAGCAGTTTCAGTCCTTGTTGGTGCCACGGGTGTTTGTAATCTTTCAGGAATGTAGTATTTCTCTTGGTTCGCACCCAGATCATGAAGACCCACTGAGTTACCCAGCTTCACATATCAGAAAAACCAATCCCTAAATATGCCTTTTCTAACTATGCATTTCAGTAGTTGCAAATGATCCACTGCGACCAATGTGCCAGAACCTGAGCCAAAGTCCATTTGATTTTGTTAAGACCATCTGACCTTCAAAAGCCCTTTCTTTAACTGGGAGACTACAGTGATATTTTTCATTTTCAGGAATTATTCTGATTTCAGAACCAATGTCCAGAATCCCCTACATATGAAAAAGCCCATTCAGAAATACTGGAAGTGACTAGCATTACAGATAGTTCACATTGTAATAATATCTTTTCTCAAGACTACCCAGCGTCCCCTTTATTCAAGGGGTTCTATGTCTATAAAGTGACTCAAATGTGGAAGATGATTAAAAGATTGTGACTGTTTTCACTAAACAAGTTCACCAGACTTAGAGCATTTCTGCTTATATAGATCAATAAGACTTTATATCATCTGCAGTTGATTCCCATTCCTCACAGTAGTCATGTTCTGTAAAGGCACTGTGAACACTGAATTAGCAAATACTGAGTTGCTGCTCCCAGGGGAAATAAAAAGTTGATTCCTACAAACCTCTGGTCTCAGTACTTTTGTCAACCAAGCAGCACATAAACTTGTGGGCTTTATGCATGTTTCTGTCTCAAAGACAACCTAATTATTAAATATTAATTCTTAATATTTAATAAATATCAATAGTATATGTTTATTAATATCTGTTAATTTAACATTTTAATTATTAACATTCTTTAACAAAAAAAATTAATAGTCAATTTATTGATTGTCAATTTATAGTTCATGCCTGAATAAAACTTATCTATAAGGCACATCAGTGCCTTATGGTGCTAAGGAGCACTGGACAGCACTTTGGCATTGATTAAAGGCCTTTTAAACAAAGCCAATGGCCAACAAAAATGCAAAAAAAATACATCATTAACAGTCTAAAAGCTGAAACCAGAAAGCAGAACGTTGCCTTGTTTAACCCCAGTGGGGAAGGTGGGTGTCAGATAACTCCAGTTGTTTGCCATTTTACACATCTGTATGTCCACTAGGGACCCCAAAAGCACTGCTAGTGTTGATTTGAGGGTTACAAATAAATATCAGTGGAAAAATTCTCAAATACAAAATCCATGAATAACTATTTCTTTCTAGGAATACCAAAATTAATTAGTCTGTGTCAAAGAGTCCTAAGAGTTATGCTATTCTGATTATGGCTTTTGCTCTGCTCTTATGATAAGCATGTCCACTTTGTCTTTGGCCATTAAGTGCCTCCTCTTGTCCCTTGCCACCATGGGACCTCATCATCCTCATTACCATTAGGGATCTCAATTTGATGACAGCAGTTTCTACTATAATTCTGACCTGCAGAGAAGAGCCATCACAGAACTCTTCAGGAGTGTATTTATCAAAGCCACGTGAAAAGAGTGTCTCCCGGTAAACAGAACTTATGTGATAAATCCATTCTAGCACTCCATTCTTCATAAGCTTTTGGATTCCTTTCTCTTCAATCATCATGGAAGTTCTGGCATTTCTGGGTTGCTTATTATAGGCTGCCTTTGAGTCCATGTTTCCACAAAGTAAGAGTCAGAGAAATGCCTAGTCCTTCAAGCTAAGACACTGAATATGGAACTTCTGCTTGCTAGGATCACTTCAGTAAACTCATCCTAATCCAATTTTATATTCATTCCACCTTGATTCTACACCCTAAGATTCCTTTGAATTGGTTCCAAATTTCTCTAGAATTATGTGTTTGCTCTGTCACTATGAATTGGAGAGTTCATGCAATTCCTTTGGTCTCTATTATACCTCCTCACAAGTCACACTTACCATGCCCTCTGGGGTCTGCTGGGGTTGAGTTTGATTATAAGTCTAAAGCAAAGAAAGTTTGTGAAGGTACCTTGTGAGAAGGGACAGCAGTGTCTTGCTAGTCAATCAACCCAGAGGAGGCCTTTACAGTTCCTTCAGAAAAAGAGCAGAATCAACTGACAAGGAGACCTGGTGTACTTAAGGACTCAAGGTTCTCAGAATCATCAAAATCTACTCATATGCCCCACCCCAATCTTTACAATCCCATTCCCTCTCATTCAATGCCTTAACTTTAACAAAAGAACCCCTATGAGGCTAGGAAATCACTCATACTATAATTCAGCTGCCCTCAACTGGGGTTTGCATTTTAAGAAATCTCATCTCTGTAACTACAGGACAAGTGAAACCATACACACTTTCACATCCCTTGTATTTACTTGAGGTGGGAATCTAAAGCCGTGCCCTTGTCATGTATATCCTCCAAATTCCCCAGCACAGTTTTAAGCAACCAATGAATGCTGCTGTTATATTTTCAGCATGAGTTTTTATAATGGCAAACACTTGGTTATCTAGAATCTTACCTTCCATAGGTACATGATTACATGATTACAAGTATCTAAAGATGATTATTTATGTGATCCTTTCCCTGTTGCACGACATAACCTATTCCTATTAACCACTGGAAACAGGATCATTAATGACACATCTAATCAGATAAAAATAATAATAATAATTCCAAAAATATTCATGAAACCAGAGGCAAAGGATAGGTAGTCAAGGTAGATAGTGAATGACGGGGTCAGAAAGTTGGAGGCTAATTATCAAAGAAAAGGAAATGGGATGCTAACACCTCCAGGGAATCCCTCCTCCCAACACAAGTGGTTGCTAATGAGTACCCTCTGGGCTGCTCTTTTCCTGTCTTTGGGGCAGAGTAGGAAGAGGAGGTGGGGGGAGGAAACGAAAGCTGAGATCTGTAAAGGGACTAGACACACCCGCTCCCATGGGTATCCAGCTCTGGGTCCCCTTCTTTCCCAAGAAGTCTATCTTTATCTCTCTCTTGATTTCTATGTGCTCATCCTGGTGTTTCTTGGGTGTCTAATCTTCAACAAGAGGAACAAGGATCTGATCCTGATTTTCAAGACTGGCATTTACTCAGAACCAATTTGGATTAGACATCCTTAAGATTCTGTTCTTCTAGAACCATTTCTGGTACCAAATTTGTATCAGTGTTTTATTAGAGAACCACCTCAAATACTCTATAGCTATGGATAAGCACTAAGCAATTTACTACAGAGATTTGAACTTATGAATTTTGGGGAGATTAAGCTATTGGACTTTGCATTTGATTCTGGAACTTGAAGTCCATAATGCAGGCAGTTGGGAAGAAAATATGGACATAAGGTGGTAGAGAGAAAGAATAAGTTGGATCTCATAAGCAAAAGCTGAATCCCACAAGAACAAATTGGAAGTCTTGTCAGTTCTTTCTGCCTGTGGAGCCTTGGTAAGAAGGTTGTCCTGCCAGGTCCCTTCCTTATGGAGCTAAGCTTTTGCATTTGGCCCAGGAGTCAGAGAAGCTGAAGAAGGAGCTGGCCCCACCAACTGCTCCAGGACAAGATGACCCAGCAGCCAGGATCCTGTGTGAGCCACAAAATAGCTGCTTCTTTGCTTCTAGCCTCCAAACCCCCTCAAGACTCTCTCTTGAGGTCACCAGAAAGAACAGCTTAGGAATATAGTTTAACCCTCAGCAAATTAACACACTGCAAACCACCACAGTTAACATTAAAATTCCACTCGGATGGAACATTCAGAACAAAGTGGGCTTGCTGATGCCTATTTCAGAGAAGACAACAAGTGAACAGGTGGGTCTAATTATAAAGGGAAAGGGTAGGATAATATGGACACCTCAGGAGGGAGAGATTACAAGGGAACCAGGAAGGAGTCCAAGGAGAGGCTTAGAGAACCACCTCAAATACTCTGTATGCCAACTACATACAATCGGAAGGGAAGAGTCAAGAACGCTCACATGTGGACTCCAAATATATTCCTTACCAGCTTGAGTTCTTTCAATACTGGGTTCTTTCAGAAAAAGAGCTGAATTGTATGCCTTTTCCACTCTTGATGGGACCTAATAGCAAATTTACAGGACACAAGGTGCTCTGTTCTTTAATATAAAGTACCTATGTATGAATACCCTCTCAGAATGATTGTTAGCCAGAGTGGTAGCTTGTTGCAAGGGCTTTGACAGTATCCAGGCAGTCTTACGCCCATGCTAGTAATCTCACTAGGGTAAGGATTTTGCAGTAGTGAGGAAATTGAGTAACTTGGCCCGTAAGGTCTTTAGCACTAAACTAAGAGTGCCTTGGTCACTACAGGACTTGGAATGTAAGAAAGTTGCCAGTCATCTGGTACATCTCCTCACCAACTCGGGAGTAAGAGAGGCTGTGTGATCAGCCTGAAAACTGAAGACATTAAGAAAGTATTATTTATTTATTTATTTATTTATTATTTACAACGTTACAGGAGCAAAGTAATTTAGACATGCCACTTGGAAACTCTAAAGTCCATGGATCTATTATGTAACACGAATCTGACTAAAAGTCTACAAATATTGACATCATAAAGGAGAAATAAAACAAATTTGGCATTCTAAGGGGAGAATAAACGAGTGAGGAAATATACAGTATGTTTTGTCATTTGATCATTTCAATTAACCCTAGCATTTGATAACAGACATGACAATTCTCAGTCACGTTTAGTTACACAGCATCATGCATAGATGTAGAAGGAAAAATGACAACGTGGCAGGGCACTCTGGGGGCCACTTAAGAAGTGAGATATGGGCCCCTTGATAGTCTTATATTCTCAATTTAATGTGCAGATTAAAAAAGTTGGGGACTACCAGACGAATAGCCAACCATTCCAACTATTTAGCTACATCTCTTTGATCAATGGCAATACTCATCAAAGTGATTTGCAAAGCAAAGACGCTGTTTTGGAGAGGGGGGTCAATATCCTTCTTCAGACTCATCAAAGTGATTTAAAAGAGCATTTTAAGTCCTAGTTGTCCTTCCCTTTCATCACACTGGAGCACCTTGTTAAACAGCGAGTAACAGTAAAGGAGCTTTTAACAATCTGCTTCACGCATAGCACTTTTCCAGCCAAATTACACCTATAAAGCTACTGCAGAACCTCTCTGGATTCTCAACAAACACCAAGCGAATATTTTATGGTTTGTGGAATAGTTACAGTGTGTTGCTGGTTTTTAATTAGCATATATATGGATGCATTTCTTTCATCTCATGTTATTATTCTTGCAGTAATTCAATAAAAGTATCCTAAACATTTACATTGTGGAGCATTTTTGTGATTTATACCAATGGAATGGCACACACAGTTTTGTACATCTGCTTTCAAAGTCATCGCTTTATTTCATATTCTCATATCCTTTTCAAGAACAAGAAATATTGGATTTTTAGAGCATGCATGCCTTCACTTTTTTTTTTTATCATTTCTGCCTCTCTATGAATTTCAGACTCTTATGTAGTCTGTTCCCCATAATGATGCTCAAATCAATTCTGCTGAATGGTGGCAATTTTTTCCTAAAATCTCTCATAACAATAATGAATTGTGCTCTTAATGCACTCCACTAAATTTTTATTCTTTAAAAAAATAAGCAATATTTCCCCTTTGGTCAGTAACTAGACTTACATTCAGCCTCTTAAAATGACTCACAGCTCACAAATAGTGAAAAGGACAAGCCTTCCATAGAAAAACTAAGTACATGTTTAAAGGAACTTCAGAATAATTTCTTTATAACGTAATGTTCTCCTAAACCATTTCTAATGTCAAGGGTGAGGGAGAAAGGGTTCAATGGAACAAACTCATATAAAACGTGTCCTTATGTATTGAAGTTGATTCCATTTCCATTACTATACCTGTTTGTGGCATAGTAGAGTGGAGGTGGTCAGTTTAGATTTCAAACTTCCAGGCTCTGAGACTTCTTCATTTGCATAGCTCTGTTATAACTAATAGTCTGCCCTTGAATTTAGCCTGCCCGCATCTCTTCTTAGAAGAAAATAGCAATATTAGAGAAATTATAAAGAGATCTTTTGAAGCCTAGTTTGTGTTTACAGCATCAAACTTATTAATTTCTAGTAAGAGATTGAAGATATTTGTGAATTCTTAAGGTATGGTTGGGTACTCAGCAAACCCATCTGAAGTAGAAGAGAGTGGTTCATGTCTGCAGCACTGTGCAATTGCCAGGGGAATGAGGGCATTTGTGAGTGCAATCTTCTAAGGTTTTTCCAGATAATTCCTTAGGGTATCTTGCAAGCACATCTATAATAAAAAGTAAAAGACTAATAAAGATTGTTCTCAGAAACTGAGAAAGTCCAGAGTCTAGTGGAGATTACAACTTTCTTTACCTCAGCTGGAAATTTCAGAGAGAAGGAATGACAAGGACCACAAAAAGGCAGAGAGAGTGACCTCAGGGTCAGGACACCAGAGAGCCAAACGTGGGTGAGATGAGTGTGGCTATCAGAGTAACACAAAGAGTGCATGGAAATGCCAGGGATCATCACTGGTAGAGAGGTAAACTCTAAGGCCTACAAAAGAAAATAGACAAAATATCCAAGATTGCACAGGAGGAATAAACAATAACAATAATGATAATAATTATTATTGATACTTAGAGAATTCTTCAAATTTGTCAAAAAACTGCCTGATATATTTTTGCATGTATTATAGGTAGAGTGGGCTTAAGCTGCTTTTCTGCAGTTACTTGGCAAAAAGAAAAGAAGAAAAGATAAAAATAAAGGAAAGAAAGAAAGAGAGAGAGAAAGAGAAAGTCTGCAGAGCTTTGAAATGAGCTCTTCCAATGCTTCAATCACTACAGAATCCCAGTCAGGTTAAGAGGGAATTTGGGTGTCTGCATCCAGGGTCTCCACTATTTTTCTTATGTACAGGTATCTCCTTGATCACCTTTACCCAATCTGCTTTGAAAACTGAAATGCTACCAGTGGTAACAGAAAATATAACTTCAATTATGGTGGTCAGTAATAGCACTAGCTATTTTTCATTTTGTCATTCATTGACTCATTCATTTATTCATTGATGGAACCCACTCCTGCCTTTTACCCAATTTGCCCAGGTTGTATCCTGAGTGGCAGCTATTTAATCCACAAGCACTTTCAGGCTCCGGTGCCCACCCTCGAAAGAACATCGGTTCCCACAGGAAGCCAGGCCTCATCAGCCCAGAACTTGCCTCTTAATCCCTAACTCAGTAAGAGTGGAAGAAGTCCAGAGTTTAAATTCTCAGAAACTCTAATACAGATAAATTTTCAGTAGTTTTTTGTGTTTATAGTGAAAAGATTTTGACATGAAAAGAAAAGGCACAGCTGTATGGCAACTGAGGTATTGATAATTAATATCTGACAAAATTATTTTTCTATAACATTAGCAGAGAACCAAACTGGGTCACACAAACAAACACACACACACCCCAAAATGGGCTTGGGTTCTCATGTTTCCAATAAAGTCCAAGAGAATTCTTGTGACATGTAAAGAAGGAAAAGTGCAATTCTCTAAGCAAACTGACAATTCCGTGACTGTTAAATACCATGTAGACTTGCTTAATATAAAATATATGCAACACATTCATAAAGAGGTAAGGGATATTCTTCTTTTATAGTTACATATGTATTTTCACCCAGCTCTACTTCCTAAATTTTACTGATCAGTGATCAAAATGAACACAGTTAGAAGCATGCTACACTGTTTTACCAGCACGTGACTTGGTTGACCTGAAATGGAAATAAATCTGCAATCTACCTCCTCATTTTTCTTTCTACCACCTGCTTTTGGAGAAGCAGAGTAAATTAAAGGTCACCCAGTGACTCATATCTAAACACTGCATGGTTAATCCTGAACATCTACTTCCTAAGAGATTCAACCAATTATGCTGCGGGCTCCACAATTGTTAAAATGTACTGGAGTCTTGAATCCATTGAAGTGTTTTAAATTCAGCCAGTATAAGCCCTCCTGCAAGGCTCTGTTGCTTTTTCCCCAAGGTGCTAGCTCTCCCGGGAGCTGACACAAAGACTATTCCGCCTCTCAGAAAGGGTGTACCAGTTGCCAGACTTGAAATTGCTGCTGGGATTACAAGAAAGTCCCAAACCACACCACAGCAGAAACAAACAGCTAGTCTCCTATGTTAAAATAGCAAGATGAGATTGAAGAGCCTGAAACTTTTACTCCATGGAATCTTTTGGAGCAACTGTTGGACAGCATTGATAAGACTCTAAATTAAGGGGATTTATCTACAATAGCAGCTGGGGAAAAGGTAAAGACTTGTAAGTAGGACGATAAAACTGAGATGGTTGATAATTTTAGCAAGTTTTGTAAACAAATTTAATTAGCAAGTCATTATTTATTATAGCATTATTACATATTGCCTTGTGGCTTAGTCATTTCGGCAATTGTTTTGTTTAAAATAGGCTGGAGCATGCATGGAGGAAGTTTCTTACAACTAGGTTTTGTTCATCTTTGAATCCCTGCAGACCTCAGTGGTGCTATGCTTTGGAGACATATTTAATTGAATCCTCCAAGCTGATAAAAATTTCAGTCATCTTAAACACAGCAAGGCTGGAGTTTAGGTAATCTAGCAAATCAGACAGTGGCCAGATGGCTGTTTTAAAAATTACAAACTCATATATCTCTGTCATTCTGTGGAGACTAATCAGTCACTGGATGTTATTATGGATGGGCATTTGAAAGGAAGTTTTCCCCAATCTCTGCCATTCAAGTAAATATTCAGCTATACCATCCCAAACAAATGAGAATCTTTTTTCTTTTCCCCTACTGAACTCCAGGGAGGTGTAAGACACGGTCCTCCTCAGTAAATCATGCCACTAATATTACCCTGTATTCAGTTTTTGTGAATGAATTTATTAACTACTTGTCAATATGTCAATAGGGAAACTTAATCTTAATTGTATTCACAATGCAGCAGACTTTGAAGTGACCATCAAAAACCAGAAGTTCACTGGCTATGGTAAGAATTCACTCAAAACCTTAAAAAGTAAATTGGAAAAGCCCAAGGCTCCCTCTATGAATTGTTTGAGGGTTTCTGTTATAATACTTGAGAATCAGGCAGAGTATACAAAAATTAAAGTCCAGTTAAGGTCCATTAATTATAATGCAATGCTTCAACCAAACAACAGCTTGGCCTTAAATCAATACTCAATTAAATACTTCCTGCAGTTCTAGTCATTAATTGCTCTGCAGCTCAGAAAATAACATCCTAACTGCTTGTAGAAAGGTGATCAAAATTGGTGTGTGAAGCTTAAGCTTGGTCCTTTGGTGATTATCTTTCCTCAACAAGGAAAATTAACTTCTTCGGTGACTTCTAGCCCATACCTTCCCAATCCACTCAAAACTATTGAAAATGGAATACAGTACCAAGTAATAGATATTTTTTTTTTGGCTGTAGAATAATATTTAATTTGACTTAAAGGAGAAATAACACAAAAATAGCTTTCTCAATCTTCATAAAAGTATCATCATTGAGAAGTACCATTGTTTCCATATTAGCTCTTTAGTTGGAGACACACAGAACTCTTGCTGCCCACATGATATGGAATGGAAAATGCTTAGAGGACATCTTCTAGCCACTGTTGTCAAGGGAACATTAAATGGGGGGGGCGGGGAAATGCTATCTTGCTCTGCAATGAGGAATCACTTTCAGCTCACTTCCAAGCACCGAGTGTCTCATCCTGCCCCCAGGTGATTTACCATGACCTTCCTGATCATCATCTCAAATGCTGATTGTGCCACTGGAGGTGTAGGACTAGGGGTGCCCACATTAAAAAGAGAGCCACAGAACCTAGAAAAGCCACAGAAATCATCCCCATAGCCAAAGAAGAAGGAGGGAGAATACGATTGCAAATACAAACAGCATGCAGCCAGGAAACATCAAATATTTGCAAAAGTGGGACTAGAAATTGAGAAAGTCCATTTTTTTGGAATGAAAAGTCATAGCTCAGTCTTACACTGCCAGGGCCACAATACAACAAGAATAAGGAGACAAACTGCAGGGCAGAGACAATGCAGATGAAAGTAGTGTCCTGGGAGAGGACCCCTCTACCCCCTCCCCTCCCCTCCCCTCTTCTCTCCCCTCCCCTTCACTTCCCTTGCCTTCCCATCCCACCCCATCCCATCCCATATTCATGATTTAGGATGGATACCTGAGAAGTGTGTATTGGATGGTGCTAGTAGTTGCTTTTTTCCCAGCAGATTTGAAGTTATCCATTAAGATTTAGACATAGAGAAACATAACTTTCTGAATGTCTCCTCCGTGCATTCAACTTGTTCTCTGAGGCTCCTTTTGGGTTTTTTGTTTGGTTTGGTGTTGGAACTAGGGATTGAACCCCAGGCCTCCTTCATGCTAAGCACAAGCTCTATGGCTGCACGATGCCCCCAAGCCCCATCTGAGCTGCCTTTTAAAATGCAATCCAGATTTCTCCAGGTAACTCAGGCACACGTGCTTGAAAACATCTTTTCGGGAATATGTATTTATCTAATAGAGATATAAAACTCAGATAACTCATTTTGCCAACTCTCTGGCACTGAAACATATAAACTCTTTTTGTGTGCTTGCAAGTTGCCCTGCTTCTCCCTGGGAAAGCTTTGGAGAGACAGAATTTGCTAGCAGAGCATCATAACAGAGGTGCGGGGGGAGTATATTTTAAATATACTCCTAGGGTTCCCATGGACTCTCCCCTCTTCCACAAGGCTTTTATGGCCACCTTGGTTCCTGATACCCACCTCTGACCAAGTAGCACCACTTTGCACAGTGACTGCATTCCTGCTGATGCCAAGCCCCTAGCGTGGTCTTGATGTCTACATATTGCTCCTTGTCTCAACCCCAGGCCTCCTATGACTGCTCCTCCTACCAACCTTCTTTACAATCCCACATACTTTATTAGGGCATGAAGGAATTTCTTCCCCACCCCCTGCACTAGGGCTTTCAGAACTCTAGGGAATGGAAGAAAACACTATCTCAAGCTCTCTTTCTCTTTCTGCCTGAAAACACAAACCCTTCATAGAAAGCCCCCTGGGTATCCCATTAGGGGAGCATGATGAAGCTCTGCCTCCTGAACAGAACAGAAAGCCGGCTTCTTTTTCCTGCAATTAGCAAATGTAGGTTTCTCATTGAGGTCTGCAGCCACCCCTCTCTGCTCTCTGGTGCTTTCACCTGGCTGAGGGTCTTATCAAATCCCTGTTCACCAGAAAAATGTCCCTAAGTCATTCTTTCTGCTTCATGGTTCACAAAAATAAAAACTTTATGTTCAATCCTCCAAGCTCTTTTTTTTCCTGATGTTTAAAGGGAAGATTCTGGAATTTAGAAAACTGTTTTTCAAGTGTTGGTCCTTTGAAATTGAAAACCTAGATTTTAATAATATCATTTGTGTAATGGGCTTCAAGAGCCTGTTTTAAAGGGCAAAGGGTTGACTGTGACATTTCCATCCTCTTTGCTGTCCAACTATGACAATCCCAATGTGGTGATGTTCTGTTCAGAAGGAGTGTGACATTGTGACAAACATCTGGCTAAGGACTTGCATGCATCGTCCATTTAATACTCATGACATTTAATAAATGGGGATACTGAGGTACAGGAAGATTCAGTAATCACCCAGGGCCACACAGTCAGTGATGAGACCAGGAACAGAAGCCAGGCAGCTTACACGGGAGCCCATACTCTGCCTGTTGAGCTACACCACCTAAGGCAACCTGTGGTGACAGAACAGAAGTGGAGTCAGAAATCCCACTCCTGATATTATGAGTACATGTACAGACATGTTTACTAGTGCCTAACTTAACACGGACTGAAAATATAGTTCTAATTATGATGAGGGTTTCCATTTCTCAGTAAATCTTTTTGTCATCCTTGGAAAATCTTGGATTAAAAAACTTTCCGATACCATCATCTATTATTTCTGGATGTGGGGAAATTTCCTGGATATCTGAGTGCACAAGAATGCACAAAACCAGGGCGCACGCTCTTGCACACAGTGTGCCTTCACCACTTGGTATATTTCTCTCTGATTGTGTCACATGATTCACTAGAGTTAATATTCACAGGAGCCAAACTCTTCTCCTCTACTGAAAATTGTGTTTTCATTTTTCATATGTATTATTTCTCTCTGTAATTAAATGAACAACTCGTAAGTATGCCTAATGGATCACATCACGAAACCTTGCAATTAAAGGGGGAAATAAGTGATCACACTTCAAATATAATCAGGAAATACGATACCTGTTGATGGGTTCATTGTGATTGGTCATAAAAAAATTAAATGTTTAACTTAAAATCTATTGAAGTATATTAGAACAGACTTTCTGGTCTAAAAGTATAATTACAACTTTTTTCTCTAGATGTACCCCCCCAAAAAAAATTAAGAGAAGGGAAGATGTATTTCTTTATCATGTAATTCCTATGTTGATTGGTCATGTTATTATTTATACTTCATGAATTAAATTTCAGGCAGACTTGCTTTATTTTAATATATCAACTATAAAACACAAATTTACTATTTTCTTGATTTTATTCTTATTTTGCTGTATCTATTATGTAATTTTTACACATTGCAGATCTGTATTAAATCAATGAGAATTTATTCTATATATGTTATATTACAAACAAATAATACTCAATTCAATTAAATTTGAGTAAATGTGCAAAGAAAGATGAAGAAGAAACTAGTTTCCCATCCAAGATAAAGTACTTCCTGTCTGTATCCCTCTTTGTCCAGTCAAAAAACGGAAACTTCAATTGGTATTTCATTTGGAGGCAATTGCATACTGGGAATACATTACACAAGGGTTAGGGGGCTGGAGTAGCCAGCAGGGACTAGGTAAAGTTTCTCCATGACTGATATCTGCAGGAAGCCACCCCTCCTAGGCCAGGAGCTGAGGAGAGCTACTGTTACCTGCAGCACATGGTCCCCACCCAGCTGGAGCCGCTGAAACCCACTGCAGCTAGTCATATCGGGAACCACGGCCAAAGTTGCCTCACAGAAATCCAGGGACCACTTTCCTGTTGATAGCGCAGGAGTCCTGGGCCCCGAGTTACCTGCAGATGTCAAAGACAGCTGGGACAGGGAGCACAGAGCTGTCTGCCAGGGCTGCTGATGCACCTGCTGCTGTTTCTGCTTTGCCAAAACCACAAACCTGTGCTGCTGCCCGAGCAGGCCCCAGGTGCTCTCTCTCACCTGCTGCTGAAGGCTCTGCAAGAGCACCCACTGCACACCAAGAAGGTGTGGGGTTTGGCTTTGTCCTTCCTCTCACCTGCCATCACCTACCAGTGTCTCCCACGGTGAGTCTACAGAAGCCAGGGGGCAAAGACACACCTGGGCTAATTGTTTTCGGGGGGGTCCAGTCCTCAGTGATACAAAGCAGGGCACAGAAGCCCAGAAACGGAGCTGAGAGCAGGTGTACCAGACCCTTTCCCACTTTCTGTGTTTCCTTTTCTTGATATCAGTCTTTGGTAATCTCCAGAGATCCCTTACATCGCTTTCTGTCCCTCTCTTTTCTGCTTATTTTGAAATTAGAAAATACATTTCTCTTCTTGTCATTATCTGTAAATTTTTGTTTTCTCAGTTCTGGGGATTCAACCAAGGAGTGCTCTATCCTAAGCCACATCCCCAGCCCTTTTCATTTTTTATTATGGAACAACTTAAAACAACTATGTTGCTGAGGCTGACTTTGATCTTGTCATCCTCCTGCCTTGGCCTCCCTAGTTGCTGGAATTATAGGCATACTCCTCTGTTCCTAGTTTATCTGTAAAATATAATAGATATTCTTACATAATTTTTTTTAATAATGCCAAAATTTGTTAAACGTCTCTATCTTCCATGAAGGAGCATGTGTTGAACCGTGGGGTTTTTGTTGTTGTTGTTGTTGTTGTTGTTGTTGTTGTTGAGATAAAATATACAAAACTAAAATTTGCCTTTTTTTTTTTTGGTACCAGGGACTGAACTCAGGGGCACTCAACCACTCAGCCACATCCCCCACCCTTTTTGTATTTTATTTAGAGACAGGATCTTACTGATTTGCTTGGCACCTCACTGTTGCTGAGGCTGGCTTTGAATTCAAGATCCTCCTGCCTCAGCCTCCTGAGCCTCTGCTGCACCCAGCCCATTTTAATCATTTTGATGAACAATTAAGTGGCATTAATTACTCTCACAATGTTTTATAATCATCACTACCATCAGTTGCCAAAACTTTTTTATCACTTCAGGCAGAAATTTTTATGCCCATTACATAATAGCTTCCTGATCTTCCTACCAAATTTTTTCCATAAAGGGTTAAATAGTAAATTATAGGTATTGCAGGCAATTCTATCATTTCAGAAAAAAAGCACCAATAGATGATGTGTAAATGAATAGACGTGGCTATGTTTCATCAAAATTTAATATTTTAAAAACTGTTTTTAAACCCAGCTGTAGGCTTGATTTCACCTGTGAGCTATAGATTTCTGGCCTCTGACTTAGACAATGATGTCTTTCAATTTAACCTCAGTGATAACTGTATATATGAGGGTGTTTTTCTCTGCTATTTGAAGAAAAAGAAGAAGAAAAAAAAGTAAAAAACAGCATTTGGTTTACTGATTCTGTGACTTTCCAGGGTCTAGAAATTTCATCAAGTACATCTTTTCAAATTTCAATAACTACTTCTTTATTTCCAGTAATTCTAACTCTTTGTGTCTTTTATCTGTTATAGTTATACAATTTATATTTATTTTTTGTCTTATTGATTTCTTTGACTCCTCATGAAAATAAAACATCTTATATAAAAGTTATTTTGAGACTATTTATATCGGTTTTCAAGGACTCCTATAATAAATTACCACCAACTATATAACTTAAAACAACTGGAATTCATTTTCTCATAATTCTGGAGTTTTGGAATCCAAGACCAAGGTGTTAGCAGATTTGGTTTCTGTTGAGAACTTCTTGGCCTACAGATGGCTACTTTCTTCCTGTATCATCCCAGGAAAGCTATAAATTCAGCAGGACATGAACTCTCTTCAGGGTCTCTCTGGGAAGCTCTTTCAATTGTCCTTAGGACCCACCCATAAAGCTTTCTGAATTACCAGCTCTCTGTTTTTTCATAATGCCCTGGGATACAAATTGCTTAGCAGTCTGACCTGATTAAATATGGGCTCCTTTGCCAAAATTATTTTTTGAGGCAAATCTTTGAGGACTTTCCCACCCTGGCAGAGCTCTTCTTGGGCATCTCTTTTCTGGTTCTCTGTTGACCTAGCTAGTCTGTGATTTAGAGTGTTACACTTAGTTAAGAGAAGCTATTATTTTTGTTTCTCCTTCAAACTTGAACCTCCCCACTTGGTTTAAAATAAAATCGTTCCTTTAAGGAGACCTTCAGAGTTCTTTTTCCTGCCTCTCCTCCTGGACAAACCCTCTGAGCCACTATTTAGGTTATTGCAGTAATCCCTGCCTCTCTCAGTTTGCTTCTCCCATCAGGGAACCTCTGCCCAGAATTAGGGCAATCTCAGCCCAAGCATTCTCAGCTTGGGCTGCACTGGGCAGAGTCACCATTCCATGGAGAGGGCCATGATGCAGGGCAGTAGCCCTGGACCCCTCAGTCATAGTCACCAGTCATCTAGTTTCTGCAACTTACAGTTGGAGAAAATGAGAAATGCTGGTGGCCTCTGCCACTGTGCAGAAGGTCAACTTTGACTAGAGCAGAGGGAAGGAGCAGCCACGTCTACTTGGCTATTCATGCTGCGTGAAGAGTCTATGAAGCTGAGCTGCAGCGGGTGAGAGAAAGGCAGAGGGTGATGGCTCACCTGCCACTGATTCTTACCTTTCTGAATTTGAGTACATGTGATTGAGTAAATGCTTCTTTCTTTGCTAGATTCCCATAGGTCTCTTTTCAGAGACTTTAATTTGTTGGTTGGTTTTTTTTTTTTTTTTTTTTTTTGCTTTTAAGAGTTTTTGCCAACTTTGCTTGTTTCTCTGAAGAAACACAAAGGTCTTCACACCATCATCTTGAAAGTAGAAATTTTCAGAGTTTCAGTTTTAAATGTAAAATAATGTAATGATGATACAAAACTAAAGTTCTTGGATCAGTGATTTCTTTTTTGCATTCTTTTTAATTTATTGTCATATTCTTATTACTAAAGAGTATTGATATTTCCCTACTACCTATTCAATTAAAAAAGAAAAGGAATTTTACAAATACTTTATATCATTGGTGGAACCTTAGAGCTTTAGGCCCACTTAATCCTCTACTGTTACGTTGCCAACTCAGTGCAGAATAGATGGTACCAGAAACAAAAGAGAAACTTCAGATTACTATAAAAGATCCATTAAAAATGTCCATTTATGCTAATAAACATGCTGTATGATCTCAAGTTTATGAAGGGGATTCCATGATTCTAAAAGCAGCAGTCCTTGGGACTGGGGTTGTGGCTCAGTGGTAGAGCGCTTGCCTAGCACGTGCAGGGCCCTGGGTTCAATCCTCGGCACCACATAAAGTAAAATAAATGTATTCTGTCCAACTACAACTAAAAAATAAATATTAAAAAATAAATAAATAAAAGCACCAGTCCAGATCTATAAACCCAAGTAAGCATGTCCATTCGTTAAAATAGTCCAGAATTTTTTACAGGTCAGAATCATATAATTCTAGAGTTAGAGGTGATCTTACTGGAAATTTGTTACAACTATTTCATGTACAGTAGCAAATACAGGGGTCACTTGTGTCAGAGAGGATACCAAATTCTATGTTCTGGTCAAAGATTACTATAATTTCCTCTGCTATGCTGCTTTTTCTAGCAGTTGTACTCAGTGTAATGGCTATGCTAATGTGATGTGGCTGAAAGTTAATTTTTATCTGAGAATTCATCTGGCCAGTTCCCTGCTCCTATAATTTATTTTTAATGTGTAATCTGAAAAGCCTCATTTTTATATTTGTGATTTCTAAGTTGATGTAGCTCCTATTTCTTCATTGCATTTTCCAAATCACTGTAATTTTGAAGTTATATGTTATGTGTCTTTCTCAAATAGAATTTCATTTTGTAGTTTTACCCTTTTTAGTTCATTGTGATTATTAGTTTATCATGACTGGTATTTGCAATAACAATTTATTAAACTCCTGTTGGCATGATTTCTCTTTCCTTTCCCAACTAAAGATTATTGAATAAGGCATATAATAACATTTTCTCTTATTATATTTTCCCAGTTGGTTGCATAGCCTTCTATCATTACCTTTCAATTTATTTCAATTCAGTCTCATCCAAACCAAGGGACTGCCAAATGATATTATACAAATAAAATTTCAAATAAAAATAAACTCAGTTGCATTTCATTCACATAAATAATATGCACATATTACTGCTATACTTTTTATTTTTAAAGTAATTCCACATTATATGAGATCAATAAGAAGCATCCACTAAAATGTTTTAACTCATTCCCTAATCATTTCACAATGTATACACATATGAAACATCACTTTATATGCTGTAAGTGTGCAATTTGGAGGTTTGTAAAGTATACCTCAATAGCTCTACTCTGTAAGAAAAATGTTACAATCCACATATGCCCTCCCCCCCAAAAATCTTTTGACCTGTTCTACTTAGATGATGTTTATCACCTCCTAACATAGTATTTTTTGTTATATTTTTGTGATTATGGCTAACTGTATTTCTTGCCATATTCCCACTTAAATGCCAGCTCTATGAAGGCAGGGGTTGTTGTCAAATTTGCTGACAGGTACATTCTATCTGACAGTGCTTGGCTCTGATGAATAGTCCCATGATGCATTCAAGGCATTGAGATCAGCTGGTAAAGTAAAAATACGTCTGCAGCTCCAAGATGTAGAGATTTAAAATGTATTTGCTAAGCTTAGCCTTTATAACAGTACTACAGCAAGATTTCAGTAGTAGTAGTAGTAAGACTGAAGTCCTTTATTTTCAAATTAATTAAAGATTTCTGTTATAATCTGCATCAGGAAGACAATCAGTCTCTTGATTATGAGATCAAAGCTAACAGTAGAAATAGGATCATTTCACAGGGAACACTAATATCCACAGCGTAAGACATTAGATTGTCTTAAAAATAGCCCTCGGGGGAAAAAGTAGTCTCCTCAAGTTGGATAATCTGTCTCTTCTCCTTCAGCCTTTCTCTAAATAGGTGCAAAAATCTGTCAGAGTTAAAGGTGCTTTCAATCCAGGGCTTATTGGGAGTGTCATTTCATTCATTCATCTACTCATTTACCTGAAGAATCTTATTGTTATCTACGTGTTGAGAACTATTTCTAAGCCTTAGAGATACAGCAGTGAATAAACCATATTAAATGACTGTTCTGGAATTCAAAAGATTCAGGAGAAAACTTGGAGCTTAATGGTTTGCAAAAATGGTGTAAATTATTTTGGAAAGGGAAGGAGATAAGACCTTAGGAGACTGAAAAGCTCTAGAAAAGAGAGAGAGGGACTGACAGAGAAAAGAGAGAGGAGATAGAAAGGGAAATTGTTCACCTAGTAAATCCCTGAAAATTTATGTGTCGTTCGTTCATGTGGGACTCCCTTGAATGGTTTAGTCCAGCATTGGGAAATAAAGTAGCTATTAGCCACATGCAGCTACTGGGCACCTGAAATGTAACTAATATGGCTTAAATGTAGCAAAGAATATTAATGTATGAAGCATCAGATCAATAACTCATCCCCATTCTGCATAATTCAGATTTATCCCTGGAAGTCAAAACAACTTTCATCAATTCCAAAGTCAAAGCAGTTAGGAAAGAATGAAATACAATAGGGTTTGGTAACTGTGTAGTAAACTCCCACCTATCCTCCATGGATTACACCTTCAAAAGCATTAAAATTCAAAAAAGTTCAGAATTACACTAGCCAAATTAAAAACATGCTAGAGTCATGCAGGTGTGACAAATGCTTCTCAGAACCTGAGCATGCTCAGTTTTTGTATAAGTGGCAGCATACACAATGCTGAAGACAGGTAAGAACCATAGAGCTTCCTTCACCCAACCCCAATAGATGGCATCAGACACACTTTCATCCTGGGCTAAATAATGAGCAGCACATGGAGCTACCTTGTTATAAAAACCAAGCTGAACAGGTAATTGACAAGTCCTCATTCTATAACCACCACCATCTTGTCACTTTGTTTCATAAGATACCCAGAAACACCATGCTGTGGAAATAAAAAAGAGAATCTATCACGTTGGTTTAACTTAAATCAATCAAATTGGAACAAGCTAGTCAAGCTCCTAACCAAAGCGGAAACTCTGTCATTATCCTTAACAGCTAGTTACATGACAATTCACTGCCACTCAGCACAGCTTTGGGCCTCACAAGTCAGGGAAATCTGCTTTGAACATTTTGTATTGCTCAAATCTTCCTCATAGTGAGCTCCAATTTCTTAACCTGAAGCTTCCACACATTTCCCCAAATTTTTCTCCTTAGTCCCTTTGAAACTACATGAAATAAATTTAACTTATCTCCTGTAAGAAAGTGCTTCAAATATGTCATATATTATAAATATCCTCTCTCCTTATCCTTTCCACATCTACAAGAATCATCTTCCCCAAGTTAAATATTCTTCATTCTGTCAATGCTTTCTCATCTGATGTTAACCCCTGCGTGTCTAGTTTTCAACAAACTGGCTTGAGTTTCTTAGTTCTCTTTGTCATCTAATCTGAATCCAAAAATTGTAGACTTTAGTTTTAATTTTTTGAATCTAAGAGTTAGCTTTATTTACTTCTGTTGATTTTCATCACATTTAGGATAAAAGGTCCTCCCAATTTTCTTTAAAGTTTCATCTTAAATATTGCTTTTATCATCCAATAGCTTAACCACAGCTACAGTTTTTACAACACCCATAGACTTAATTCATCTGTCTTCTCTATATTTCTAAGTTGTTGGTAACATGCTGAATAAGATAAGCTGGTAACTGAGAACCTAGATAAGTCAAACCACTAGAAATTTTCATTGTGATTATCAAGGATATCTTATTTTTTTTCCAGATAAGCTGCTAAAATTTGGGAGACAAAATTCTTGAATTTATTTATTAATTAATTCAACAAATGTTTTTCTGGATTTTTTATGTGCTAGGTATTCTTCTCGTATGACCAAGTTCATTCATAGTGCCTTGTGTTAAATAGAAACTTAAATAAATAACTGTGCATTCTGCAATCAGTGCCATCATCTAGAAATACATAAGACTGCATTTCATTTAGAATTCTATTAGGCTTTAGGTAATAATACCTAACTGCCATGGGTTAAGGAATTCAATGTTAGTTATTGTTTCATTTTACACATGAAGAGTATAGCAAAAGTTCGCTCCTAGATTGGTGCATCAGATTAATAATATCAGGTCTTTGTGAATCTTTTTCATTTTGATTATAGGCACAAGACTGCTAGTGAGCCCCAGCCGTTATTTCTGTGTTTGATGCCAGAGAGAGAATGGTGTGGGTAAACAGAAGATTCCTGAATAAGGAAACAAACCTTTTGCCCATAACATTTAGTTCATGTCTCATTGGCAAGGACTATGTCATGAGGCTATGACTGGCTTAGAGGTATGAAAGAAGAAGGGGAGCTGGATGTGGTGACACACACCATGTAATCCCAGTGGCTGCAGAGGCTAAGGTAGGAGGTTCACAAGTTCAAAGCCAGCCTCAGCAATTTCACTAGTCTCTAAGCAACTCTGCAAGACCCTGTCTCTAAATTAAAATATATAAATATCTAAATAATATATAAATATATAGATATATAAATAAAAATAAATAAATAAATAAGTGGAGCTGGGGATGTGGCTCAGTGGTTAAGCACCCATGGGGTTCAATCCTCAGTATCAAAAAGAAAGAAGAAGTGGTTTGTAATTGGGGTTGGCTGAGCTTACTAACAGCACCTGCCAATTTACAGGCCATAGGATATATGCCCCTGATCTGCCTATGTCCCAGAAAGGGGTCACAGTGAGTCATGAAAAAAATGAGTGGAAGCTTCTCAGGTGCATGGTGATGGAGGGTAAGCAAACTCCCTATTGGAAAAAAAAACATTTATCAAGGCAGAAAGCTGTAATAGACAGTGTTGTTTTGAGATGGGTGACTATGACGGCATAGCAGGATAGAAACCTGATTTCTTCCTCATTCCTGATTTCCTTCTCATTTGTGCATGGCCTAGTCCTTTTGGATTTAATGTCAGTCACAGAAGTGTAAGTGGATTGCCTTTGATCCCCACCCCAGCACGCCCATGTTACGGATAATTCCTCAGCCATTTCTAAGTCCTGCTCAATTTCCACAACTTCCTATTCCTGATATGCTCTCATAATTACTGGTGCAAAATCTTTCTCAATCTTAATTGTATTGTTGCCTAAAGCCCCAACTGATCTCTTGAGATGTTCAGTTCTATGAGTAAACAAACCAGGTTTTTTTGTTTTTGTTTGTTTTTTGTTTTGTTTTTTTGCTTATCTTCTTTTGATGCTTGGAATCGGCGTCCTGCCATTGCGTTATGTTGCAGACAAGAGTCTTAATAAATACAAACTTAACTAATAACCCATGGAAGGAATCTCCAATGAAATATAATAGGGAAAATATTAACTATGGAAATCAGAATTCTAAGATGACCCCTACAGTTTCCATCCTGTTGTTTTATACTCTGCGTAATCCCTTCCCCTAATTGTGAAAGAACCTGTGAAGGGTCCACATCCCCTTGAATATGGCAAATATGTTAGGATGCTCATCCCTTATTAAGGCTTTATTAAACAGCAAACTTAACGGCATGTCACAACTACAATTACATTATGTCACGTTAGACTCTTTTTTAGAAGACTGATAGGAGACAGCCATACTGACTTATAAGAAGCAAATAGCAACAGCAACATTATGAACTATCTCTGGAAAGAACCATGTGGCAGAGAATAGCATACAACATCCAGATACTGACAGCAGCCTCCAGCAAAAACACAAGGGCTCCTGGGCTGCAGCTACATGGAAATAAATTCTGCCAGTAACTTGAATGAGCACAGACATGGGTTCCTCCCAGTCAAACCTCTGAATGAGAATGCAGCCCAGGGACAGCTTGAGTACAGGCTTGTGAAAGCTGTTATGAGAGCAAAGAATTCTTCACATGTATTAAAATTCAGCCACATGTTAACTTACATATTCCTGGCAGATAATACAAAAGTGAAGAAAAATCATTTCCCTCATTTTGGTTGTATAAATACACTATTTCTTGTTCACACAAATAACAATAGTAGAATGTGAATTGAGGTTATCTCTGTATTAAATGATATTCAATGCTGTTAAAACCTCTGGTGTACATAGTCTAAAAGCTCCAAGGATAGGTACCTAATTCCATGATTCTAAAGTCTTGAGAAGAGCAGACTCCTGCATGCTGAGAAGGGGTAAGGAGGAGAAGGACAAAGAGGAAAACAGAGTAGAAAAAGTCGACCCTTCACTCAGTTGACCCACTCATCTGCATGGAACCAAGAAGTTAAGGAGAGGGACACTGCACACTGATGTGGGGAGTTTTATTGTGTGGTAATTCCACCCACAAATTCTTACAGCCTGGTTATCTGCTCTGCATGCGGAATTATTCAAACTAGTACCTCCCCCTTCAATGAAGAGGATATGACTGTCAATGCCAGAGGTGAGCAAGGCCTGAGAAGGTCCGAAATTTCCCTATACCCTCTCAATTTTTATTCTGTTTTAATCTATATCTAATTACAGGTAAGTCAAGTTTCAACCAGGAAAATTGTGTGTCTCTCTTAGGGGGAGAGCTCTCTTTGCAGGCTTCTAAGGTCTAGTGAAGTGGAAAATTAAGTTTATGCCCTCTAAGTCTCTGAAATAGGTCAGAACAGACATCAAACATTAACTCTGAAGCACATTTTAAACACTAGATTTAAATGTAAAAGAAAAAAGAAAACATTAGATTAAATTCACTTCTGATTCTACTTCTAATGTCAATTTATGACCAGCTACGTGGTCCAACCCAGGTCACAGAAAGGATCATACAATGGGCATGGAGTGAGCCAGAACTTTTCCCACTACAAGCCACAGAACATCATCCCAGCTAAGTTGAAGCAAGAGGAGGATTTTTTGTTGAACATAATTGAACAATCCAGCTGTGGTAGAGCCTCAGACATATGCTGTGAAGAATGACACCAGGACCTCCTTGTGCTCCGTATTGTGGTTCTGCTACTCTTGTGTTGGCTTGATTCCCAAGCAGGCTCTTTCTGTGCCATTTGAAAGAGAATCAACATCTTCTCAGTGAATCCTTTTAATTTACTAATCCCAGCACAGAGAAGACCCCGACACAAAATCTCTGTGACTCTGATTGTCCAGGATTTGGTATCCTCTCAGCCCTGGAGTTGGGAAGGAGACTCAGCCCCCCTCCTCAATTACGAGGACTGAGAATTGGAGAAGAATGACTCAATGGAGCTAAATAAGTGAGTTTTCAGTGAGTGGATACATAGCTGGCCAAAAATAACAGATGTCTCAGGCACATAATAGGCCATCGTATTCCAAATATTAGAATGGACCATTTTCCCAAATTTGAACATAATGAACAATCTATTATCATTTTAGCACACAGACATTAAAATGCCAAAAAAATCTATTTCTTTGTAAATTAAAGTAGGAAAATATTAAATTCCAACATTCTTCTCTTTATTCTTTATAACTTTTTTTTTCCAGTTTAGTTCAGCTCCACAGATTTCATTTAGACGTCAGAGCAAACCCTGAGGACTTTTTTCTGACATTACAAGGCCTGGAAAATACAAAATTCCCTGAAATAAATGTAACTCTCTAAAATACTTCCAAAGTTGAAAGAATCCAATGCAAGTCTCTTGAAGGTCAAGAGACTTCTTAGTAGAGAAAATTCTTGAATTAGTACATCCTGCCAAGCCCATCGTAAGCTTAAAATATCATAAATGCATGTAACATATAACTTGCTGAACACCAGAGCACAGCAACATGGTACTCTGTAGTGTCAGTGGTTCACCTTCACTATTGAGTGACTGACTGGGACCTGCTACTGCTACTGCTCAGCATCAAGGGAACATCACATGGCAGATTGCTAGCCCAGGAGAAGGTTATAAGTTCAACATTCAAAGTATAGTTTCTAGTGAATGCATCTCGCTTTTGCATCATGCTGTCAAAAAATTGTAAGTCTAACCATCATAAGTTGGGGACAACTGAACTAGAAGATCTATCATTACCTGGTTTCTATTACGAAAAAGGAAAGAGGATATTTGGCAAAGTTGCAAGCTCTGCCACCGGCCATGTTATTTATTTTCTTAGATGGTCAGTAGAAGAAAAGAAAAACAGACTCAAAGTGTGAGGGATTTTCCTTACAAGAAAAAAAAAATTTACGGTTTTTGTACCGGTGAAAATCATGAGGTCATAGTCCATGAATTAATTATCATAAACTTAGTGAGAAAATTAAATTACCAATAACAAACAGAGTCTATAAATCTGTGACAAATACAACTTCCTGACACATATATTTTATGAATCTTGCAATCGTAGTTTTCCATTAGTTAAAAGTCACATTTTAAGGGGGAGCAGAAGAAGCTTCGAGGCCAACAGCTGAATGTGAAAGGAGCTTCTGATGGTAAAGTGTAGAGGCCACAGGACTTAAACGTGAACTGGTCCATTCTGGGCACTTCTCTAGCCGATTTGTAGTCATGGGCTTTACAAAAACCCACTCTCATTTCCTTTAAAATTTTATCGTCCGTGATGGCATATGTTTTAACTTTAACCTGGCAGGAAGGAAAGTCTCCTAAACGTCTGATTTTGGTTTCCACTAGAGATTAGTTGTGCTGCCATTTGCTCTTTCATAACCCTTGAGAAAGCCCCAGGCCATCTTGATCACTGAGCTGTCCCTTTGGTCGGTCCCAAGCCTGAGCGGCCAGAGCTCCATGGAGGGCAGCTGTGTTGGGAGACACTAGGCCCCATCTTGCCCTTTCCTGTGTCCACCCCCCCCCCATGGCTTGCAAAGTCCCCACTGCACCTGGTGTCAGCATGAAAGTTTTCTGCCCCAATTTTTATTTTGTTGCTCCGGCAGGATCTGACTCTACCATTCCCCAAGTCAAGGCTAAAAACAGGATAAAATGTAAAAGGCTAATGAAATCGTTCTCAACAAAATAAAGATGGGTAGAATCTTTAGCTGCTAATCTGATTGCACTCACCAAGGTTTAGTACTAATAATCTGAAACCTTAAACCTTTGCACAACAGACATTATCCATATTATTCCTGGTTTTAGTCGTTCACAGTTAAGGTTGGGGAAAATCCGTTTTGTGTTGAAAGTTTCCTGGCTGTATCGAGGGCTTTTCTGTGTCCCCATGGAATTCTAGGGGCTGTGCTGGCAGTCGGTCTATAATAGTGATGGCTCTGACCTCCCAGGAGGGAATCTTCATCCTTGGCCCCATTCTTCTACTAAAGTTACCAAGTAGCCTCGAATCCACAGACCCCAGACCACTCTCTCCCACAACACAGCTATGCCTGGTAAAAACCACCCACATCAATCAGAGCAGCTGCAAAGAATGCGGAATGCCCCTTTACAGAATATTGTTAATATCTTACGGGAATTTGCATGCCTCTGTAATACTACCTTAAACTGGAAGATCTAGCATTCATTACCTGATCACATAGAACAGAAAATGGAAGAAAAACATCCCTTTTGACTGATTAGTGCCAATAATTAAGTATGCTTCTATAATAATGCACCTTCCTTTCAGAGTACTGCTATGGCCTGAAAGTTTGTGCTCTTCCAAAATTCACATATTGAAACCTAATTTCTAATATAATAGTAAGAGGCAGGGCCATTGGGAAGTGATTAGGCCATGAGAGCCCTCAAAAATGAGAGTGTTGTTCTTATAAAACAGAGTTGTTCTTTCTTTCCACATGCAAGAAATCAGCAATCTGCCACCTGGAAGAGTCCCCTCACCAGAGCCCACCATGCTGTCACCCTAAGTTTGGACTTGCGAGTCTCCAGAACAGTAAGAAATAAATAATCGTTGTTTATCAGTCATCCGGTTTATATTGTCATAACAGCCATAGGAGAGATGTGTACTTGGTTATACATCATTATATTCTTATATTCCTTTGATTTCTTAGGTGACTGTAAGCCTGTCTCCCCCATTTGCTTCTCTACTCTCTCAGAGCAAGAAACATGCCTGATTTTGCTCATCATTAAATAGCCAGGACCTCGTACTTGGCCTCACACATTCTATACCTTTCATAATTACTTGCTGCATGAATAAATGAATAACAATTCTAATAACATCTGAGCCTGGATTATCCAGATTAATTGCTCACTTATAAATGGGCAAGGTGCATTGGGTCTAAAAAGTTAACTTTGCACAAGAGCCCTATCTTTACAAATATTAAATGAATCTGATTCTTCACATGCATTTTCAAATAGAGAATACTAATAATGTAAGGGCAAAAAAGTCCCTGAAGTGATGGAGTATTTGGTCTTGTTATTAATATTTTATAACATCTCTGAATATAAAGACAGGGACACAATATATAATTATTTCAAGCAAATGATTCTGGTAGAAGTCAAGACACTGTGATTGATGGATCCAGATTCTTGATGATCTTATTCAATTCAAACCAAAAACAGATAAGCAAGTAAAACCTAAAACAGAAGCCATAATATCTAGAAGAGTCTAAATTATATAATTTCTTCCATATAAAGATTTGACAAGATTTAGATTTCAAGATTATCTTCTCTGGCAAGGCACTGAATTATCTGTGGTTTAAAAAATGACAGAAGTTAACAAACAGTAGTGCTGACATTTTGTTTTTTTGTTTAATTCAATCCACAGCTTAACCAAAATTTCATCCAGAATAGATGTACACCATAAAGCAGATCGGGGAAATTTCCTACAGTGAAAAATTGATATTTCCTAAAAATACACTTTAATCTTGTTTAATTTAAAATATGCCTATCTTATAACAGACAGTCGATTGAACAACCTTTTGATCAACTGCCCAAAGTTTTGCACCATCAACAATAACCTAGACCAATGCCATCTGAAACATGGCCCCTGCAGTGATAGTAGTTTGTACACTGTGACCAGCCCACAGTGAGATAGGTATAGAAATTGATAATAAATAAGATTATGTAATTTATGTAACAACTTCACATTGTCATCTGATGCCATCTGATCAGTGCACCTGATCAGTGCATTCTATAAAATTGTTGGGCCGTGATTATGCAAAAATTAAACAATAACAGCATCACCAACAAAAAGCAGGCCCTTTATCACGTATAATTTTAGAAGCTTTGGTCTGGTTGATTCAGCTTGAAATTTTTCTGAAAAATTTGGATAGTTATTTAAATTACCATAGAAAAGTCTTATTAATGAAATTATATAAAACATTATTTTGAACAAGAAGCTTAGTAGAATATCTGCTAGACTTATCTTTGTGTGTCTCAAAGTAACCAAATGATTTTATCTATTCTAGAGAATGTTATCTAATACAATGATACCAATTGGTTCATCTCCTGGCAGGAGCTGGAGGAATCATCCATTCAAGGCAGGTAAGACCATATATTATTACAACTATAGCAAACAAAATTTACATACAGTTGGTAAAAAAGTAAAAAGTTAATTTGTCTTACTCCACAATCCTTCTCTCATACTAGCTTCCTTCTAAGAAGAGTGAGGGCCATTTTGAGAAATGGTGGAGGAAATTTAAGAAGAGATGTCTAAGCACAATTTTTTTAACAGAATTTCGAACTATATGTTGTCTGCTTTTTGGTAGAGTCTGCCTTTCACTAATGGCTTAGTGAAAAGGGAAGGGATGGTTGATAGTTGGGAGAGTAAAGTAACACAGAGTCTTGCTTCAAGGCTGACCACAGACAAAACCAGACAATAACAGAAAAAAGGAAATTGTGCAAACAAAGGTGGTTACACCATATTTACAGGTAGGAAAAGCAACTCAGTGATACTCTCTCTCTCTAAGTAAAATATATAAAAGGGCTAAGAATGTGGCTCAGTGGGCAAGTGTCCCCTGAGTTTAATCCCCAATACCAAAAAAAAAAAAAAGTGGCATCAAACTTTAAAAACTTTGATAGGGTTGCTGTTGGAGTCTTAAGGGATCACCAGAAAAGCATCCTCTACACAATCCCCTGCTCTAGTCAAAGCGAGTCCCGAGTGTTCTTAACATAAGGTACAGAGTAATGAAGGTCAATATTCAAACAGGTTCAGTGGCCTAAAGCTAACAGGTTACATCACAGCTAGAGATACCCTAATGTTTTCTTTTCAAAGAGGAAACTCATAAGGTTTACATGGGATGCTTGAAAAGTTGAGAGCTGAGATTCAGAGGTAGTCGTGTGAACATGGGACAAAGTACACTTTGTCTCTAAGGAGGAAAAAAAGACCAAGGAGGGGTTTATAATGAACCATTCTCAGAATTACATTTCTAAAAACCTTCAGTCAACAGACAACTAAAGTTCCAAGTTATCTAATTAATTATAATTTCAAGTCAGCTGTACTGTAGGAAGCAGGCAAATCATTTCAACCAAAGAAAGACTAGAAATGTACAAGATTTTGAGAATTTGGTCATTATTGAAATGAAAAATTATCAAGTTAAACTTACTTCATTGCTCATCTCAAAGGATAATCAATACTTATCACCCAAGCTTATTATGTTTTATATATTTAAAATCAGTAAGCAATATATAAAATGCTAAACAGGACAGAACCTGAGGAGTCCCTCCTGATGGTATCCCATTGGCCTCTCTGGTAAGTCTTTCTTCTTGTTTTTATTTTTCTCCATTTCACACAGCACTGGTCAAAACCATGAGCTTTATCTTTGCAAACATAAAATAAATCAAATTTTATCAATTATCTGTTAACAAGAGGAGAAGAATCCTCACTTTCAATAGAGTCAACAGGGTTTTTGAAACATTCTAAAAAATTTGATCATAATAGGATCACCTTCCTTACTCTTTCTGGCACTTTTCAAAATGGTCACCTCACTATTCTACCTGAGCATATGGGAGACTCAAGAACATCTTTATTAGATAGATCTGTATATTTGGTCTAGATCTGGATCAAAGCAAATAATGAGCTAATGACAATATAATCAGTAATAACACCTCAGAGGTTCAACTATAAATGAATTTTTCCTGAGAATAAATGTGTTCCTAATTTGTCTCATGCACTGCCATTTAATGATACAAATATTTACAAAGAAATACACTGGGAAATAAGTTTTCTACTAAATGGACTCGGCTCTTTGTTAAGAAGTGAACCACCTTAACATGCTTTTCCCTGGATATGTGCCCAGAAGAGGAGAGTTGGGCCATGTGTTCTATTTTTAGTTTCTTCCATTCACTGCCCTACTGTTCTTCATAATAGCTGTGCTAATTCGCATTCCTGCCAACCGTGTGCAAAAGTTCCCTGTCTCCACAGCCTCGCCAGCACGTGCTGGTTTTTTGCCATTTTCATAATCAAGTCATCATTCTAACTGGGGTGAGGGGAGATCTCATCATGGTTCTGACTGACATCTCCCTGATAGCTAATGAGGTTGAGCATTTTTCATAAATATTTTGGCCATTTGAATTTATTCTCTTGAGAAGTATCTATAAATATCCACGAAACATGTTAATTGGATTGTTTGTTTTTGTTACCGAACTTTTTAAGTTGATTATAGTCTCTAGATCTTCATCCTGCACCAGACTGAAAAATTCTCCGCTTTATGTAGGTTGTCTCTTTGCTCTGTTGATTGTTTCCTTTGCTGTGCAGAGGCTCCTCAGTTTGATATGATCCCAATCCCATTTGTCTGGTCTTGCTTTTGTTTCCTGTGCTTTGGGGAAAAATGATTTTAAAAAATTATTCCCTAAATCAATGTCAACATATCAAAGAGAGACCTGTATGCCTCTGTTTACTGCTGCTCTATTCAAAATAGCTTAGATAGGCAATCACTCTTAATGTCCATTAGGGGTGGAACAGATGAAGTGTGGTATGTATTCAGTCATAAAAGGAATGAGATCCTGTAATTTGTGGCAAAGTGGATGAAAATGAAAGTCACTGTTTTTTGGAGTCAGACACAGAAAGACAAATAACATATATTCTCTCTCATGTGTTGATATTAAAAAGAAGTTGATCAAAATATAAAGATTAATGAGAAGGGTGGGAGGGAGAAGGACAGAGGGAATTTGGAACCAAAACTCAGTGATATAGAGGTAATGAGTTCTAGTGTTCTAAAGCATAGTGTGGGAACCATAATATTCTATAATATTCTAATATAAATATATACACACACACACACACACGCACACGTATATATACAAAGTTGTCATTGTTGTTACTGAGGGTTGAACCCATTGCACTTTACTGCTGGGCTACATATCCAGTCCTGTTTAGTTTTTACTCTGAGACAAGGTCTCACTAAGTTGCTGAGACTGGCCTTAAACTTGTGATCCATCTGCCTCAGCCTCCCAAGGCAATGGGGTTACAGGCGTGCGCCAGGGCACCCGGTTATACATTGTATGGACGACGAGAAGTGAGGAGCTTGAAAATTCCAAACACAAAGTCACGATAAGGAAATGGAAATGTTAATTACCATTATCTGATTAGTACAACATGTACCCATCAATGTCTAATAACTGTGTTACTCAAAAAAATTTTAGATGTTAAAAAAGGGTTAACTACCTAATTTGCACATCATATGCTTGTATTGAATTATGACACTGAGCCTCATATTTTGTACAATTAAAATTTTTTGAGACATTTTCCTCAGAGCAGTTTTTGTTTGTTTGTTTCTTCCATAGGTATCCCCAAAAGTCTCCACAAATGATGATCTCTCATATATAATGTAATGTTAAATAATAATAATAAATAAGTTAAAAGGTCCTCACAATTTAAATATCTGGATTTACATCATCTACTTTGATGGGAGGGATAGATAAATAAAATAAACAATGTAGAAAACTAAATTAGGGGAGAAAAGTAACTGTTGGGGGGACAAGGGGTCAGACAGACTAGCATTGTGTCTACTGTGTTTCCCCTTTTACCGTTGAAGAAGGAGGGCTTACCCCTTGGAACTGGGGGAAAGCTCTTTTGCAAACTTTCAAATTGCCTTTAGATCCATGATATTAAGTCCATTAAATAAAAACCAAGCTACACATGAATATTGTACATTAGTTTTCTGACCCAAGTCACAGTTCAGCAGACAAATCTTTGAATCGGAGCGCAATCTTATAGAATCTGCCAAACATGAAGAGAGTCAGGCCCAATTTATGGGTTTTTTTTGTTTGTTTGTTTTCTGTTTGATTTTTATGTAATACTCTGGTTAGCATGGTGCTATTTATAAAGTCAAATCTGTTGGTGCCAGGTGGATGACATCATTTACGGAAGCCAAGGACTATCAGATCTAGCCAGACTTCTAAGGAAAGGCAGCTGGCTACTCTTCTGGAAAAGTCCATGTGCACAGTCCTGAGCTAGCTGCCAAAGAAGCCAAAGTGAATCTCAAAGAGTTACTGAGTAGAGTGGAACAGGATGTTGAGTAGGGTCAGCTGAGGGTTTCATTCCATCCCGTTTCATCTCACTCTAATTAACTGGTGTTGATCAGATTGGTTTAAAAAAAATTAAAAACTCCCAGGACAGTTTTAATTTATGGTTTTGTTTGTTTGTTTTAGTTGTTGGACCTGTATTTTATTTATGTACATGTGATGCTGAGAATTGAACCCAGTGCTTCACACCTACTAGGCAAGCACTATTCCACTGAGCAACAACTTTGTTTACTGTTTGATTTTTATGTAATACTCTGGTTAGCATGGTGCTATTTATAAAGGTCCCTGGACACACTGTGGTTACACGGAACTGTACATATGCTAATCTCAGAAAGAAAGATGAGTTTTGAAAAAAAAAATTAAAAACATCAATCGTGTTAAAGACTATTAAATATGTTAGATCACTTTATATAACAGGAGTTTTAAATCAAATTTCTATTTTGGGAACTTTTGTTAATGGCATTCGCAGTACAAAGACTTTTTTCAGTTGCTATTGGAGTCCAGTCCGATTATGTAGCTTATATTGGAGCCTCGTCAAATTCTTCCACACTCTTCCTGCATTTCTTTGTATAATGACCCCCATTCCCCAAACTATCCCTGTTGTTCATTTCCTGAGGATTGTATAGAATGCTGCTCAAATGAGAAACATCAGTACTGAGGATGTAGGCAGTGCCTTAATTGATCAGATAAACATGGTCCATTTAGTTTTGCTTTAACTCAGACTTCAAAGTACCAAGCTGTATGTTTGCTTCATTTTGGCAGAAGCAAAAAGCCTAAAACTCTTCGGGAGGTAAGAAAGCTATGGAAATTAGGCATCTGCCCAAAATCTAGGATGAAGAATAAACACTTAAAACCCATTTTAATGTCTACTTTGAACTGAAAAGGAAAAGGGCTCATGAGAACGTTTGAAGATAGGCAAAGGACAATTTTCAAGACCATGAACTTGAACCCAGTTGACAGCAGAGGATGTGGTCTTGGGGCTATGGAATATTGGTCTTTCTTCATTAAAGTCTCATCAGCCCTATCAAGATGAAACACAGGATCTGAAATTTTCTCCACTCTTCCAAGTGCCATATGTTAGCCCTAGGTAAGGAGATGCCGGGGGAGGGTTTATACATGCCCTTTTGAACTTCTAACAGAGTCTCTCTTTTGAGTAACCATTTAAAAGAAGATTAGATTTAATTAGACTGTATCTTTTTCCTATGACAAGCTGCCTTCAAAGTCCACTTTATTACACTTTTCTACCCCAGCAGCACACTAATGCTGTTGGGCACATGATACCTTTCGAGGCAGGCAGGAAAAAAGGAGATATTTATACACTCACTAAATTCCTTGAAAGTATTTTAGGAATGACTGGCATGTGACACCCATGTCTGTCCAGCAAGGCTGCCTGCTCAGATGCTGCTCAGGGATCAACTGGGATAAGTAGCCTGAGACCTCCATGCACCTACCTGCCCTGGCTAGGGGCTCAAGGTCCCCTTGGGCTCCACCATCCACTAAGCATCCCTTGCTTATTGTTTCTCTTGTCCTCTGAATTTATTGACAATAAATTGATCACAAGAACTACCAACCTACTTTTGAAGAAATATTTGTTTTGATCCTGAAATTGACTTAAGTAATGATCATTTGAGTCTAACCTGCTCTTAAAACCAAATTATTCCACACAGAAAGATTATGTATGTGAATATATATACTATATTTACTATACATTCCATTTGTTCAAAGAAAATCAGTGTCAACGGCATCAGAAGGAAGAATCTCCATCTCTGTTCAACTTTTAAACTCTGTGGGAAGTCATTAGATGTGAGATCCAGTAATCCTTGTTTTCATTGGTAGGAAAAGAAATATGACCAAGAAAAAAGGCAGACATCAAAAACAACTGCAGCAGCCAAAAAAAAAAAAAAAAAAAAAAGGCATCTGCAGCCTGGTAGCCTCTTAGTACCAAAAATGTGTTCCTCTTCAAGGGGCAAGGACATGCACCTGCTCTTCCTGTGTCTGGTCCCCTCCATTCGCAGCACAGACAAATGTGGTACCTGTCTTCATAACTGTGTTGCTGCTTTGGCCAGGATACTGTGGCATTTTACCAGCCTTTCCCTACACAGTCACGTTTTCTACAAAGATAAAGAAGAAAGAAAATGAACGCCGTTAAAAGCAATTCCTTCTTCATTCCGGTGTGTGTTTTGAGCAAGGCCAGAGCGCCTCTGTGGCCTGGCTCCAGGCTGCCTGCTCACTTCCTGTGCCTCCCAGGCTCCCCACTGCTCTGGCGGGTGGGGGAGGAAGAAGGGCTGCTTGTGATTTTTGCTTTCTCACTGGCATGATAGTGCCCAGCGCTCGAGTCGATTCTTTTCATTTTTCACCAGTGTGAAGGTGCGCATTCACTTAGCAAGAGAAACACCCGGCGGCTAAAGGGAGAAAAGAGGCAAGAAAGAAAGGAATGGCCAGCCTGGCCTTCCTCTTTGGCCAGAAACTGCCTGAAGTTAATTGCTCGCATAAGAAGAATAACTGGTGGTGCTGTAATTGAATTTTTATGGAAATAAACAGGTGGCAGATTTACTATAGCTGTGGGGATAGTAGGGGGCGAAATGCTGTAGCCACATTAACCTGTTTAATTTAATAGCCTCAGTACTCAGGGAAAAAAAAATAAAAAGCAATGCTGCTCGTTGAGTCAGTTGGATGCCAAATGTAAATAACTGCAATTACCCTGACATGCCCATGTGGTTGAGCAAGAAGGGGCACTGTGCCAGCTTCAACTTCTTCGTGTTTATTAATTAAGCTCCTGAAAGTTTCCAAAACTTTTAATCCATAAAGAACCTTGGAAAAAGAAGAAGAGGAAAGAACTAGACAAAGGTAAAATAGGCTGACAGACAGACAGATAGATAGACAAAGGCTCTGCTTACATTGATGGCACAACACAATTTTTGGCCTGGAGACATTACGGAGGAGACTCTACTGGACCCAGGAAAAGAACTAAATGCTAGCTTTGCGCTCTGCTGCCCCCCAGTGGTCGTGTTTCGGAAATGCATTTTCATATTAGGGAACGAATTGGGGACAGTCTGGGAAGCTATGCAAGGGAAACAATGAGCTTATTGATGGAACTGCTGTTAATTTTCAAGTCGGCTAATAAAAATAAGAATTCGTGTCTAAATTTTTGCAGATTTTCCTTCAGACAGAAACAACATGACCTCCCTCCCTCTCTTTTCTTTTTGCTTTAGAGATTGAAACATATTGTAAAGAATAAAAAAAAAAGTATATCAAAGATAGAAACACATCCTACTGGAGGGGCCACATCAGCCTTGTAAACGCTGAGATGCACAGAAGGAGGGCACCCTCTGCCAATTTTCCAGACTGGAGAGGCCCGCAGATTCCTAAATAAGAAATTTAGATACCAAGCCGGGTTTTCTAGCCCTACAGAGCACACAAAGAAAAATGCCAAGGAGGGTCAGAAACTCGTGTGACAAATGGGAAACATTTTACATGGTATTTGAAACACCTGATCAAATACCATGTACCCAGATTATGAGAACCACAGGACTCCAGCCAGACATTGCAATGGAACTGAAATGTTTGTGGGTTTTTGTTGTTGTTGTTTTTTTTTCTTTATTTTAGACTAAGTCAGTAAGAAGTGGGAAGACCTGAGTGTGCTTTTAAAATCTGTTTTGTTGTAAGTCCACAAGCCTGTGAATGCTTGCTGAGTGTGTTTGAGGGAGAACTTGGCCTTGGATTCTGGAATCCAGTTTCAGACTCTTCTCTTCCCATCCTGCCTTTTATTCAAACCCCCAGACTCACTTCCCATCTGTGGACCAGTGACTTCGATATTTTTTCATCACCAAATATTCTCTTTACCCTCTTGTCGAATTTCTCAACATTCTTATATAAATGTGTTGGGTCCCTCAAATACAGGTCTAAGACCACTGGCAATTTTGTTTTCATTCTATCTCCATCCTTCCAAGCAAGGCAGAAATAAAATATCGCTTTACATTTTCTACTGCTTCACGCCCACTCCTGGATCCATCACCAACAGACCATCACAATCCATTAGTCTCACCTCCTAGATATCTCTTCAACCTACCGGTTCCCATATCCATACAACAAAACACTCACTTGGATTGCTGCAACATTCGATATCTTGCCATACCCACACTGCAGCCCAAGAAGTTTTTAAATATCTGATAGTGATATTTAAAATATTTAAGTCTATGCTTAGAACCACAGACTTGTTTTCTCAATGTTCTTAAGATAGGAGCAAATCTTCCACCCCAGCAGCACTATCTTCATCCAGTTCTCAGGGTCTCCATTCCCCTCTGTGTGGCGTGGTTGCTCACACTCCTGTTTGAGGTGTTTTGCTTTCCCTTATCTCCCTAGTTCATGCCTGCCTCTGTCTCAAGAGTTCTGATGAAGTGGCGCTTGCTGAAGGAAAACTTTTCCCACCTTCCCTGACTCCACCTCCAAAACCTTCCGCAACAGGACAACACAGGGCTCCCATTACACAAGCTTCCAGAATTACCTGGAGCAGTGCTGGTTTTGTACCACGAAAAAAAGGCCATGTCAAGATTCACTTCTCATGGTCCTCCCAACACCTAGTCCACAGCACAAATCTTGGTTGTTCCTGAATAAATATTTGTGAAATGGATAACTGGAAGTCTAATTTATAATCATTCAATATTTCTATATCTTCTGTACCTGTATATCTTCTTTTCAATAGTATTGATATTATCTTAGTTTAGTTTTATATATTTTTTATGTATTTATTTATTTTTACAGTATAGGGGATACAACCTCAGGTCTCCTGGATGCTAGGCAGGTGCTCTACCCTCATTCCCCAGCCTGCTCATCCTCTGCAGAGCTGAAATAGGGATACACAAAGCATCCTCAACCCACATCTTTCAGATTTTGGATAATATCCTTAATTTTCTTTGTGATTCATCTATAGATAAAATTTGCTTTTGATTTTAGCACTTTGGTAGGTAGGGATAACTCCAGAAGCTTGACATTTTCTATCATAATAGTCCCACTCCATGGTGCAGGACCCAGTTGGGGATTCTGCCAATTGTTTAAGAGACCTATTCCAGTTATGTACTCGGAAAAATAATCACAAGACTGAACTACCTAGAGGCCAACTCAGATCAAAATTCAATTTATAACCTGAAATACAATTTGTTGTTCTGATCAGTGGAGACAGAGCTATTCTTAGCCTCCAGGAATCAGGGTAGCTCAGAGTCAGTGTTTAACAATATCCCAAAGCTCTGATTATTTTCCTTTCCCAGGTCATTTTTCCTATAAGGAATTTTACAGCACCTGAACATTCTGTTAACATTCTATTCACATACAGACAATACCTGGCATGAAATGTCTGTGTCGCCAGATTCTAGGATGTACTTTAGCAGCATGACCTGAAATGCAAGAAGTCTATTTTTGTCACAAAGTCAAAACAATAACATTTAGTACTTGAACGTGTTTATGTGAGTGTTGACCCCTAAAAACCCATTACCCTTAGAATATTATTGTTCATGATGCTTGCTAGATCATTGGTATGAAAGAGTAGAGGCTCTTTGGAGTTCTTTCTTCAAAAGGACGGCACGTCACCACCATTGTGAACAAACCCAGAGCAAAGAATAGGCTGACCACATTAAGGACTATTCATCTGCAATAGTAGTCAATAGCCAAAGATGCTTTACTGAAGGCTGATAAGATTTATGGCCCACATAGATGTAACTGTTGCTGAGTCCATCATCGAAGAATTCTGAGATGGATCTAGTGTAGGCCTGAGGATCAGTGAGAGCAATCGACTCCCTGTCCTGGTGACCCATGTGGGAACTCTGCATCCCAGGTGCAGAGTGTCTTCCATAACACAGATCAGGGGAGACTAATGTGCCCCAGCCTCTCAGCCAGAGGGTGGCTACCAAAGAGTCCCACAATTCGGAACTCGCTGCCTGCTGCCTGTTAAGGTGAACACCACAGTTTTGCCTTTACCTTTAAACAGTACCCACTTGGCTGCTGCTGCCCCTAGACCAGTTTCCTTATCGCAATGACCAAAACCTCTTCAAAAGCATCTGACACTGATAACCTCCAATCTAAGGAGGAAGGTAACACAAATCCTTTTCAAAACTCTTCACCTACACATTTCTCAAGACTTTGGTAAAGAAATGATCTTCTAGAACTTCTATGGGACAAATGAAGGTGAGGGTGACTTGAATATGATGCTTCCTCCCCAGAGTACCTACTACCCTGCCCTTGATTATTCAAGGGATTTCTAGGACCTCAAATCCATTGTCATAGTCCTCACTGAAGGGAGATTATTGTCAAGTGATAAGCCAAGAATCAGACCCACTCCAGCCACTCCAACACTTTCAATACAGAAGCTCACACTGATAATTCATCCCTTTGTGAAATTTTGCTGTACCTGCCCAAGGTCAATCACTCTCAGACATCGTTACCATTCTTGCACATAGTTCCAAATTTTGTTATAAAAGAAAACTCTCTCCACGTAGGTTTTACAGTGCAATTGACTCCTCGGGGACATGCTGGGATCTGACCACTAGTTAGAAGTCTGGAGATGATGGGGTTGGGGGGAGGAGGGGGTCTGGCAGTTCCAAGTGATGAGCCGATTCTCCCTTGCAAAATCAGCCCCTGAGAAAAAGGAATATAGTCTCCAACCAAGAAAAGACGCCCCATCAAAGAAGAGGGAGTACTCCGACATTCCCAATAGCAGTGAAGTGCTGGCTAACGTTGAAGTACCACTCTCCTGCTGGAGAACCAGGGAGCCCTGACTTTCAGCATTTCAAATACTTCTATGGTGGCTGAATCCAAGCTGTCGACGTGACCTATGAACACAGTAGGGAAGAGATAAATGCTCACAAGGCAAAGAGCAGCCCAGCACACCACACCAAGGGTGAGAAGCCTGTGTTCAGGGAACCCCAAGCCTCTGCAATCATCAACATGGTCCAATTCTGATGCTTGGGACCCCATGCTTTTGTGATCACTGCTCTCATTTTCTCTCCAAAAGACCAGCAAATTTTCCAATGAAATGATATGATCATTTGGCAGCCATACTATTCAATTTTGAGAATGATTTTTTTAATGGAAGCTAAGAGAATCAAGACTATTTTTAGCACCATTAGAGTTCTTGAAATTTGGCCTTTGCCATACTGAAGAATTTAGAAGTTAAACTATCTACATTCATGTTAGCTCTCTAGTACCTGCAGAACAGCTCCTGCATCCCTATGATCTTTTAGTTTATCTGTTTAATGACAGTGGCAACTTGGTTTCCCCAAAGCATTAACCTGCCTGAGAGTTTAACATTCCAAGAAAGCCTTTCATTCCAGAAGCCTGAGGCCTGTTTAAGTAGCTCTCTCACTGCATGGGGTGGGCTGCCAGAGGCTGGGCCCCAAAGACTAATGGGATGCCACTGTCTCACTCCAGTCTGAAAAGCAGTCCCACAATTCACTGCTCACCCCACTTTCCTAAGACTCTGTTACGTTAAGGCCATTCTGTATCCACAAGTTCTGTAGCTCAAAGGAAGATAAACCAAATATGCATCAATGAAGGGAAGGAAGTAGTTTATGACAAAGGCATCACTTAGCTCACAGAATTACATGGACGTTAGAAACCCAGTCTCAAAAGGTGGGTGGGGAAAGGGTAGATTAGTCAACAGGAAACAATGCAGAGAAAAGTCTAGTTTGTAGCACCAGAAACTCAGTGTGGCTAATACCATCTCCACTGTTCCCATCTCTGCTGCTGCTGCTGCTGCCACATTTCTGTGACTAATTTCTCCTCTGTCCCCAGATGGGACCATGTGACTGCCAAGCCAAGACTCTGTGCCTCTGACCTCATGTCTAAGGATAGAAAGACAGAACAACTGATCTGTTCTTTCTCCCAGGTGAAGCCCTGCCTCCTGCCAAGACTTGAAAACTCAGGGTTGAAAGAGTGTTCAGATGCCAAACAGTTTAACATGGTCCCAACCATACCCAGTAGATAGGAGTCAGGGGCTTTCACAGAGCAGTTTCAAAGAATAAGAGAGAAGAAGGCAGGATTGCAAGGAAGAGGGGGAGAAAGACAACAGGAACTGCAGATGGAGCTTTCCAGGAGTTTTGTAGAGAGGAGAGTAAGAGTAACCTGAGAGGTAAGGCACGGCTGGGCTGCTGCTTTCCTCCCCTCCCCTCACAGAGGTGAAGCAAGTCACTTAGGGGATGCAGCTGGGAGAAAAGGCTGGAATTTTTCAGTAATTAAGGGGGTTGCTGGAGAATGAATGAAAATGGGCAAAATTGAGAACACATGTATTTGGATTAACTTTTATAAAGTGAACTTTATGAAGTGACTTTTTCCTTAAAATAGGACAGAAGGAAAGACTTAATGAAGACAGGGATATTTTAAGCTGGAGAAGGGGCAGGGTCCCGCTGTTTATTAAAGGAGGTCAGACAGCCTTGATCTTTTCATTTTAATAGAGTTTAAGAGCAGTTGCTCCAAGTTGAAGGAATGAAACGAGGTTAAAAAATAAACCCGGGTTGACTTGAAAACATTTGGAAAAGCTACCATAAAAATGTGATAATGAACTAGGCATGAATAAAAGATCTACTCGTGGAGATGAGGACCAGTTCCTATCTGACTGCCTAAAAAGCTGTTTAATAATAGTCACTGAAGTTGGGCTGATAGATTTTTTTTCCATTAGGAAAAAAGTATGCACTAAAGCCAGCTTCCACAGCCCTAGAAACAATCTTCAATGTGATTATACAAATAACAGAGGCAGGAGGAGATTTCAGCCATCCACCCCCACACAGAAAATGTCCATATTCTTACCTCCTTGTAGTTATAGCATGAAGACTAAAATAAATTGTAAGGTGATGAAGTGTTTTGGACAGATGGCAATGAGTGTCAAATACAGCTGTCTGTGGTAGCCTTCTCTGTGGCTCTGTGGAGTCTTTGATGCTTATTTAAGGAGCTAGAGTCCAAGTCCGGATGGGGACTCAGATTCACCTTTGCCTTCCGAGGTTTGTCCCTGCCGCACAGAATCTTCTAGATGCATTTTTTGTAATGACACTCTATCAAGCCACTGAGATCAAGTGCCGGAGCTCAATCTGCTATAGGAATCTTCCTAGAAGAAAAGGATGTTTCATCAGGCCCAGCCATTCATCCTCACCCGCTCTCTCCTGCTTCTGATCCTCCACTGTTAAAAACATAACACGCTGGAGGAAGATTGCGCTATATTTCATGAGTGCTCGGTGCCGCCACCAAGGGACAGTTCCATCTGTTATTTGCTCTCAGCTTTGCTTACTGATAAAACAGGAAGGACAGCTTGCTGATGGGCTCTTTGAAGCAAATGGCTCTGCTCTTTCCTGCAATTAATGTTTATAAATTATTTCTACAGTAGGCAGCATGTATGGTACCATGATTTCAAAATTAGTTTCAATAAATTAAGGGCCTGCCTTCATTACAGAGGAGCCCTCTGACAATGAGGCTCGTGGAGCTTGGGCATTGTGCTGGATGCTTCTCGAAAACGACTGCACGCCACCGAGAGCTCTCTCTAATTCTGTGGGTTGTTTTCCCCTCCTAAGAAGATCCGAAGTTTGTAAGTTCCATCGTGGAAATTCCTTCTTATGTAGTATATGGTAGACTTTTAGTTTTTCACCGGAAGCAGTATTTAGGGCACTTGAAATGCAGAAGCTCGGTTATAGCAGCCCTTTGGCTGCAGCAAAGGGAATGACTCAGACAACAAAGCACAAATGGAACTGGAGGGATTTGGGTTTTTCCCAGAATTACTCTGTTGTTCTGATCATAAATCATTCTTAGAGACATAATTAGATATTTTATGACCTCGGCATTATTTTAAGAGCGATTTCCATAGACCTAGAATACGCCTGTCTCTCTAAATTGGAAAGCATTCTTTTACTTCAGTTTGCCATGTTTCCTATATTAAATGACTCCAAACCTACGATTAAATTAATTTGTGTTTTCTTTGTAAACTGTTTTCCTATGACCTATCAGGGTATATTTTCTAGGGAAAAACTGACTGAGAAACTTATATCAAACCTGCCACTTTTAAGGTTTTAGATCAGGGATTTTAACTTTCCAAGTAACATCTATCAGTTCATAGTACAAAAGGAAAGAAATGGAGGGCTGGTTTTAGAGAGTGAGGGGAGGAGAGAGGCCTTTGAGCAATGTGAGAGGCATTGGAGACCTAAAAACCCCAGGTGGCAGCCATCCTTCCATCTGTGTGTGACACCAGTACAGAAACACAATTCTTGCAAAGAGGAAGGACCAAGGGGAAGATAGGAATACCAAGATTTCTAGTTAAAAAAAAAAAAATGCAGTGCCTTCCCTGAAGAAGTATTCCTTAGTACACATTAATAATCATGAGATGTAAGAAAGAATTGCTAGAAAGAAGAAGAGAAAAGAAAAATGGGTGTGAAGCTTCCCCATACCATGAACAGGAGCAGCAATTTTGCAAAAGTGCAGGCCAGTGGTATTGTACAATCCAAAGCAATTCTATTTCATAATAACTCATACAAGATATGACTCGTGCCACATGCCAACAGCACTGTGAGAATAACCTAGAAAGCATGGCAGGCATTTAGAGACAGAGCTAATTACACAATATATAGTCAATCAATCTTTACAGGTTAACTTCAGTGGACTTTGAATTACAATTTACTTTATCAACTCTATCTTTCAATGAGCGATAAGCAAGCCCCCTTGAAGATGAGACCACACACATTAGCAAAGAGTACAAAGAAGAAAATACACTATCATTAAATGTGTCTCCTGGTTTTTTTTCCACCTTTCAAGTACCTAGAGTACATTGAAGTGGTATTCAAAACAGCACTGATTTAAATGGAGACGTGATTAGAAACTAACAGAACACAGTTGTGAGAAGACAAGGGAGAGTATAAGTAGGTTTTTTACATGCTTTTAGTGAGATTAAAAGAAGTAATTTACAACACGGTAGTGCTATTGTTAAAAAGGTCAATACCCTTACTGGCCTGTGTATAAAAAATAAGAATAATGAAATCATTCTCCTATTGAATGTGGGTATCCTTCTTTGGGGAAATTTAGATAAACCAGAAGCCATTGGAATAATTAGACATTTGGCAAAGCAATATGGCCTGTTTATTCTCTCTGAGTCATCAGGGAGATAGAAAAATTCATGGAGGTTAGAGGAAAGAATAGATTAAGGTATAAGATACTAAAAAATGAGCCCATGCATTGAACCTGGTGGATAGTCGACCATGCCACAGACATCCATCAGCAGGAGATGGCAGTTCTGAGCCTTCAGAATTCCTAAAACACAATTTAAAAAAAAAAAAAAAAAAAAAAAAAACTTGAGAGTGTAATCTCAGAGATTAAAGTTAAATCTAGTAAAACACCTAGAACCTGAAAAACTATCCCTTCTTCCAATCTTTATTTTAAAAGAATGTACTTTCATTGAGCACAATGGTGTGTGCCTGTAATCCCAGTTACTACAGAGGCTGAGGCAGAAGGATGGCAAGTTTGAGGCCAGCCTGGGCAACTTAGAGAGACCTTGTCTCACAGTAAATTTTTAAAAGCTGAAATTGTAACTCACTGGTAAAGAGTCCCTGGGTTCAATCCCCAATACCACAAAAATAAATAAACATAAATAAAGAAAACTCTCACGGTAGAATGAGACAGACATTATTACCCTGTCTACATGTATGATTGCACTACTAGAGTGACTCCTGCACCATGTACAACCAAGGAATGAGAAGTTGTGCTCCATTTGTGCACAATATGTCAAAATGCACTCTACTGTAAAATAAATTAATAAATTAAGAAAAGAAAACTCCCTACCAAATGAGTATTTTTCTTCAAAGTAATCTCCCAATGTAGTATTATTCTGATAACAATTTTGCTCTAAGAATTTTCAACTTTTGGAGTCAATTTTACACATATTTCCAGCCATTCAGAAAATCAGTCACCTTAGTTGTGCTGTCATAGCTCATCTGAAAAAACTCAAATTCTTCTGCTTTTCACATTATGTGAAAATTAATATTCTTTACTCAGAATAATTATGCCTCCTCATTTCACTGACATAGCCATGTAATTAAATTGAAGAATTAAGAAAGAAAAAAGTCATGGTTAAAACCACTAACCTTAATACAGACACAGTCCTTAAAATTTTACATCATAATATGTTAAATAGACTACTGGGTCACCATGAACAAACCCACTAATCCACGCCTATTTTGCTGATGATTTGGTTACATGAGGTTACATACCTACCATCACCAGAAAAATATTTAGGAAGAAAAGTCGCCCACATGGTCCAGCTGAAATGTTACAAGCTAGTTAGTATACTTTGGTCCTCAATTGCCATTTTAATCTATTTCAAAGTTTGCAGGCAGCTTGGAGCTATTACTCTTGGCATAGTTTACAATTTAAGGAATGATAATGATCCTCTGTTTGGGAAGGGGAGAGTTTGAGGATCAAAACTCCATCACTTGTATAATCTCTAAGCTAAAAAATGCCTCTTACTTCTTCTTATTATTAATAAAAACTTGTGTCCTTTAAAAATGTTTAAATGCTGGGCACAATGGTATGTGCCTGTTATCCCAGTGACTCAAGAGGCTGAGGCAAGAGGATTGCAAGTTCTAGACCAGCCTGGGCAACATAGCAAGACCCTGTGTCCTAACAAAAAAACTAGAAAGGCTGGATTGTGAGAGAGTGCTTACCTAACACTCTGGATTCAATTCCCAGATTCTCACAAATAGAAATATGTCATTAAAATACTGACTGATGGAATGGTGTGGCAGGTTTATTTTAAAGAAAAAAATAGCTAGGTTTATAATATATAGTGAAGAACAAAGACATGATTTCAGTCTCATAAACATTTATGAATTAAAATGGCAGCACTTAGTACAATTTGCTCCCTGGAAAGATATCTTTGCATTACTGAAATTATTGTTTTCAATTAAGACACCTTTCCTTGGAAAGGATGGTGGAAAATGTGATGAAAACATGTTTGTAGGCTGATTGCACTGAGTACATGTCCACCAGGTGCTTTAATAATAACATAGTTCCTATTTAGAGAAACTTTACCATGATCCAGGTTGGAGTTCATTGTAGTATTCATTTCAAGTCTGTAAGGGGACTTTGCCAACCATGTTTGAAAGATAAATAGATGGAAGTTCAGAGAGGTTTGTAACTTAGTCTTAGCTTTATTTCTAAGAAGTGGTAGAACCAAAATTTAAACCCAAGTCTAACTCCAAAGCTTCGTCTTGTTGACTATTTCTGAGAGTTTAAATGTCATTTGTCCCAATTGTTGAAGTTTTAGTAAGAAAAAATCTTCATTTCTGGGAGTTAAAATGCATAAACTATTGTGCATAGCAACACCTGTGAGAGCCAGAATCATAATTTAAATTTTGCTTGAACCTGAGATTAAACTCTATGCCCAATTTCTCATTTCAATGAGTAAATAAATTTATTTCCCTTCCAGATTATCACCAGAATGCCATATGATGTGTCTAGAATCTACTATCCAGTCCCAAATGGCTAGAGGACAAAAGCTGCTTTTATGTCATTTCTTAGCAAAAGCTGAAAGGCCAAAAATCACTGGAGAAATTTTCCCTGGGTGAGATTTTCAGTTCAATTTTATTCTCCCTCGAGGTTCAAACAAACTTCAGATAATCATCATGAACTTGGTGATGAACCAAACTCAGATTCAGACTGTGGCTTCTCAGAGGGTCAGCTCTTCCATTTAGAATAAGGCACAGCTTAAAGTGACGAGCCAATGGGGTCAGATGTTCAATACTTGGCAAAAGCCTCAGCTGTCGTATTGAAACAATGTTGACAAGATGGCAGGCTTTAAAATAAATCCCCAGTGGAGGCTATTGATATCATTCTCGCTTTCCCTTCTGTCTCCTATCCAGCCTTGCTGCTTTCTAGAGGACCTGCCAATCATGCACAGCACTTGCTAGAAACAGCAAGGGCTGCACAACATGCTCATATTTATTCCAGCAACAGGAGCCAGTCCTGGGCACGCACGGAAGGGGACTTTCTTGATTCCCCTGCACAAGATAAAGCACACTGACACACATCTGCCCAAGCAATCAGAAGGCAGCTAAAGCCACCACAGTCCTCATTTGCCAGCAGTTAACCTTTTCCAGACAGTGTTATCAAATAAAGTGAGCTCCAAGCACCATGAATTCTTCTCCTGAACAATCCAATATGGCAAATGCTTTGAGGATACTGACCGATTTCAGTTAAGCAACATTAGAGCATTTTCCTGAAAAACAAGAAACTATCTTATCAACTCTCAGTTAAAAATCATTTAAGGGTCAGAAATATGATTAATTAATTATTAGGGTAGTACCATCTGTCTACAAGAAACCAACTTGGATTGCTATAAATACAGCCTAAAAGGTTAGCTCAAATCCTGACTCCATTGAAGCTCTGAATTTCACGACTATGATGGTTAATTTTATGTGTTACCTTGACTGGGTTGAGGCATGCCCTGGTATTTGGTTAAGCAATATTTCTAAGTCTGAGAGGGTGTTTTTCAGAACAGATTAGCATTTGAACTGGTGAACTCAGTGAAGTAGATGGACCTCTTCAATATGGCAGGCACCATGTAATCTATCGAGGGCCCCACAAAACAATAGGAAGATGGAAGAAGTTTGGATTCATCCACTGCCTGACTACCTGAGCTGAGAGACCAGTCTTCCCCTGCCCTTGACACCTCTGCAGACTTGGGCTGGAATCTATACTATCAGCTCTCTGGCTGTCATACCTTTGAAATCATAACTTTCCTGGGTCTCCAATTTGCAGGTGGCAGATCTTGAGACTTCATGAGAATTTTCAGTCTCCATAATCATGCAACTTACAATTGTGTATGTGTCTGTGTGTATGTATGTGTATATATATATGCACACAAATGCACACGTAAGATATAGATACACATGTATTTACACATATATGTATCTGTATCCTATACATAGGTGCATAAGTATGTATGCAATGATCTTTCAATGTGCATGTGACATAATCAATTATACATTGAGAAGTATCCATGTTATGAGGAAAATTAACTTTTTGATACATTGCACATCTGTTCTAAAATACTTTTTCTTCCCATGCTATCATGGAATAGCACAATGTCCATAGAGAAAACTTGATGTTGAGGTTGTTATAAATGCCTTTGGAGACTATGTAACACATAACTGGCAATCCATGGATGTTTTAGTTACAAGAATCTGAAGTTAATATATATGCATATTGGTAAGCTTACTGGGGGGCTTAGGCTGCCAAGATACCCAGGTTTTATTGTTCGGACAAATATCCCCCAAAGGGACCATATGTAAAATCTTGATCCCAAGGGTGGCAGTATTGGGAGGTGTTGTGAACCTTTAAGAGGTGGGCCTTGTAGGACCTCCTTTGGTGTACTCATGAAAGGGATCATGGGACCCCACTCATCCCACCCCCTCTCTCTAGAGGCTCATGAGGTGAGCATGCTCCCTAACATGCTCTCCTGCCATGTTTGCTGCCCTTGCCATAGGCCCAAACAAATAGGACTGCAAAGTCTTAGACTAGACTGTCCGGAACTATGAGGCAAAATAAAACTCTTTACTTCATCAGTTGCCTGCAACAAGTATTTCATTATAGTGACGTGAAGCTGGCTGATACACCATGTGACTGACTTTCTTATAAGCCAAAAATAAAAAACTACCAAAATAACAAAGAAAGCATTGAGAAAAGTTCTCTTAGAATCAATCATCCCATCTTTAGGCTAACCATATTTTTAGTGCCCTCGGGATATTAAAGCTATGGACAACTAAAAGACCAGAACTTGGAGGGACCCTAAGATGATCTGGTTCAGTCATTTATAGGACCATGATGTTTCCATTGGAGGCCATCTCAAGGTGACAAGAGGGGACAGAAGCTGGTGGCCCTCTCCAGCTTGGCCAGAAGAGCACCTGCCACAATTCAATCTACTGGTCTTTTAGGCAAGGATTCTTATGGAAAATAAAATTGTGCTTCTAAAAGAAAAATTAGAAACCTCGGATCCTGACATTTTATAGGTAATTATACTGAAGTGGAGAAAGGTGAACAGTGAGTTCAATGTCACCCACCAGGTTAAAGAGCAGGTCAAAGTGCAGCTGAATCTTCCCTCTCCCTGCTGATAAAATGGGGCAAATCCCTTCAGAGGACAAGAAATCTGCTCATGCTGTTGTTCCTTCTATCAGCATCATTTAACCCCTCTTTGTTCCTGAATGTTCTACTCATTTTCCCATCACAAATCCATGGAGTCCCTTAGGAATCTGGTCAATTTCATCCATTTAACCATAAAGTTGATAAAAGCTTGAAGGGAGAAGCGAAGAGGAAGCATGAAGGAGAAACCCAGGTGAGGGTGGACCATTCGCTTATTTCAGGATCTCATCATTATCGTCACTGGGATCATGTCATCATCTGTCATCACTGCCATCGTCATTCCTTGGGTTCGCAACACAATCTCTGATGCCTCCCGTCAGCATGGCCTAGTGAGACCTTAAGAAGCTAAGTAGTGTGAAAACCCAGGATTTGCACAGCTTGGCACTTTCATCTATGCTGCTTCGTAACCGTGCTCAAGGGCCTTACCATAAGCAATTTTGCTCACAAAATAGATTTTTTAATTTTTGAAAACATGTCTCTTGTTCTTTTTTTAATTTCTCAGGTTTCTAACCAAGAGACATGTTTATGGCAAACAATCTGCAAATCCCTGGTCTACAAACACCCTTGATGACAGGGCCAGTGGCCAGGAGAGAACACAGAGGCAGCCTCTATGGCTCCTGCAGCTTGGACGCTCATGATCCTGCCCTCTTCCTGAAACCCTGGATGCCTGCTGTTTCACGCTCTTTTCATAGCTCTGTGAAGCTTCCTTCTCAGTGCCCTCTTTCAGTTTGGCTGACCCCTCATGTGTTTTCATACACCTGCATATTTTCTCATGATACTCATTTCCTTCTTCCTCTCTGAACCTCCTAATCTTCCAAGATCAGGACAACTACCATGTCCTTTCTAAAGTCTCCTGATCATCCAGGTTGCAATTATTTGTTTCCTTCTGATTTCTTTTACCAAAATATATATTTAATCATCCAAGTAGATGCTGCTTAAACACAGTCCAAAATTCAAAAGTACAATTAGGCAAGGAGTGAAAGTCTCTTTTGCTCCTTTTTTAAAAAAATGCTACCCAGTTTCTCTACCCATCCATTTTTAATTTTTTTTATCCTATTTTATTTTTGGTGTGTGCCTGTGTTTCAAAGATACTTAGGCATAAATAAGCAAAGACAAGATATTTTGTCTCTGGTTTTACACAAATGATAGGTATGAAGCATGTTCTGCACATTACCAGTTTTCACTTAATGATATGTTCTGGAGGGAAGAGTTTTCATGTAGGTTCATAGAGAACAGTGTCATTCTCCCGTAGCTATGTAGTATTTTACTGCAGGGTTATAGTAACACTCTCCTATGAATGGAACTTGAATGGTTTCCAATTTTTGCTATTACACACAATAATGGAATTAATAATTCTGTGCATATGTCATTTTGCATATTCATGCTAGGACACCTAAAGAATAAATTGGCATTCTTCTATCAGAGATATATTTGGAACTTAAAATATTTTCAGATGTCCTTCACATTTTAACCAATTATATTTCTGCAAACAATACATGGTGGGCTCCCCCATTCTTGATAGCACAATGTTATCAAACTTAACTATATTTTTAATCTAGAGAGGTAAGAATTGTTTTTTGCTTTTGTGCATTTTATTTCCGTTCTTTCTCTTATGATCAATGTTGAACCCATTTTCATATTTTTAAGGTTTATGTGAGCTGGGTGCAGTGGTGCACGCCTGTAATATCACTGGCTCTGAAGGCTGAGAAAGGAGGATCTTATGTTCAGAGCCAACCTCAGCAACCGTAAGGCACAAAGCAACTCAGGGAAACCCTGTCTCTAAATAAAATACAAAACAGGGCTGGGGATGTGTCTCTGGGGTCAAGTGCCCCCAACTTCAATCCCTAGGATCAAAAAAAGAAAAAGAAAAAATTTTAAAGAAGGTTTATGTGTATCTTCATTTTTAAAATGAATTATCTTTTTATGTCATTTTCACAATTTTTCCCCCTTGGTAAAATTTATACATGCTCTTTACATATTAGAAAAATTAAAATTTTTGGTTTTGTTGAGAACTAAGATTTTCCATTGCTTTTTGATTTTTGACTTTGTTTATAATAACGTCCCCTGGAACTTTAAAAGGAGGGAAAAAAAATGAAGCTTATTAACATGTGTATTTCCAGATGTACACAGGAGACATCCAGGAAATGAGTAATTCTCTCCACTAGATCTCAAAGAAAACATTTGAACTTCAGGCTTAAATACCTTTGTTCTCTGAAACAAAAGAAGAGGCTACAGGTAAAAGCCAGTTGAGATGACCAGGAAATGCTCCTTAAACGAAGGTAAGGTTTTACGCAAATTTAAATCAATACCCTCCGCATTTATTCACCCCTCTCCCTGTCCACAGAGGTTTTGGAGAGGGAGACACCTTCACAAATGGAAATTTTCTTTCCTTATGTCAGTTTCTCTTACAGATGGGCAATTTTCGGTACTACTGTGTCTGCAGTCTCTCAGGAAAACCACTTCAAAATAATTAATATACTACAGAGGCAGAGTAAGGGTGGCATGTTCTGGTGTATTGCGGGGTGGCCAGCACCCTGCCAAGGTAGATTTCTGCTCAGAGGGTATGAGCTGCCTGAGAAATTGAAAGTCTGAAATTATTAATGAAGAATAAGAGTCAGAGCCAGAAATTAGACCAGGGAACTGAACAACCCAAAATGGCTTTGGTTCTTTATTTAAGGGGGAGTTCATCAAAGGCAAGGATAAGGCTTCAGAGGAAGAGTTTAGGTGCTTGCTTCTCCTTGTGGCAGGGGTCTTGCAGCAAAGAGGTTGATTGGCATCTCAGCAAGCCACATCCATCTGCAAAAGGCTGTGTGACTGTGGTTCCAGCGGGTCCCCCCATCTCAGGTGCAGTGCTGAACTTAGAGGGAACTAAGTAGGAAGTCACATGGATTGGGCATTCTCAAACCTGCAGGGTTGCCCTGGGAGTTCCTGACATCAGACAGTCCTACCTAATGGCTTCCTGGACGATTTTAGTTCACACAGAGTTCATGGTTGATTCCCGGCACTGTTGTGTCCTGTAGTCATACTTTGGGGTGATATGTTTGTTGAGTCCTATCATAACATCCAATTCTTTATTCATTATGGAACTCATCATATTAGGTCACAAATGTTTTGAATTTGCTACTAGATTTTGAGAATCTCAAGAACAGATACTATGGCTTATTCAACTTTTTGTTTCTCAGGAATGTTAACCTAAGTGTTAAGATGCTAAGTATTTAAATATCAGCAACATTATCTTTCACCGCTAATGTTTGCTTATTTCATATATGCATGTTGTAATCCATAAACACACAGAATAATTCTTTATCAATTTAAAAATAAACAGAATTTTTAAAACTATGATTGTAAAACACAATGTGAATTTGACATGTGAGATCAACGAATCGCTGTCTTTGCCTCACAACTAAGGGGATAATGATAAAATTGGGGGTTCATATTTCCATCCCATGCTCTTTTAGCTGATTTGTGTTTTCATTCCACACACTGGGAGCTGGTTGGCTAGAATCTCTGTCACCAGACATTCATCATGCCTGTTCTTCTTTCATTTCTTTATGACAAATGACTCAATTTCCGTGAACATTTTTTTCTCACAAGTTTATATGCCCCATCATTTTATCACCTTTTAGTCTCTTCCATGACCATTACTAAGTTCTCTAAGTTCAGTGAAATGGGTGCTCAGACCTGAGGGAAATCAGAGTTGTTCTCTCTTCTCCTCTATGACATTTAGCTAAAATGAACATTAAATTAAATGAGGACAGATATGCATCCCCTTTATGATGATTTTGGTGTTATTCAGCTTCAAATTCTAAACTTTCATTTTAAAGTGCAGTGCTCAAGGAGGTTCTTTGGAGAGATAAATGGTTAACACTGGGTCCCATTTATGGTTTATTTTCTTGATGCATTTCTGCAGCCTTGGAGAGCGACATCCTTAATGAATATGAGCACTCTGCATTTTTAATAATCTTCCAGCTCTGTAAATAATAAAAGATATTTTGAAAGCCAAGCTTTCTTATCTTTATGTTTTATGTGGAATTATAAAAATGAGGCAGATGGGCAGGTGAGAGTTTTATTTATCTTACCTTTCAGAGGAGAAAGTAAGGGCCAAAAGTGAATAAATGTCTTGTCTGATTGATAGATCTTTTCTGAGGCTAGTTTCAAAATCAATTTGCTTTCAAGAAAATGTCTCACAAATGGTCATTTCTTTGTCATTTAATAATATCACACACATATAACATATTTGACTTTAAGATAATGGAGGATAAGTCAATATAGACCATTTTAATTTTCTGTGTTATTTATACTGTGCATTTTTGAACATATTTAAAGTAAGAAATTGGAGAAAGAGAAAATAAGTAGAAAAAATTTTTTAAAAATTAAGGGGTAATGCCGCAGTCCGGCTGCAGCAAAATAACCAGGGGGTGACGAGGAACTTGTGTAGATTGATACAGCAGGAGTGGGAGCCGTTTATTGTAGGACAGGAGGGGTACATATACATTCCACACAGCTTATCTTAATTAACATAAACTAGATACAGCCGTCAACCAATAAGGAATCTCCACACTTAATGGCTCGCTGGCGTTACTTCACAAACCACTCCCTCTGGCAAAATGCCAGGCGCCATCCTGACTTGTTTACAGACCCTAACAGGATAATATTTAATCATACAATGTTTTTCATAATGTCCAATAGTCTTGGCTGAAAATTTAACCTCAATTTTCCTAGCAGCTAACATGGAGAACATTCAAGAATTTTATTCCTGATACTAAAGTATTTTCTGTGTATCCAATAGTAATCTTATAAGAAATACATATTTCCAGTATATGCTTACAAAATGATGTATTTAACAAAATGAAAAAATAGCTAAATTAAATATGGAAACAAACTACATTTTAATCATTGCACAAGCTAAATTATTTTTGGTATCAGACTTTTAGGTGGAATGAGATGGTCTCCTGGTTATGCCAAACAACTGAAAAAATTTAGGTCCATGGGAAATTGTAAGTCAATATTCAATATAAGCTGAACAAATCTTCTTATCTCTATAAACCATATTGAAGGAATTCCAACAATATTGGCCAACTGTGAGAGGGTCCATGGATATATTTGGACTTTGATACCATTTTATTGTTCCATAGATCATGTAAATATTTGATTTCCCTGCAGATGTTAGTTTAAATGATGTTAACAATATTTGTTGAGTAACAGTTATGTGACATGGCTCATAGTTGCTACAATGATTCAGAGCAAATCTATAATTTACAGTGCATATAATGTAGCAAAATCATGAGACAAATAAACCAGACTGTAATACACACAGTAAAGAAGGCCTTCCAGAAGTTCCAACAATGATAGTATGCAGAAGATTAGGATGGCCTTTTTTGAAGGGATAGAAAAAGGCTTCATGGAAGAGTTGACATTTGACCTGGAAGAATTGATACAATTTGACAGGGAAGAGGAAGGTATTCAATGCATGAAGAATGTCATGATTATAAGCACCCAGGTGGCATTCATTTCCTTTCACATCCTTGAGAACTTTTTTTCAGTCACCAGAGAAGCAGTCCCTCTAGGAAAAGTCATTTATCTCACAACCTCAGACCACACCTCAGACCTTACCTTGTGAAACATGTCTCCTGCCCTATCTGTCTTCCTGGTTTTATTACAGAAATTTTATTTCCACAGCATTCAAATGGTCAGATTCTTCCTATGGGGTGCACCACTTTTCTCATCAGCAATCTGAGAGATGCTCTGATACAGATCACCCGCCTCAGCCCCAACTGCTATCCACTGACTTCAAGGGGCACCTCTCCTCCACTTCCCTGCCTGTCTTCTTCCTGAGCCAAACATCTAACACCCCATACTCCAGACTAGTGGTGTCCAGAGCCCTGATGCTCTGCTATCCAGAGGGCAGGATCAGACAGTAGGAAAGCCCAGGCGACACAGGGACCATATAGCCTGGTTTGCTAGGAATATGAGACACATTTAGGAGACTGGTAAAAACAGACTGGAAAGATAATCTAGGCTTACACTGTATAGGCCCTTTACGGCCAGATCCTGAAATTTTGAGTTGATAAGAAATAGATTTTCAATGGAGAATTTTGAGTAGGATTTACTGTGACATTCAGCTTCCTCTTTAGCTACTGTGTGTGTGTGTGTGTGTGCGCGCGCACACACACACACATGCATGTGTTTGTGTTTTCTATCACACATTCTAGGAAAAATGATGAGACCTACTAAGTGTCCTTCATAGCATAACAGTCACAACTTCATGCATCCAAGAAGGGCTTTGTGGAGAAGAGAATGATAACACAAGTTGGGGCAGACTATAGCAGTTTTCAGAATGTCACATTCATAAACGATGTGGACATTCTCAAGAAGGATACACATTGATTACCAAAAAGAAATGGACAATGCCATTAAAATTAAAAATATGTATTCACCCCATGGAAGTCTTTAGTTTTATCTGGCAGAGACTAGATGGAAACTGCAGAAGTCTTGGAGTTTCATGCTCTGTTGACAGCAGAGATGTGGTTCAGTTAGCTTCTAGCCGAGTGTTTAAAGGATGTTGAAACTCTTCCAGTTTACAGTACATTTGGCAGCTCTCTGTTGGATAATCTTTTTTTATGTGTATTCTGTTTGGAAGTGAATTTTACACCACTTATTTTAAGTTGTATTTTTTTAATCTGTTGCTGTGTTAATTATAACAGGGACAACGGCAATAAGATCACAGACGGATTCGAATGTTTTATTCAATGAACCAAGGAAATATACACCAGGGCTGTATAGAAATTGCAATGGACTGAAAATAATCAAATATGAATGGGTTTTGGTAGCCAATGGCACTGACAGCTTATGATGCCGAACACCAGGTTTTTTCCCTGCTGCAGTTTATGTGAGAGTCACTGAAGAAAGAAACCCCTGGAATGATTATATTTTCTTGTGGAATGTAACTAATTTCACAGTGGAATAATTCTGACAAGAGTTCTTAGTTTTCTTCCATATGTTTTATTTCATCTTCTTGAAAAGCGGTCCTTGCCCTGGCACATTTGAGGCTATTGAGCACTGTAGGAAAACTGTTTACTTTTTGTGCAATCATCAGTGACAACAAAAAAGGAGGTGAGTCATGGCAAATGCTCTTATGCTCCTATGCAATTGCCTGCCCTCAGAGACCTCAAAACCAAAGCAAGAAGCCATCTTGGCTTCTTGTCAAGATTGAACCAAAGAGAAAATTCCAGATGAACACAAAATGGAATTCCATCCCTTCCTAGTGACTCTGCTGGCCAGGTATAGATCAGCCTTTGCTTTAAAGACTAGCTGAGGAGTGACTATGTTTTCCCTCAAAAACAGAAACACTTGAGAAACATCAGCAAGAGAGTAAGTGGCCAATGTTCTAGAAAACTAAAGTCTTACTTTTTTTTTTCCTTATTAAACATTATCCTAAACTTTGTATGCATGAAATGTTAAAAAGAAAACACAGAAGCAATGCTGACCATTGTTGGATTTTTGAAGGGCAGGGATACTTATTTCCTCCAATTTTCCATTGATTTACTCCAAAGCTATTATTTCTAAATAGCTTTCACGTATTAATGATCTTGACACAAAATCTTCAGTATGTTCTAGGAGGCTTTGCTCTGGCACTTATTTATTTTGTAGATTAAAAAAGAAACTTATACCCTTAAAGGGTCATGTGAGCTTGCCTCTATGAGTACTCCACGCTTCTGAAGACACACACATGAGAACACACAGTCTTTTCTTGTTGACATTTAAGAAATTGTATTTCAAATAAAAACCAATCTGCTAAATAATTTCTGCTTTGTACATAGGAGGAAAATACATTTTTTTCTCTCTACTTTTTCTGAGTTCTTTGTCAAGATATAACAAAAGATAAGTTAGTCAGAGGAAAGCAAGAAGTTCATTGGCATGTATTGCTCATGTATACATGGGAGATGCCCAGGGACATGCTGAGCCACCTCACTGAAACAAAACAAGAAGGGTTTGAGGGACCAGTAATAGAGAGGTGAACAGAGAAATTACAGTAAACAAGAGTAAGGCTGGTTTTGCAGATTTCAATCAGTGTCTTCACATGATTCACACTCCTCCTTCTGTCCTGGCACAAAGAGAGAGATACTCTTACAATTGGAGATGTCCTCTATAGAGGTAAATTTTCCTTACAAAATGACAGGTTCTCCTCTATTTTCAGAATTTTTCCTTATCTGCAATTTCTCAAAAATAATCTTAATGCCAAAGGGGCCTATTTTGGGGTGACCTACTCTGTTCTCTTACTCTCATATTTTGGTGTGGAAAAATGTGAAAATGATATCAAAAGGTAATGCATTTCAAAAATGAAGATATACTTTCTGGTCTCCTATAGGATTTTTCAGTTCCATATCAGCAGCATTGGAAAAGGAGCTGTAGAGAAGTTAAAACTATTCTCTGAAATTTGGATCATTTTAATCTCTGGAACAAACAGTAGACAGATTAATTGGAGAAAAGACATACAAGTTTATTATATACGTATATGTGGGAGTCGGACAAAATAGAAGATTCAAAGAAAATCCAGATGGTTAAGTTCATCTAGTATCATAAGCTATAGAAAAGAATAAGGGTTTGAGGTTTCTGGAAGAAGCAGGTGGTGACTGGTTATGGGAGGGTGAAGAGATGAGTGGTATTTAGTCAGATGAGGAGCATTTAAAGAAAACTCCTTCCTGTACTTTGGGGGAAAAGAAGGGTGAGAGAACTGAGGGTAGGGGCCAGTCAAGAAGACCTTGGTTCTGGTATAGCTCAAAGCTCTTGGAATGCCAAAGCAATAGCCTTTGAAGTATGGTTTTCTGAGCAGTAGGACCATTAACAAAACTTAGATTATAGCCTACATCAGCTTCATTATTACAGTATATTACCACTTTAAGTTCAAAAGAAAAAAAATGAAATAAGCAAACATTAGTGGTGAAAGATAATGTTGCTGATGTTTAAATACTTAGCATCTTAACACTTAGGTTAACATTCCTGAGAAACAAAAAGTTGAATAAGCCATAGTATCTGTTCTTGAGATTCTCAAAATCTGGTAGCAAATTCAAAACATTTGTGACCTAATATGATGAGTTCCATAATGAATAAAGAATTGGATGTTATGATAGGACTCAACAAACATATCACCCCAAAGTATGACTACAGGACACAACAGTGCCGGGAATCAACCATGAACTCTGTGTGAACTAAAATCGTCCAGGAAGCCATTAGGTAGGACTGTCTGATGTCAGGAACTCCCAGGGCAACCCTGCAGGTTTGAGAATGCCCAATCCATGTGACTTCCTACTTAGTTCCCTCTAAGTTCAGCACTGCACCTGAGATGGGGGGACCCGCTGGAACCACAGTCACACAGCCTTTTGCAGATGGATGTGGCTTGCTGAGATGCCAATCAACCTCTTTGCTGCAAGACCCCTGCCACAAGGAGAAGCAAGCACCTAAACTCTTCCTCTGAAGCCTTATCCTTGCCTTTGATGAACTCCCCCTTAAATAAAGAACCAGAGCCATTTTGGGTTGTTCAGTTCCCTGGTCTAATTTCTGGCTCTGTCCTCATGTTCCTTTGTATTTCCATATCTTTCATATTCTTGGTGTGTTATGAGGTACATGCTCACACCCCTGTATATATACACACAGATGTATATATTTGTTTTTTAATCTGCATATTTTTATTTCTAATGAGAACATGCCAAAAATTAATATTTTAATTAAATAGAAGCATTAAAAGGCTTATGTGAAATGTGAAATCTGACAAACACAAGGTCTCTCTCCTTTCTGGCATCTATAGGCCTGTCCATGCGGCTGTTTAAGAGCTGGTTATTTAAGGGTGGAAGTGAGCCAATGTTCTGCTGACTCAGAAGAAGGTGCTTGCTGTGTGGGCAGAGTACATGGAAGCTATTTGTGGAGGGAAGAGTATGTCACCTAAATTAATGTGGGAGACTCACCTCATAAGTCATCCCCACCATTCTGCTCCGCCACCCCGCTGCAAAGTGTAGGGGTCAATATTCTACTCATTTAGAACATACAGGGCCTATTCATCTACGATGGGGTCGGTCTCCCTTCATGGGGCCAGGATACAATATGACTCAGGATAAAAACTTATTTAAGAAACCGGTATTCAAGACAGCCCTTAAACTTGAACACATATTTCAAAGTCCTGTGTATCATCCTCTGCTGTTGAATGCCATGAACTGGCCTAGTACGCGGACCAGGGAGTCAGCCACAGACTCAGATTTGAGCACTGTTAAATAGGCCTCTTATCCCAACACAATAAATTGTTTCTTTCCTTATGTGTGCATTTAAAATTCTGATATTTTCACCAAAACTCCTTCCAAAAAATGATACTTGTCTTCTCAATAAGATTTAAGAAGAAAGTGAGGGCACCGGTAGAGAATGTCAGGGAGATAAGGAGATACTGGACATGTCAAAGTGGTCAACATTTCATTTCTGATTCTCTTTATGCAAAGGTAATAATATTGCATGTACCTAGAGTAAGGAGTAAAGAACTATTTCAGAATATTTTCATTGGTAACTAATTCATAGGAATTATGACTGGTCATAAAAAGAAAATGAATGAACAGATGAACTTTTCCTGTCCCTGTAGGTTAATTTCCAACTGTAAAAGGAAGCATATTCTGGGTATTACTCTGTTTCTATAGTAACACAGTGTTGTACTTCAGTTTTCTTGCCCAAGAAATCGGCTCATCCAGTGGTTCCATCTGGTGCTCTGGATTCCACTGAAAAGCCAGTGAGCCATGTGAGTAACAGTGGACCACTCTGATACCTTCATTTTTTTTTTCACTCTTTCAATTTTCTTACTTGAGTTCATTTGGATCTTGCTAAATATTAAATTTAAATATCAACTAAATAGTTACTGCATAACAACCTTTCAGTCAAGGCTGGACTGAATATATAACAGTGGTCCCATAAGATTATAAGGGAGCTGAAAAATTCCCATTACCTGGTGACATATCCATCATAATGTAGAAACCCATGACTCATGTTTGCGGAGATGCTGGCATAAACAAACCTAGGATGCTACCAGTCATAAAAACAATAGCATGTACAATTACGTACAGCACATAATACTTGATTCTGGTTTGCATGTTTACCATACTATTTATTGTTATTATAGAGTGAACTCCTTCTACTTATTAATAAAAATAATAATAATAAGCAATAAAATGGTGACAGGTCCTTCAGGAGGGATTCCAAAAGAGGTGGCAACCTCATGCACACTACTGCCCTGAAGACCTTCCAGCAGGCAAGGCATGCATGGAGGTACAAGATGGTGACACTAATGATCCTGACCCTGCGTAGGCATGGGCTACCATGTGTTTGTGTCTTCGTTTTTAACAACGACAACAAAAAATGTCTAAAAAGTAAAACATTTTGGAAAATTAAAAATTCACAAAATAGAAAAACTAAAGAATAAAGATATAAAGAAAATATCTTGTATCGCTGTACAATTTGTGTTTCAAGTTAAATGTTGTAAGAATCAGAGAATTAAAAAGAAAGTCTAAAAGTTTTATAAACTAAAAAGTTACCATAGTCTAAGGTTCATTTATCATTGAAAAAAATGGCTTTTGGTCAAGTTAGTGTCACCAAAGTGTTTATAAGTTCCATAGTAGTGTACAGTCATGTCCTCGGACTTCACATTCACATACCACTCACTCAACTTCCAATCCTGCAACTTACATTCATGGTAAGTGTCCTAAACAGGAGTGCCATTTTTTACCTTTTATGTAGTACTTTTGGTGTACCCATTCTGTTTAGATATGTTCAGATGCACACATTCTAAGCACTGTGTTACAATTGCTTACATTATTCAGCATGGCAACCTGCTATACAGGTTTGCAGCCTAGATGCAACGGGCTTTCTGTACAGAAGAGGTGTGGAGGAGGCTGCAACATGGAGCTTGGGATAAGTACACTCTGTGATGCTTACACAGCCATGTACTCACCTAATGACACATCACATAGAACATGTCTCCATCCTTAAGCAACGTGACTGTATCTTTTGTTGGTTAAAATTGTTGAGAATTATAAAATCTGGGAAGATGGCAGAAAAAAGCAAGAAGCTGGAGTAATATTCTCAACTGGAGCAATAAGGCTACATCACCTGGGTTGACCATTTCCTCATGCCCCACAGAGGTCCATGCACATTCAACCTCTTCTGCTAAAGGCTTTGTTTCAAAAAAAAAAACAGAAAAAAAACTATGTACTTCTCTAATAACCTTCTTTAATTTTTAAATACTTATTGAGCTCTAATTATGCATGAAGCACTGTGACAGATTTTTTATTACCAAATTATTAAAAGAACCTAATTCATGTTTTTAAGGAGGTTAGATCTGCTATGAAATTAACTCACCATGAAAGCAATACAGTTGAATGAAAACTGCTATAACTGATAGCAGATTATAAGTGCAACAGAAGAGACAAGTGTGTCTAGAAAGGTGTGAGATGGAAGGGTTAAGTAGCAGAAGAAATAGGGAAGCCTGCACAAAGGAGGTGGCACTGGAGAGAAATCTTAAAAATTATGATCGGACCCACTTCTGAGTATATCACCAAAGGAGCTGAAATGGATATGTCAAAGAGTCGTCTGTGTTTCCATGTTTATTGTTCACAATAGCCAAGATATGTAAGCAACCTAAGTTTCCATCAATAGATGGATGGATAAAGAAAAGGTGGTGTATATACTCAATGGAATTCTGTTCAGTCTTTCAACTCAGTTGTCAATCGGAGATTCAGTCATTTGCAACAATAGAGATAGACATGGAGAACGCTATGCAATGTGAAATAAGACAGGCACAAAAAGATAAATGTTACGTGATCTCATTTTCCATATGGTGTCTAAAGACGTCAGTCTTGTAGAAACAGAGGGTAGAAAGGAGGCTCCCAGAGACTGGGGTGTGGAGAGCAATGGGAAAGGAGAGATTTGACCAAGTTAGATGATAAAATACACTTTAGTGATCTCTTCGACTGCATGTTGACCACAGTTAGTAAATAATGTGTAGTATATTTTGAAACTGTGGAAAGAATAGACTTCTAATGTTCTCACTATAAAAAGTAAATGATAGGTTGGTGAGATGATGGGTATGGTATTTGATCTTTATGTTATTTAATCTTTCTATGGTATATACATGGATCAAAATATATGCATGTTGTAATCCATAAACATACAGAATAATTCTTTATCAATTTAAAAATAAACAGAATTTTTAAAATTATGATTGTAAAATACAATGTGAATTTGACATGTGAGATCAGCGAATCGCTGTCTTTGCCTCACAACTAAGGGGATAATGATAAAATTGGGGGTTCATATTTCCATCCCATGCTCTTTTAGCTGATTTGTGTTTTCATTCCACACACTGGGAGCTGGTTGGCTAGAATCTCTGTCACCAGACATCCATCATTCCTGTTCTTCTTTCATTTCTTTATGACAAATGACTCAATTTCCGTGAACATTTTTTTCTCACAAGTTTGTATGTCCCATCATTTTATCACCTTTTAGTCTCTTCCATGACCATTACTAAGTTCTCAAGTTCAGTGAAATGGGTGCTCAGACCTGAGGGAAATCAGAGTTGTTCTCTCTTCTCCTCTATGACATCTAGCTGAAATGAACATTAAGAAAATTTATGAGACAAGTAAGCACAGTGGACCTCACAAGGCCACCTGAAAAGACCAAGAGTAACCCTGTTTCTTCATCTTGTTGAGAAAATGCTGCCATTAATGAAGGAGTTGGGACAGGGATCTCTCCTACATTCTGTCCCTGGTGGCTTGTACAAATGATCCAATTTCTCCCGGAAATTCTGAGAATGTATTATATGCTGTGTAAGATACTAGGCAATTTGAAGAAGGGAAGTCACCTGGATTCAGGTTTTACTCACGAGCTTGTCAATCTTCTCCTTTCAGAAAGAACAGAGGGACTGAGGTAATTGCCAAGTGGAAACAAGGATGTGTAGAAGTCGAGGTGCACAGTAAAGAGAAGAGGTGTGTGGAGATTTTCAGCAACAGGAAAGAGAAGAAATCAAGCAGAGCACAAATGTGGCCATCTAAAGCAGAGATGCCTCTGTGTGTTCAGCAGACACTCATTACCCCCTCCCTCTCAGCTCACTCATTCTTCACTAACCACCTTCTAGGAATTGACACAGTTACACTTATGCCCACTCTATTTACCTTTGCCCAAATGCACTTTTGCTCTCACTCTTGCTTGACCTGATAAATAAGATGGTAGAATGGCTACTACACTCCTGGAGCGTGGACTGCATCTTCAGAAGCTCATGGAAAGTAAGTCATTTCTACCAGTCTCTTCCAGAAAGTCAGGGAAGGCACAGCCCACCATTCAGAAGAAAGAAAGGCAATTTTCCTGGGATTTCAAGAGTATGAAAGGAAAAACTCCTTATTGCAGCACTGGCAGTAACTGTACAAACAACAAGTTGTTCTGAAGATTGATTACACTCCCAAGTGTTGCTATGACCATGAGTCAATGACATCAGCAACTTAATATTTTACATGTCATAACAAAGTACTAGTAAAAAATGAACAGGACTAACCAACTGGACAAAATTCAGTTGTAATGAGTTCAGGTGATCTTAGAAATCCCTCGGAAATGGAAGGCAAAGCAGGTATTGGGTGGTGTAGAAACCTCAGCATTCGGATTTTTATTATGACTGCACCAGCAGAGTTTGATTTTAAATTGTAAAATTTTACAATAGACTTTGGTTTGTAATGTATTGCAGTTTAAAGTTTTGTTATATGGAAAGCTTAGTCTGCAATTGCTATAATTTTTCCCCTATCTGTACGTAGTTTTGAGAAAAAAAATTTATTCCTTCCCTTTCACACTCTTTATTTTTCTGCCTACTGGAATAAATTTGAGCTGAATGTTTAATCTGTCCTTTAGTAAGCATTTTCAATCATTACAAAGCTGATGTGAAGAGAGCTGAATGTGACATGAGAAAACAGAATGGATCAGTAAAATTACCTAAGTCTTACATCATGCTAAAACAGAGAGGTGGTCTCTCTTCCTTTGTGCCTTTCTTCATATATGATGCCCAATGTCATATATGGCATATAATACATTCTTGGGGTTTCTGGGGGAAATTGGGTAAAGATGAACATTCTTATATTGGAAGGATGTGGTAAATCATATTTGTCACCTTCCTCTTACAGCATGGTCTCTAGGGGAGCAAGAAGCCATCCAGTCTCCCGGGACTAAGCTTTAGAAAGTAGATTTGCTAAGGTAGATGTCAATGAGGCCAGTTGCAGGATCAAAGCATTTTAAAGGCAGACTCGTGCAGCAGTTTAAGTCAAAATGTTTCTTCAAGGAGGAATAAAGTAGAGCAGAAAAACACTGAGAGTGAAATGGAATAGAATGTTCTTATGTCACATTGTGTCACATAATTGTGTGTACACTGGATGAACCTTGCAAACTTTCTAGTCTCAATTTACTCATCCATAGAATGAAATGGGTTGAACCCCAAAACTTTCTGTGTGTGTCAGCCTGAATTTTATTGACTAGTCCATTGCCTTTAATCTAGTAAACCCATAAATGTGAGAAACCTTTAAAAAAATCTTTAATAATTAATGGTAATAATTGAAATAAAATTACGATGAAAATGGTGCATCTTCTTTGACCCCTTGACCAGGGTGTCACCATCATATGTTCCCTATGCTTTTTTTAACATTTATTTGTTAGTTTTAGGTGAGCACAATATCTTTATATTTATCTTTATAGTTAATATCTTTTATATTTATATGGTGCTGAGGATCAAACCCAGTGCCTCATGCGTGCTAGGCGAGCACTCAACCACTGAGCCACAACCCCAGCCCCTGTTCCCTATGCCTTTTTTTGTGCTGTTAGAACACGTGTACAACTATGGCACAGGTGCATGTGAGTACATGCCCTGCTTCAGTTGCCAGGCATCTTACCAAGGTATTTTTAGTGACTCTGTTCTCCTAACTGGAAACTGGTGGATACATGGCATTAGGTAACATGCTGACCATCAACTACAGACTCTAACTTTTCTGCATTATGCATAGTCTCTACCTCCAATCTCTTTGTCCTCACTTTAATTGAACCTCCCTGAAACAATAAATAAATGCAGAATTACTGCAGACCTACATATCTATTCTTTACCAGGAAGAACTTAGGGTTTTGTATACTGCTTCCTACTGAAAATAGTTCTTTGTTTTATGAAATAAGACAATGGAATTGAGGGAAAAGGAGTTCTCATTCTAAGGCCACTTCTGAAACTTCCCGAGGAAGAAAAGATGATTATCAGTTGGAACTCCAGGAATTGTCTTTGAGATCTCTATACACTTTAAAATCCATTCTTTTTCTCTTCTAGGAAAAATTAGCATGAAATGCAGGAAATAATAGGAAATTGAAAAAAAATAGATATGAAGGACGCACCCTGCTAATGAACATCAGTGTAAGTATACAAGCAATATGTTGAAAAAATGAAGCTAAAGCTATATTTTGATTGTCAGGTTTCAAATCATCACATAACACAGGCATATGATCACTATTGGAAGTAAGGGAAGAGATGACCATTAACTACTTTGAAAGACACTCTGTGACCCCTGGTCCTCCTTTTTTCTAGTCCATTTTGAAGTGTCTTATCAGATGCTGAAATTCAAACACTTGAGTTCATATACTTGTCAGCACTCGTCTGGATTCGTTTTCATTCTCTCTTATGTTTTTAAATCACACTTATTTCATAATGTTAAACTCAAGCCAGATGAAATCCCTTGACAAAAGAATCGAACAAGTCCAAATTGATCTCTTAAGTGGATCAATAGAAACTTAACTGAAATGGATTGGGGATTTTATCAAACTTGATGTAGTAGAACACTAATAAGATCACTTCCAATTCACACATATAGAACTAAATTTTCAGCACAAATTGATCTGATTACTAAGGATGAATGGTCACCTTTAATAATGGATTAAGGCAGTCAAGAATTCTTTTTATATACATAAATTCTTTTAAAAAAACTCTTGTAGATTGCTTCCATTTTTCTTCTTAAACTAAATTTTATTTGCTTTTTACATGTTCAGGTCTGACTTTAGAATTGTTTCAATTTGTATAAGTTGAATTCACTTCTATTTTTTAAATCAGAATATCTTCTGAAGTGTTTTTCAAAAAGAAATTTTTTTGACAGTCAGGGAATCCACAATGATAAAAATATACTGCTCCAGTAAACCATATCTCTAAAAGCCATTTGTAAAATAATGCAAATCATAATAAAGCTGTTGATATGGAAAGGATTGCTTTTGAAGTGTTCACTTTGTCCATTTTATGAATATTAATGTAATAATTCACACACATGTTTCTTACAAATTTTGTGAGATATTAAAAATTAATATTATTAATAATATTTATGGATGAAAATTTGCTGGTAAATCTGACACTGGGTTGGGGTAAAGACTTCACACAGACATGGCAAAAGACCAAGAATTGAATCTCTCTGAGAAGCAAAATGCTTAATCTGCCTCTAATCGATTTGAAATATTGCTCTACTCTCATTCATGCCAATGTCCATTTCTTCATTTCAACACGGCATGGCTAGCCTTAGCAATTGAATCAAGTGTTGGCTACTGAGTGTTCTGAACAAGTTTAACTTCTCCAATGAAGAGAAAGAGTGTTAGAATGAGATGAAAGGTTTTGGGTTATATTATCAACTTTTTGCTTGTGAATACTTGTAAATACACAACTATTCAAGACCTTTCTTTCCTAAGATCATGTTGGTTCATATTCTCTCTCTCTCTCTCTCTCTCTCTCTCTCTCTCTCTCTCTCTCTTCCCCTTTCTCTCCCCCACCCCTTGTCTCTGACTCTAGTGATTCTATGTCTCACCATGTAATTTTTTTTACATAAATAGGCCACTATTGGAAGTGAGGGAAAAGGTGACCATTAACTACTTTAAAAGGCATTCTGTGACCCCTGGTCAGAAAACTCTGTGCCTCAGAGAATACTCAAAACAAACAACCAAGGCTTGGAGCATATATGTCTGAATCCAATACTCTCTTGTGCTTATTGATGAGTGTGCTCTGAATTAGAAATCCTTAATCCTAGTTGTGTTTCAGTAAGGGAATAACAAGATAGGACATACAGACACCTTTGATTCTGGTTTCTTAGATGTACTTAGTCCGGAAATATGTGTTGTAAGATGTTCTTTATCCTATTAGCTCAGGTAACTCACAGGAGTTCTAAGTGGAGCATGGGTCCAAGGTTCTAGAAACTTCTGTAGTGTCTTTCCCTTGTGTTACCTTCTCTGTTCATCTTTACCCAGATTTGCAGAAAGGGATGATTTTCCTAGGACAGATTTGGGAAATTTGTGGATCATTCGAACTAACACCATCAGAAAGTCACATTAACATCCTTCAATGTGAGAGTTAGGACAAGTAGAAATGTGGACAAGTCACAGATCTCAAGTGTCTTGGAATTGTACCCAAATTTCCTAAAGACAGTCTCCCCCACTCACATTCATTATGCTTTATGTTTTCTTATGCTGGTTTTTGAAAATAATTTGTATGACTGCAGAAGTAATAACACTTTCAGTGTGAAGTGAATATTTCAGAAATCTGGGAAAACATAGAAATAAAAGAAATTGGAACTCACATACGAGGCCACTGATCATATACAAACCCACACAAACCACCATTTATGATTCAGAAAGGAACTACTTATGTTTAAGGCCAGAAGTTCGGGAACTGAAGGATTAAAAAGAAAATCTCGAAGGTTTGAGGAAGATGGCGGCGAGGGGAGTGCATTACCCCCGTGTGCTGCTTCACTGTGTGGGAGTATGACAAGTCAGGACGGCTAAAGGATATATTGTTAGGAATTTCCAGCAATAGTGGGGTGCTCCGGAACCTGGAGGAAGGATTTCCATCGCATGAGGATCGGCTACGGGGACTCAAACGCGAGAGGTTTGTCGCACGGAGGGTAACTGCTTATTCAGCAAATCGCCCCGCGGCGAAAGTCTGCAGTGTGCGCTGGGATAGAGACGCAGGGTTACAGCGCTGCAGTTTCTGCCAGCCGCGCAAGCACCGTACTCAGGGCTGAATTCTGGGTTCCAGACGGGGGAAGGAAGCGGTCCT